>NC_092339.1:275333750-275665000 GCF_046630445.1 Rutidosis leptorrhynchoides | reverse complement strand
CACAAAATCAAATCGTTTTATCTATAGTACTCAATGATGATAAAACTCTAATTTTCAGATCGCATGAGTCATAAAAACATACTTATTATCAGCCACGACCATCCCAATCAAATTTCGGGATGAAATTTCTTTAACAGGTAGGTACTGTGACGACCCAGAAATTTCCGACCAAATTTAAACTTTAATCTTTATATGTTTCCGATACAATAAGCAAAGTCTGTAATGTTGAATCTCAAAATTTTGGAATTTATATTTATGCATTCAATTACCCTTCGACTATTCCCAACGATTCATGAACAATTACATTTAACTAGATGTGCATATGCAATTATATATTAATATTAATTAAAGATGTTAACAAAGTATTAGATGAATAATACCTTACATGAACGTATTTGTTTCGATATATGTTTAATATAATTATCGACGGAATTAAAAGATAATATCAAATGATTAAATTGTCAGATATATTGTGATATGATTATGGGTCTCTGTTATGAGGTCCACTGTGATTTAAGAAATCTGTTCTTTTGACAACATTCGGAAAATGGTAAAGTGATTTACAAATTATTGTTGATATTTTGTATCATTATTACTTATTATTATTGTTGATATAATAATTATTATTATTATTAATATATTCATCAATTATTAATATTAATTTAATTATATAAAAAAAGAATCAAGAACTAGTACCAATCAGTTTCACATCCACATCCATACTGTATATGATTTTTGTATCTGTCGGAGTTGTTATAAGTCTGCTTCAATCACGATTCAAAACAGAAATCCTTTGCTATATATTGTCTATTGCATTCAGTGATTGAATAAAACTGAAAAATTCAAGAAATAAGCTCGACACCTCTGTTCTTCATAATTTTACCATGTTCTGAATTCGAACAAATTTTCAAAATGTAATAATACAGTCTTGTTAGGAATCATCTATATAAACTATCTGTAAGTTTTCAATCCTCAATTCTTTCTATTGATTTCTAATTTGAGAGTCTAAGTTTTGATTTTAAAAGTTAACTAAGTGTTCTTGAATCAAATTCAAGTCTGTTTTGATGTTTCCAATTAATTTGATGATCCATAAAGATTATATGAATGATTTGCAACACAATTCATGTTGTAATTATAATCTATAACAGTCTTAAATTCAAAACCAACTTTTGAGCTCATGTGTTCTTGACAGTGATATACACTAACTTGAATTCGAAACAATTCAAAAACTAAAAATGCAGAGTTGTTAGGAATCATTTACTTAAACTTCCTGTAAAATCTCAAGTTCCAATTCTTAATAACAAATTCGAATTTGCGAGTCAAAGTTATTTTGTCAAAAGTCAACCAATTTTTTCATCGAGAAATTAGAGCTCGTTTTGATGTTTCAAGTTCAACTGACGATTCCAATAGTTTTTAGGAATGATTTGAAACTAAATTCGTGTTGTAAGAATTGTTCAAAACGTATTCGAAATGGAAGAACATTTTTTTTTTGAAGCTACCAGCTTCAGCAGTAGGCTCAAATGCAGTTTTTTTTTAATTTTTTTTATTTCAAGTACACTTTTATTTTTGTTTCGTGTTGTTTATAAATCCTAAGTTCAAAACCCTTTCGATTGTTGCTGTTAAATTGCCTCTGTTTGATTTTAATTATGGTGAAGAAGATGATGAACTAGGATGAATGAAATATTAGATATATATGGTTGGGTTGCAATATAAATCTGAAAAACAAGAATGGCAGAATGGTTAAGTGTGTTTGCGGGTGAGCGAGAGGTCTCGGGTTCGAGCCCTGTTCGGGACATAATTTTTTTTAGAAAGGCTTTGGAAGGTAGATTTCATTACCAAAATTATTATTATTATTATTATCATTGTTATTGTTACTAAAATTATAATTTTTATCACTATTATTACTATTATTATGATTAGAATTGTTATCATGATCAAAATAACACAAACTATTATTATTATTATTATTATTATTATTATTATTATTATTATTATTATTATTATTATTATTATTATTATTATTATTATTATTATCACTATGTACTTATTAGTATTATTAGAATCATTATTAACATATGTATTATCATTATTATCATTATCATTTTTATTATTAGTATTATCGTTAGTAATAAAGTTATTATTAGTAGGACTATTATTAGTAAATCATAATATCAAAACTATCACTTTTTTTACAAATAAATAGTTTGTACATAAAATATACTTATTGAGACGACCCGAAAATTTCTGATCAAATTTAAAGTTGATCCTTATATGTTCCGACATGATAAGCAAAACCTATAATATTAAGTCTCGTAAAATTGTGGAACTATGTTCATATAATCAGTTACCTTTTGACCGTGCCCGACAATTCACGAACAATTGTGTGTAAATAAAAAAGATGTAAATAATAAACAACATAATTATGTATTATCAAAATGAATATATAAATATGATATTAATCTATATATGTATATATGATCCTTATTAAAATTTATTATTATATGATAATATAATTTTATATAATATAGTTATATTACATAGTATACAATATGTAAAATTAATGTATTAAATATAGTTGTTATATTGTTATTACTTTTATTAATATCAATACTAGTGTTATTAATATTATTATGTTAAAAATATAAATATGAAAATTGATATATATATATATATATATATATATATATATATATATATATATATATATATATATATATATATATATATTAATATCAACATTAATATAATTATTATCATTATTATCATTATTATAGAATTCACTAAAGTTATTATTATTGTGATTTATTATTATTATTACCCTTATTATTTTTATTATTATTATTATTAATATTATTATTATTATTATTATTAATATTATTATTATTAGTATTAGTATTTGGATTATTATTAATATAATTATAATTATAAAATTATTAATAATATTTATATAAAAATCGTATGAAAATCTTTAGGAATCAAAAACGTTGCTTATCTCAATCAGCTGTAGTTGATTTTTGTTTTCATGTCCCTACTTATGTTTCAAGATCGAATCTCAATCTCATTAAGAACCAAAAATCGTTAGCAATCATATTCAGCCTTTTAATTTTTTTTTTATTTTACACTGCTCTTGATTTGATTCGGACGACCACATTATGCTACAAGCCAGCTGTGATTGAATTACAAATGCTACATCAATCATTCAGTTATTCACATAAATTTCTCTGCTTCCTCAACTCATTAAAACAGAAAATTAAATGAAAACAAACCCACACACCACCATCACTTATCATCACGATCAAAACGCCACCACAGCTCACCGCCACTGCCATCCACCATAACAACCATCTTCACTAACACCACAATATTTTTTCTGTTGTGTTCAAATCACGACCAAACCGACACCACTTACACCACCCTTACATGTTTAAGTTTAACAATCAAACACATCTAACCATATTGAATTTTTTCTGTTTTCGTTTGCACTAACCACCGAAGACTATCACCACCAAAATCACCATCCATTTTTAAACCACCATCGTGAATCACAACCTTCCTCCATCTCACACTACTACGGCAACCATGAATCACCACCGTCCACCACCATCATCTCCATTCACCAACCACAACCACCAACGGTCTTCATTATTAGAACCACCATCAAGGACAACCACTTATACACCCGGCTACTACACTTGTTTGAACCATCATTCGAACACCATCAGATATCATCATTTAAAAATCACTTGAGTACCATCATCAAACTTCTAATACCTCCTTCGTGCTGCAACTATTCGAAAGACACCACCATAACCTCATTGTGAGTTGTGACCTGCTGATCTTTTATGCTATTTTCTGCTCTAGTTCAACATCCACGATCACCTCTTTTTCTCCCTATATCTCTCTTTCAATTTTTTATTTCTGCAAAACCTACTACTGACTTGTCAACTGTTTCTATTTCAACGACTCACATAACCCATTCCGAACCTGCAACTCGTTATTCTACTGCAATATACCTGTTTTCTGTCTCCTCGCTACTACTATACTTTCTTGCTGCTTAAACCACTCACACATCAAAGACTGGTACTTCTTTAATTTTCCTACTCGATAGATTTATTTATATTGCCTATTATAAAAAGGCTTCTACTTTTCTTTATGGAAGACATTTACCAAACCCTGACAACCCCACTTCTTAAAGTATGTTTAAAGTTAAATTAAGATAATGAATGAAATGATATGGTGAACCATTACTGCCTAAACGAATTCTTTATTGTTATTCCTTCGGTTGTGGTGTAAGGGAAAGCTAGCTTAGCTGGCAAATTAGGTTGTTGTACTTGGTAGCATGCATAGCCACGTTTCTATCCCTCTATATCACATTTTATTTTAAATTCGTGGAAAGCAATTAGTAACAGTGTGCACGAGTGGTTCACAATTAAAACTTTGTTAAATTGGGTATCGAATATTAAAGGATTATGGACTCCTTGATTTTAAGTTATGCTATAGATTGAGTTACCAGGCTGCTTTCCGATTTCCATACCAACAGATAGCGAATGAATTTTGGGTTTAATCAATTGATACTCGGGCTTAGCTTAATTACACTGTTGGGCTACTTTTATTGGGCCTTTAATGGACTCCTAGAGTCATAATAATAAGATGATAGTTAAGTATTAACGATGATGATGATAATCAAGGGTGACCATGAATGAACTTAGGATGATGACAATATGATTCGTTAACTGATACATAAATTCACGATGAGTAATATGATCCCAGTCGATTTAAAATTTTTGTGAAGAAGAAGAATGAAAAGGAAATAGGAAGAAAGAGGTTAAATAGGTTTAGATGATAAGTTACAGCGGTAAATAAGAAATGGAACAGTGGTTAGGGGAGTGGTTGCTGAACAAAGTGGTCTTGAGTTCGAATCTTGGCTACTACGGTCATTTTTATCTTTTTCAACTAATAACTACACCAGTTAGGCCAATGGAATGAGATTATAGTCTCTTGGGCCTGTTAAGATTGGTTATCATATTGGGTCGTGATATAAATTGGGCTATAGGCTTGTTTATTTGCTATATGGACTTCCATATAATGGGCCATATTAAATCCTTGTATTATGATGCACGATAGTGAGAGATGATGAAGATAATATTAGGATCGTGATATATGATGGGAGTATATTGAAAATAAAAAAGTTTCAGACATGTTAATTGAATAGTCGAACGAGTTAAAACAGAAAAGGCGCAGACGGTCCATTGGTTAGGGTTGTTTGAGTTAACCGAGAGGTCTCGGGTTCAAACCTGGGCTATGGCATTTATTTTTGAGGAAAACCTTTTAAGGTAGTATTTGATTTCTGCTGCTGCCGCCGCCGCCGCCACCACCACCACCACCACCACCACCACTACCACCACTACTACCACTACTACCACTACTACATACACTACTACCACTACTACTACTACTACTACTACTACTACTCATTAAATCTATGTTACATCTAAAGAAAATATACACATATATATATATACACACACACACACACACACACACACATATATATATATATATATATACACATACACACACACACACACACACACACACATACACATATATATATATATATATATATATATATATATATATATATATATATATATATATTCATAAAGATTGTAATAAAATTCTTTTGTACAAAATATTAATTGTGAAAAAATTTTAACGGGTAGGTAATACCCGAGAGATATATAAATTCACGATTAATATGTTACATTCTTCGAATCTGGTCCAGCAAATCATCCATTATACTCCCTATTTTCACAACAATATACATTCTTTTATAGAAATCAAAACAATCATACTAATTACATATTCTGATTTTGAAATCTCAGAATTCAGCTCGAGATATAACCAAAATAATCACTCATAAATTCTTACATTTTTTAAAGCTATACTTTGACTTCAAAACTGTGTTAGAACATCACATGTATATTAACGATTACAATTTGTGTTCAAACCCTTCAAAATTCCTGAAGACACTTCAAATAATGAAAAATCGAGATGATGATCCAACCACATGTTACCCACAGTCGTGCACCTGAAAAACTCTCAAAACCAAAGTCATAGTTTAACACGTATCCGTGTCAGACCCTTTGGTATTTATTAGCTAAAGTGACTTTTCAATTCCTTTGCAAAGTAGTCAGTTTTGTCACAGCTCCAGCAAGACAACTTCGACTTCCCAGTCGAAACAATCTTATTATAACCTTGATATATACGTTGCCCTTTCGTCATCATTACCGGGGAACCGATTATGTTCCACCACATTAGCAATAAACTTACCAACAACTTCACTGATCTTTGACTATTCCGAAAAATCATTATAATTATCGAAACCCTATCATTCACTCATCCGCACCTTATAACAAGAATTGCCATACCAATTACTGGAACTCAGCAATCAGTATTTTGAAATCTCGTAGCATGTCTACGCCAACAATTATATGTGTACATATAACGTCTATCTCCTAGACTTACATATTTCGAATGTGAAGTTTCTGAAAAACACCCTAAACTGCGAACTAGTTCTCGAAATGCTGATGAAACAGCAAAAACTATACACGACCTTAACAGTAAAAAGTTTGATGATAAAGAGTAGTGTGTTGGCAAAGCTCAGAAAAAGAGAAGGTTTGGAACTGGAAAACGGATTGCACAAACTATGAAAGAGGCTGTGGACAAATCACAAGGACGAAATCTACCTTCAAAGAATCCAAATGATTCAGTGCCTGCTGAAGTCATTAACGAATACCTTACTCCTGACTCAAAAACCCTTGCGGACAATATCCTTCATCATCCTCTAATCTTAAATATTCTAAGATATCATCGTATCTTCCATTATAAGTATCCTCCATATTTCTGAAGATATTTTCATCTGAAATCATTTATCCCCTCGCGTTATCTGTATCACATCATAAAGGAAATTGTTTAGTTTCTAAATTGTAAAACCTTCGAGTTTGAAGTATGAATATTTTTGAAGTAGTGTTGGGAACTGAAGCATGAGTTAGTATAATATAATGACACTTGATCAACGTGATTATATTACAGTAAGTCATGCTGAGTTTCTAAATGGAAAGTGATGATTCACAGATCATAACGTCATCATGTGCCATGTTACACGACTCTTGTATTCTACTTAACCTCTAAACATATCAAGAAAATATTTTTCTTGATGATTCGGTCTTTTCTCAGGTATTCTGGTAATTTGACAAATCAAGATCGTGCCATTACAATTTCCTTCTTAAAACAATAACTATGTTTATTCCTAAATTCAAATCTACGAATTCTGGACCATTACATACGGTGCTTAATCGCAAGAAGAGGAAACGAAAGAATGAAGCTCCGAAATAAAAATAGGAGTATAAATCGCAGCAAATAGAATGGAGCATTAACTGTGGATGTCAATGATTATAGAAAGACAGAAGCAGAGACATCGAAACATAAGGGAAGATATAAAACCCAACAACAACCTAGAAATTACAAACCGTATATATCGATGCATATAGCAATATAAAGACACGGGAGAACTAAAAACACTATAAACCCAAGGGTATAGTAGAAGTAAATTGATTCTTCTGGCGACAGATGAAAAAGAAGAATGACAGATATGAAAGTTAGGAGTATATCAAGAATCAGCACGGTATGGAGCATATTGACGAATGTTTTAGAAATATGAATTGGGGAAGAAAGTATAGAAGATGGGAATGGGTAAAACAAGGAAATGAAGAGGGTGGATTTATAGTGGAATATCAGACATAGAAATCGAGACAGAGTACCGCATTTAATTAAAGAGATCTTAACTTCCTTATTCACCAAAAAATCAGATCTTATAGATTATGAAGATTTTCTCTAAATCCCTTGAACTCCGAAAATCAACCCTAGCTACGTTAAAAGATTTGATGAAATTTTACTTTTTTCATTTCACCTTTCTGTGATAGCTTCACTCGTACTCTTCACAAAATCAAATCGTTTTATCTATAGTACTCAATGATGATAAAACTCTAATTTTCAGATCGCATGAGTCATAAAAACATACTTATTATCAGCCACGACCATCCCAATCAAATTTCGGGATGAAATTTCTTTAACAGGTAGGTACTGTGACGACCCAGAAATTTCCGACCAAATTTAAACTTTAATCTTTATATGTTTCTGATACAATAAGCAAAGTCTGTAATGTTGAATCTCAAAATTTTGGAATTTATATTTATGCATTCAATTACCCTTCGACTATTCCCAACGATTCACGAACAATTACATTTAACTAGATGTGCATATGCAATTATATATTAATATTAATTAAAGATGTTAACAAAGTATTAGATGAATAATACCTTACATGAACGTATTTGTTTCGATATATGTTTAATATAATTATCGACGGAATTAAAAGATAATATCAAATGATTAAATTGTCAGATATATTGTGATATGATTATGGGTCTCTGTTATGAGGTCCACTGTGATTTAAGAAATCTATTCTTTTGACAACATTCAGAAAATGGTAAAGTGATTTACAAATTATTGTTGATATTTTGTATCATTATTACTTATTATTATTGTTGATATAATAATAATTATTATTATTAATATATTCATCAATTATTAATATTAATTTAATTATATAAAAAAAGAATCAAGAACTAGTACCAATCAGTTTCACATCCACATCCATACTGTATATGATTTTTGTATCTGTCGGAGTTGTTATAAGTCTGCTTCAATCACAATTCAAAACAGAAATCCTTTGCTATATATTGTCTATTGCATTCAGTGATTGAATAAAACTGAAAAATTCAAGAAATAAGCTCGACACCTCTGTTCTTCATAATTTTACCATGTTCTGAATTCGAACAAATTTTCAAAATGTAATAATACAGTCTTGTTAGGAATCATCTATATAAACTATCTGTAAGTTTTCAATCCTCAATTCTTTCTATTGATTTCTAATTTGAGAGTCTAAGTTTTGATTTTAAAATTCAACTAAGTGTTCTTGAATCAAATTCAAGTCTGTTTTGATGTTTCCAATTAATTTGATGATCCATAAAGATTATATGAATGATTTGCAACACAATTAATGTTGTAATTATAATCTATAACAGTCTTAAATTCAAAACCAACTTTTGAGCTCATGTGTTCTTGACAGTGATATACACTAACTTGAATTCGAAACAATTCAAAAACTAAAAATGCAGAGTTGTTAGGAATCATTTACTTAAACTTCCTGTAAAATCTCAAGTTCCAATTCTTAATAACAAATTCGAATTTGCGAGTCAAAGTTATTTTGTCAAAAGTCAACCAATTTTTTCATCGAGAAATTAGAGCTCGTTTTGATGTTTCAAGTTCAACTGACGATTCCAATAGTTTTTAGGAATGATTTGAAACTAAATTCGTGTTGTAAGAATTGTTCAAAACGTATTCGAAATGGAAGAACATTTTTTTTTTTGAAGCTACCAGCTTCAGCAGTAGGCTCAAATGCAGTTTTTTTTTAATTTTTTTTATTTCAAGTACACTTTTATTTTTGTTTCGTGTTGTTTATAAATCCTAAGTTCAAAACACTTTCGATTGTTGTTGTTAAATTGCCTCTGTTTGATTTTAATTATGGTGAAGAAGATGATGAACTAGGATGAATGAAATATTAGATATATATGGTTGGGTTGCAATATAAATCTGAAAAACAAGAATGGCAGAATGGTTAAGTGTGTTTGCGGGTGAGCGAGAGGTCTCGGGTTCGAGCCCTGTTCGGGACATAATTTTTTTTAGAAAGGCTTTGGAAGGTAGATTTCATTACCAAAATTATTACTATTATTATTATCATTGTTATTGTTACTAAAATTATAATTTTTATCACTATTATTATGATTAGAATTATTATCATGATCAAAATAACACAAACTATTATTATTATTATTATTATTATTATTATTATTATTATTATTATTATTATTATTATTATTATTATTATTATTATTATTATCACTATGTACTTATTAGTATTATTAGAATCATTATTAACATATGTATTATCATTATTATCATTATCATTTTTATTATTAGTATTATCGTTAGTAATAAAGTTATTATTAGTAGGACTATTATTAGTAAATCATAATATCAAAACTATCACTTTTTTTACAAATAAATAGTTTGTACATAAAATATACTTATTGAGACGACCCGAAAATTTCCGATCAAATTTAAAGTTGATCCTTATATGTTCCGACATGATAAGCAAAACATATAATATTAAGTCTCGTAAAATTGTGGAACTATGTTCATATAATCAGTTACCTTTTGACCGTGCCCGACAATTCACGAACAATTGTGTGTAAATAAAAAAAATGTAAATAATAAACAACATAATTATGTATTATCAAAATGAATATATAAATATGATATTAATCTATATATGTATATATGATCCTTATTAAAATTTATTATTATATGATAATATAATTTTATATAATATAGTTTTATTACATAGTATACAATATGTAAAATTAATGTATTAAATATAGTTTTTATATTGTTATTACTTTTATTAATATCAATACTAGTGTTATTAATATTATTATGTTAAAAATATAAATATGAAAATTGATATATATATATATATATATATATATATATATATATATATATATATATATATATATATATATATATATATATATATATATATATATATATATATTTATATATATATATATATATATATATATATATATATTAATAGCAACATTAATATAATTATTATCATTATTATCATTATTATAGAATTCACTAAAGTTATTATTATTGTGATTTATTATTATTATTACCCTTATTATTTTTATTATTATTATTATTAATATTATTATTATTAGTATTAGTATTTGGATTATTATTAATATAATTATAACTATAAAATTATTAATAATATTTATATAAAAATCGTATGAAAATCTTTAGGAATCAAAAACGTTGCTTATCTCAATCAGCTGTAGTTGATTTTTGTTTTCATGTCCCTACTTCTTTTTCAAGATCGAATCTCAATCTCATTAAGAACCAAAAATCGTTAGCAATCATATTCAGCCTTTTAATTTTTTTTTTTATTTTACACTGCTCTTGATTTGATTCGGACGACCACATTATGCTACAAGCCAGCTGTGATTGAATTACAAATGCTACATCAATCATTCAGTTATTCACATAAATTTCTCTGCTTCCTCAACTCATTAAAACAGAAAATTAAATGAAAACAAAACCACACACCACCATCACTTATCATCACGATCAAAACGCCACCACAGCTCACCGCCACTGCCATCCACCATAACAACCATCTTCACTAACACCACAATATTTTTTCTGTTGTGTTCAAATCACGACCAAACCGACACCACTTACACCACCCTTACATGTTTAAGTTTAACAATCAAACACATCTAACCATATTGAATTTTTTCTGTTTTCGTTTGCACTAACCACCGAAGACTATCACCACCAAAATCACCATCCATTTTTAAACCACCATCGTGAATCACAACCTTCCTCCATCTCACACTACTACGGCAACCATGAATCACCACCGTCCACCACCATCATCTCCATTCACCAACCACAACCACCAACGGTCTTCATTATTAGAACCACCATCAAGGACAACCACTTATACACCCGGCTACTACACTTGTTTGAACCATCATTCGAACACCATCAGATATCATCATTTAAAAATCACTTGAGTACCATCATCAAACTTCTAATACCTCCTTCGTGCTGCAACTATTCGAAAGACACCACCATAATCTCATTGTGAGTTGTGACCTGCTGATCTTTTATGCTATTTTCTGCTCTAGTTCAACATCCACGATCACCTCTTTTTCTCCCTATATCTCTCTTTCAATCTTTTATTTCTGCAAAACCTACTACTGACTTGTCAACTGTTTCTATTTCAACGACTCACATAACCCATTCCGAACCTGCAACTCGTTATTCTACTGCAATATACCTGTTTTCTGTCTCCTCGCTACTACTATACTTTCTTGCTGCTTAAACCACTCACACATCAAAGACTGGTACTTCTTTAATTTTCCTACTCGATAGATTTATTTATATTGCCTATTATAAAAAGGCTTCTACTTTTCTTTATGGAAGACATTTACCAAACCCTGACAACCCCACTTCTTAAAGTATGTTTAAAGTTAAATTAAGATAATGAATGAAATGATGTGGTGAACCATTACTGCCTAAACGAATTCTTTATTGTTATTCCTTCGGTTGTGGTGTAAGGGAAAGCTAGCTTAGCTGGAAAATTAGGTTGTTGTACTTGGTAGCATGCATAGCCACGTTTCTATCCCTCTATATCACATTTTATTTTAAATTCGTGGAAAGCAATTAGTAACAGTGTGCACGAGTGGTTCACAATTAAAACTTTGTTAAATTGGGTATCGAATATTAAAGGATTATGGACTCCTTGATTTTAAGTTATGCTATAGATTGAGTTACCAGGCTGCTTTCC
This sequence comes from Rutidosis leptorrhynchoides, assembly GCF_046630445.1. Classification (NCBI taxonomy): domain Eukaryota; kingdom Viridiplantae; phylum Streptophyta; class Magnoliopsida; order Asterales; family Asteraceae; genus Rutidosis; species Rutidosis leptorrhynchoides. The sequence continues at coordinate 275,652,450 of NC_092339.1, read as the reverse complement.
GATTTCCATACCAACAGATAGCGAATGAATTTTGGGTTTAATCAATTGATACTCGGGCTTAGCTTAATTACACTGTTGGGCTACTTTTATTGGGCCTTTAATGGACTCCTAGAGTCATAATAATAAGATGATAGTTAAGTATTAACGATGATGATGATAATCAAGGGTGACCATGAATGGACTTAGGATGATGACAATATGATTCGTTAACTGATACATAAATTCACGATGAGTAATATGATCCCAGTCGATTTAAAATTTTTGTGAAGAAGAAGAATGAAAAGGAAATAGGAAGAAAGGGGTTAAATAGGTTTAGATGATAAGTTACAGAGGTAAATAAGAAATGGAACAGTGGTTAGGGGAGTGGTTGCTGAACAAAGTGGTCTTGAGTTCGAATCTTGGCTACTACGGTCATTTTTATCTTTTTCAACTAATAACTACACCAGTTAGGCCAATGGAATGAGATTATAGTCTCTTGGGCCTGTTAAGATTGGTTATCATATTGGGTCGTGATATAAATTGGGCTATAGGCTTGTTTATTTGCTATATGGACTTCCATATAATGGGCCATATTAAATCCTTGTATTATGATGCACGATAGTGAGAGATGATGAAGATAATATTAGGATCGTGATATATGATGGGAGTATATTGAAAATAAAAAAGTTTCAGACATGTTAATTGAATAGTCAAACGAGTTAAAACAGAAAAGCCGCAGACGGTCCATTGGTTAGGGTTGTTTGAGTTAACCGAGAGGTCTCGGGTTCAAACCTGGGCTATGGCATTTATTTTTGAGGAAAACCTTTTAAGGTAGTATTTGATTTCTGCCGCCGCCGCCGCCGCCACCACCACCACCACCACCACCACCACTACTACTACTACTATTACCCCTATATACTAATATGCATGGAAGAAATTGTAGTTTCAGTTTTATCCGAATGTCGTTTTGAGTTCGCGTTCACACTACACCCGGCCCCTCAAATTCGGGTTCATATACTCAACAACCCCCCAACTTTCTACTTTTTCAGGGGTAAAAAGCGTAAATATATAATTTTAAAAAAAACAAAAGAAAATGATTCCACCCGTATTTTTAACGGGCCCTATCTTCTCGCTCGGTCAGAGTTAAATTTTTTCGAGACCACCGTTCAACTTGAAAAAATCAGACGGACACAACGGGACTAACTATGCGCGAAACGGACATCGTTAAAAAAACACTAAATAACAGGCCCTATATTCTCGCTCGGTGCGAGCTAAATTTTTCCGAGACCACCGTTCAACTCGATATTATTTTACGAACACAACGCGACTAACTATACGCGAAACAGACATCGTCAAAAAAACTCTAAATATTTCGAGCTATATTTCATACATATACGTACATGTCCAACAAACAACCCAACCTACTAGATATATTAGGTACCAAACAACGTATATACAAATATGACCGCGCGTTGAATACAACCGCAGCAACACGCGGTCGAATTTTTTCTAGTTATTATTATTATTATTAACAATATTATTATTATTACTTTCATTATTATTATTATTACTTTCATAATAACGATATTAATATTACAAATAAATATTTTCTAAATAAGAGTATATTTATTACAAATACCATAATATTACATATAACTATATATTAAAAATTATTTATATAAATATTTATATATAACGAATTAAAATCATATATAAATAAAACTATATAAGTATTCATTATTTTAAATATATATACAAATAAGATATATATTTTTAGTTATAATATATGAATTTGTTCGGTTACGGTTATATGTGTTAATATATATATGAATGATATAGGTTCGTGAATCCGAGGCCAACCCTGCATTGTTCAGTATCGTCGTATGAATATTTTTACTACAAAATATTGGATTGTGAGTTTCATTTGCCTTTTTACCCTTTATATTTTTGGGCTGAGAATACATGCGTAATTTTTATAAATGTTTTACGAAATAGACACAAGTAATTGAAACTACATTATATGGGTGAATGATCGAAGCCGAATATGCCCCTTTTGCTTGGTAACCTAAGAATTAGTAAACCGATCTACTAATTGACGCGAATCCTAAAGATATATCTATTGGGCCTAACGAACCCCATCCAAAGTACCGGATGCTTTAGTACTTCGAATTCGTTTTTATCATGTCCGAAGGATTTCCCAGAATGATATGGGATATTCTTATATGCATCTTGTTAATGTCGGTTACCAGGTGTTCACCATATGAATGATTTTTGCCTCTATGCATGGGACGTATATTTATGAGAACTGGAAATGAAATTCTTGTGGTCTATTAAAATGATGAAAATGATCGATTATGATAAACTAATGAACTCACCAACCTTTTGGTTGACACTTGAAAGCATGTTTATTCTCAGGTATTAAAGAAATCTTCCGCTGTGCATTAGCTCATTTTAAGGATATTATTGGAAGTCATTCATGGCATATTTCGAAAGACGTTGCATTCGAGTCGTTGAGTTCATCAAGATTATTATTATTAGGTCAATTATAGTTGAATGTATTATGAAATGGTATGCATGCCGTCAACTTTCATTGTAAAGAAAGTTTGTCTTTTAAAAACGAATGCAATGTTTGTAAAATGTATCATATAGAGGTCAAGTACCTCGCGATGTAATCATATGTTATTGTATTCGTTCTTATGGATTAGGACGGGTCATTACATGTGGTATCAGAGCGGTGGTCTTAGCGAACCAGGTCTTACATTAGTGTGTCTAACTGATAGTTGTTTAGATGCATTAGTGAGTCTGGACTTCGACCGTGTCTGCATGTCAAAAGTTTTGCTTATCATTTTGTGTCGAAAATTATTTGCTTATCATCCTTAAAGTCTAGACACGTCTTACTGCCTCTATTGCATAGACAGTGTATAGATAAATTCATATCTTAGCGTATCTGTTATTGGTACCTTTGCCTGACAGCTTTCGTAGATTCCTCCGTAACTTATGAGATTTTAGTATTATATATGCATATGTAAATTATGTATTGTAGGGTACTAATCTACATCCTATAATCTATTTATTATCGAAAATCCTTCATCTGATCGTACGAGATGAATCCCTCAACCAGTTCGAGTCTCTCAGATTCCGATAGCTATTCCGATAGTTATTCCGACAACTATTCCGACATGGATATGCACCTATATTCCGGAAGCAGCGTCACCAGAGTAAATCAACCAATCAGCCATCCCCAATTCATCTAATGAATTTGTAGTCGACTTAACCAATGGAAACGAGAAGAAAACGATACTTTCCATCAACCAAATTTCCTTCTTGGCGATGAACCTGAAGCACTCACCGACGAACCAATCCGAAACACCATTTTTACCCTCATTTCTTGAATATCTCGCCACGATTATATTCTATCTAAAATTCTAAACCTTATTCATCCGTTCGTTTCGACCAATAATCATCCCGGAATAATAGAAGAAGTCAACGAACTTCGCACTCGAGTAATCAATCTGGAAAGTATGGTGCAAAACTTACCAGCTTTAGCAACAGCGTCAGCACCAACATCCACACCAGTATCACCAACAACACAAACTTCAACATCACACGCCTCAACATCTCATTATGTACCTCGAGTATAATCAACGTGCTACATCTTGTTCTACATCGGTTATCTTCGTTCTTCATGATGATTATGTAATCTCTAATGTTTTAGAGATTATGTATTCTAGTTCTAACGGTAAATCAAATGAGTTAATATTATATCTACTCATTAGATCCATGATTACATCTGAAGAAAATATATATGTATATATATTTTCATAAAGATTGTAATTGAAAATTCTTTTGTACAAACTGTTAATGGTGAAAATATTTTAACGGGTAGGTAATACCCGAGGAATATTTAGATTTCACATTAATAAGTTACACTGTACATTCTTCGAATCTGATTCAACAGTCATTTACTATCTTACTTACATCCACCGATATACGTATCCGTCACCACAGAATAACCATTTTCATTCAATTTCATATTTGGATTTTGACCTATCAGAATCCAACAAGTGGCATAATGAAGAAAACATTTGACAAAATAAAATTTGTTAAAAACAAACAAATTAACTATGAGAAATTTTGTTAAGAATCCACGCTAACAAAATCCTAGCTAACTGTTCCTAGCTAACTGTTAATTCCGTATTACATTTTATTTATCGCAATTTATTTATCGTAATTTAATTATCGCAATTTATTTATCGCAATTTAAATTCTCGCAATTTTATTTATCGTCATTTAATTTCTGTTATTTATTTTACACACCTTAAATATCGGGACACGTATACAATGTTTTGGCATATCATATCGACGCATCTATATATATTATTTGGAATAACCATAGACACTCTATATGCAGTAATGATCGAGTTCTCTATACAGGGTTGAGGTTGATTCTTAAATAATATATATACTTTGAGTTGTGATCGAGTCTGAGACATGTATATAATGGGTCACGACACGTATTAATTAATTCGAATATTATATATTAAACTATATATTAATTATTGAACTGCTAACTGTGGACTATCAACTGTGGACTGCCAACATTGGACAATTAAAAATGAATTAAAATATTGATTATAACATATGAAACTAAACAATTCTTCAAGTTTGCCACTTGATTTCATCTTAAACCTCATTTGTATCTTGACGATTACAATTTGCGATTCAAACCTTTCATAATTCTTGAAAACACTTCAATCGATAGGATGAACCAACCGCACTTCATCTACGGAAGAAGAGATTGATGCATATAGTTATGCACCTGAAAACACTCGAAACCTGTGTAAACGTTAAACACGTGTCTATACTAGCTCCTTTGGCATTGTTATTACCGAAAATAACATTTCAACACTTTTTCAAATTAGCCAATTTTGTCATAGCTTCAGCAAATCAACTTCGACTTCCATTCAAATTAGCCTTATTATAACCTCGATATATAAGTTTGCCTATCGTCATCGATACCGGGGAACCATTTATATTCCACCACCTTAGCAGTAAACTTACCAGCAACTTCAATGAATTTGGAATTTCTGAAAAATCATTATATTCATTGAAACCCCATCATGTACTCATTTATACCCTGTAACAATAATTGCCATACCAATTATCGAGAATCGGCAATCAGTATTTTGAATCTCGTAGCCTTTCTACATCGATAGTTATATGTATACATATAACAATTATCTCCTAGAATTACGATCTTCAATTCTGAAATTTTGAAAAGCACCCAGCCTACGAATCAATACATTGAACTTTGAAAAAGCTGAATGAAGCAGCAGAAAATGTAGGCAACCGTAAACGACCTTAACCATCAGAAGTTTGATGATAAAGAATAGTATGTTGGAAAAGCTCAGAAAAGTTGGAACTGGAAAACGGATTGAGCTAACCACGAAGGAGACCAAGGACAAATACAAGGACCATACCATATATTCAAAGAATCCAGGTAATTCTGGATCCGTTGAAATCTTTAGAGAATATCTTGCTCCGAAGTCATGTTAAAATCTTGCGGAAAATTTTTCTTCATCAACATTCGAACTTGGAAATTCCAAAATATCATCATAAATATCTTCGATATTTCTGAGAATATTTTCATAAATATTCTCGTCCGAAATTATATACCTCTTCGTGCTTCCTGTGTTCCATTATATTGGAAACTTCTGTAAAATTTAAGTTTAATTTATGAATGAATTCTGAGAAATGTAAAGAAATTGACGCATGAATTAGTATAATATAATGACACTTGATCAACGTGATTATATTACAGTAAGTCATGCTGAGTTTCTGATGGAACGTGATGATTCACAGATTATAACATCATCATGTGCCATGTTACACGACTCTTACATTCTATCTAATCTATAACCATATCAAGAACATATTTTCTTGATAGTTCTATCTTTTCTCTTGAATTCTGGTAATTTAACAAATCAAGATCGTGCTATTACAATTTCTCTCTTAGAACGTTAGTCATATTCATTCGAAACTTCATACCTACGAATTCTTGACCATTTTTCGCTTGACTTAAAATCGGGAAGAGAAAACAAGAGGAAAGAACTTCAAAATATAAAGGAAATAAAGAGGATGGATTTATAGTGAAATATCAGACAAAGCAATCAAGACAGGTCATCGCATTTAATCGAAGAGGATCCTAATTTCCTTAAATACCGAAAAATCAAATCTTATTACAAAGATTTTCCTTAAATCCCTCGAACTCCGAAAATCAACCTTATCTACGTCAAAAGATATGACGAAACTTTATTTCTTCAATTCACTCTTTTGTGATAATTTCACTCATACGCTTCGAATAATCGAATTGTTTTATCTGTATTACTCAATAATGATAAAACTCTAATTTTCAGCTCGTATGCGTCATGAAAACATACTTATTGTCAGCCATGACCATCCCAATCAAATTTCAGGACGAAATTTCTTTAACGGGTAGGTACTGTGACGACCCGAAAATTTCCGATCAAATTTAAACTTGATCCTTATATGTTCATACACGATAAGCAAAACCTATAATATTAAGTCTTGAAAAATTGTGGAACTATGTTCATATAATCAGTTACCTTTTGACCGTGCCCGACGATTCACGAACAATTGTGTGTAAATAAAAAAAAATGTAAATAATAAACAACATAATTATGTATTATCAAAATGAATATATAAATATGATATTAAGCTATATATGTATATATGATCCTTATTAAAATTTATTATTATATGATAATATAATTTTATATAATATAGTTATATTACATAGTATACAATATGTAAAATTAATGTATTAAATATAGTTGTTATATTGTTATTACTTTTATTAATATCAATACTAGTGTTATTAATATTTATTAATATTATTATGTTAAAAGTATAAATATGAAAATTGATATATATATAAATATTAATATCAACATTAATATAATTATTATCATTATTATAATTATTATAGAATTCATTAAAGTTATTATTATTGTGATTTATTATTATTATTACCCTTATTATTTTTATTATTATTATTATTATTAATATTATTATTATTAGTATTAGTATTTAGATTATTATTAATATAATTATAATTATAAAATTATTAATAATACTTATATAAAAATCGTATGAAAATATTTAGGAATCAAAAACGTTGCCTATCTCAATCAGCTGTAGTTGATTTTTGTTTTCATGTCCCTACTTCTGTTTCAAGATCGAATCTCAATCTCATTAAGAACCAAAAACCGTTAGCAATCATATTCAGCCTTTTAATTTTTTTATTAGTTTACACTGCTCTTGATTTGATTCGGACGACCACATTATGCTACAAGCCAGCTGTGATTGAATTACAAATGCTACATCAATCATTCAGTTATTCACATAAATTTCTCTGCTTCCTCAACTCATTAAAACAGAAAATTAAATGAAAACAAACCCACACACCACCATCACTTATCATCATGATCAAAACGCCACCACAGCTCACCGCCAATGCCATCCACCATAACAACCATCTTCACTAACACCACAATATTTTTTCTGTTGTGTTCAAATCACGACCAAACCAACACCACTTACACTACCCTTACATGTTTAAGTTTAACAATCAAACACATCTAACCATATTGAATTTTTTTTGTTTTCGTTTGCACTAACCACCGAAGACTATCACCACCAAAATCACCATCCATTTTTAAACCACCATCGTGAATCACAACCTTCCTCCATCTCACGCTACTACGGCAACCATGAATCACCACCGTCCACCACCATCATCTCCATTCACCAACCACAACCACCAACGGTCTTCATTATTAGAACCACCATCAAGGACAACCACTTATACACCCGGCTACTACACTTGTTTGAACCATCATTCGAACACCATCAGATATCATCATTCAAAAATCACTTGAGTACCATCATCAAACTTCTAATACCTCCTTCGTGCTGCAACTATTCGAAAGACACCACCATAACCTCATCGTGAGCTGTGACCTGCTGATCTTTTATGCTATTTTCTGCTCTAGTTCAACATCCACGATCACCTCCTTTTCTCCCTATATCTCTCTTTCAATCTTTTATTTCTGCAAAACCTACTACTGACTTGTCAACTGTTTCTGTTTCAATGACTCACATAACCTATTCTGAACCTGCAACTCGTTATTCTACTGCTATATACCTGTTTTCTGTCTCCTCGCTACTACTATACTTTCTTGCTGCTAAAACCACTCACACATCAAATACTGGTACTTCTTTAATTTTCCTACTCGATAGATTTATTTATATTGCCTATTATAAAAAGGCTTCTACTTTTCTTTATGGAAGACATTTACCAAACCCTGACAACCCCACTTGTTAAAGTATGTTTAAAGTTAAATTAAGATAATGAATGAAATGATGTGGTGTACCACTACTGCCTAAACGAATTCTTTATTGTTATTCCTTCGGTTGTGGTGTAAGGTAAAGCTAGCTTAGCTGGCAAATTAGGTTGTTGTACTTGGTAGCATGCATAGCCACGTTTCTATCCCTCTATATCACGTTTTATTTTAAATTCGTGGAAAGCAATTAGTAGCAGTGTGCACGAGTTGTTCATAATTAAAGCTTTGTTAAATTGGGTATCGAATATTAAAGGATTATGGACTCCTTAATTTTAAGTTATGCTATAGATTGAGTTACCAGGCTGCTTTCCGATTTCCATACCAACAGATAGCGAATGAATTTTGGGTTTAATCAATTGATACTCGGGCTTAGCTTATTTACACTGTTGGGATACTTTTGTTGGGCCTTTAATGGACTCCTAGAGTCATAATAATAATAAGATTATAGTTAAGTATTAACGATGATGATGATAATCGAGGGTGACCATGAATGAACTTAGGATGATGACAATATGATTCGTTAACTGATACATAAATTCACGATGAGTAATATGATCCCAGTCGATTTAAAGTTTTTGTGAAGAAGAAGAATGAAAAGGAAACATGAAGAAAGGGGTTAAATAGGTTTAGATGATAAGTTACAACGGTAAATAAGAAATGGAACAGTGATTAGGGGAGTGGTTGCTGAACAAAGTGGTCTTGAGTTTCGAATCTTGGCTACTACGGTCATTTCTATCTTTTTCAACTAATAACTACACCAGTTGGGCCAACGGAATGAGATTATAGTCTCTTGGGCCTGTTAAGATTGGTTATCATATTGGGCCGTGATATAAATTGGGCTATAGGCTTGTTTATTTGCTATATGGACTTCCATATAATGGGCCATATTAAATCCTTGTATTATGATGCACGATAGTGAGATGTGATGAAGATGATATTAGGATCGTGATATATGATGGGAGTATATTGAAAATAAAACAGTTTCAGACATGTTAATTGAATAGTCGAACGAGTTAAAACAGAAAAGCCGCAGACGGTCCATTGGTTAGGGTTGTTTGAGTTAACCGAGAGGTCTCGGATTCAAACCTGGGCTATGGCATTTATTTTTGAGGAAAACCCTTTTAAGGTAGTATTTGATTGCTGCTGCTGCTGCTGCTGCTGCTACTATTATTATTATTATTATTATATTACTTTCATTATTATTATTATTACTTTCATAATAACGATATTAATATAACAAATAAATATTTTCTAAATAAGAGTATATTTATTACAAATACCATAATATTACATATAACTATATATTAAAAATTATTTATATAAATATTTATATATAACGAATTAAAATCATATATAAATAAAACTATATAAATATTCATTATTTTAAATATATATACAAATAAGATATATATTTTCAGTTATAATATATGAATTTGTTCGGTTACGGTTATATATGTTATTATATATGAATGATATAGGTTCATGAATCCGAGGCCAACCCTGCATTGTTCAGTATCGTCGTATGAATATTTTTACTACAAAATATTGGATTGTGAGTTTCATTTGCCTTTTTAACCTTTATATTTTTAGGCTGAGAATACATGCGCAATTTTTATAAATGTTTTACGAAATAGACACAAGTAATTGAACTACATTATATGGGTGAATGATTGAAGCCGAATATGCCCCTTTTTACTTGGTAACCTAAGAATTAGTAAACCGATCTCCTAATTGACGCGAATCCTAAAGATAGATCTATTGGGCCTAACGAACCCCATCCAAAGTACCGGATGCTTTAGTACTTCGAATTCGTTTTTATCATGTCCGAAGGATTTCCCAAAATGATAGGGGATATTCTTATATGCATCTTGTTAATGTCGGTTACCAGGTGTTCACCATATGAATGATTTTTGTCTCTATGCATGGGACGTATATTTATGAGAACTGGAAATGAAATTCTTGTGGTCTATTAAAATGATGAAAATGATCGATTATGATAAACTAATGAACTCACCAACCTCTTGGTTGACACTTGAAAGCATGTTTATTCTCAGGTATTAAAGAAATCTTCCGCTGTGCATTAGCTCATTTTAAGGATATTATTGGAAGTCATTCATGGCATATTTCGAAAGACGTTGCATTCGAGTCGTTGAGTTCATCAAGATTATTATTATTAGGTCAATTATAGTTGAATGTATTATGAAATGGTATGCATGCCGTCAACTTTCATTGTAAAGAAAGTTTGTCTTTTAAAAACGAATGCAATGTTTGTAAAATGTATCATATAGAGGTCAAGTACCTTGCGATGTAATCATATGTTATTGTATTCGTTCTTATGGATTAGGACGGGTCTTTACACTTATTACATATACTATAATTATAGTAATATTTCACATAACTATATATATCAAACCTATTAACATTATACTTACATATAATAAACTATTGATTTTAGAGATAACACTAAACATATACGTATATATATAGATTTTAAAATAACTAAATGAATAGATAATAATTATTTTAAGGTAATATATATAACATATAAGTTAAGTTATAATAAATATAAATGAAGTATATGTTTTAATAGAATTTAGTATAAAATTTATATAAACTACAAACACATAAATAATATATAATTAATAAAGGAAATTATTTGATTTCCATTATATGTTTTAATAGATATACAATTGATATAGGTTCGTGAATCTGAGGTCAACCCTACACTTGTTCAATGCTGTCATATGTATTTTTACTACAAAATACAGTATTGTGAGTTTCATTTGCTCCCTTTTTAAATGCTTTTGCAATATATATATTTTTGGGACTGAGAATACATGCGCTTTTATAAATGCTTTACAAAATAGACACAAGTAATCGAAACTACATTCTATGGTTGAATCGTTATACCGGATATTGCACTTGTTGAACTTGGTAACCTAAGAATTGGTGTTTATTATAATTGCCACCAATTGACGCGAATCCTAAAGATAGATCTATGGACCTTGACAAGCCCCAGTCACAGAATTTGAACTGCTTTAGTACTTCAATTTTATTTTTGGGGATATTCTAGATGCATTTTGTTAATGTCGGTTACCAGGTGTTCAATCCATATGAATGAATTTTAAACACTTGCGAGTGTATGATTATTGAATAAATGAAATCTTGTGGTCTATTAAAATTGTGGAAATGATTGATTACGATAAACTAATGAACTCACCAACCTTTTGGTTGACACTTGAAAGCATGTTTATTCTCAGGTATTAAAGAAATCTTCCGCTGTGCATTTGCTCATTTTAGAGATATTACTTGGAGTCATTCATGACATATTTCAAAAGACGTTGCATTCGAGTCGTTGAGTTCATCAAGATTATTATTAAGTAAATGACAGTTTAGGTCATTTATAGTTGGATATTATGAAATGGTATGCATGCCTGTCAACTTTCGTTGTAATGAAATGTTGTCTTTTGAAAAAGAATGTAATGTTTGTAAAATGTATCATTTAGAGGTCAAATACCTCGCAATGTAATCATATGTTATTGTATTCGTCCTTATGGATTAGGACGGGTCGTCTCATACTATGTGTGTACGCACATATTCTATGAATATATTTACACATAATTTTCATTTTTATTATTCTTCAACAACCATTCTTGATTGTAAACATATCTATAATATATGCACAATACTAAAGATTTGATTAAATGATTTTAGTGAATTTTGTTATAAAATAATTAGGTCTTACCTTCTAGCCAAACAAACGCACCCTCTGTTTTTTGTATGTTTTTTTTTATTGTTTAAGTATTAAAAATATTACTTTAGGGCTATCAGATATATATTGTTTTTTGTTTGTTTCAGATAGCTTTAACAAGGTAGTAAAGGTAGGAATATTGGTTTGCTAGTATTGTGTTTTATAATTTACGAGTATAGTTTACTTTAGAAGTGAACCTTAGAAACATGATTTGATCAAATTTCTATATTTAACTTTGTGGAGATTCTATCTTGAAACTATTATAATTTTTTGTTGTTACTCGATATTTGAATAAAAAAACAATTGCATAGCTAACGTTTATGTATAGTCAAAGAATTCATTAACAAATTTTAACACCAAATGATACACAAGGTTAAAATAGTAATTTTATGTCATTCAGAGTATTTATTCATTTTTCTTATCAAACAGTTAATTTTCATTCAGAACAATACTGATTCAGAGCCTTTAAACTATTCAGAACTCTGAATCATTCAGTGCTAAATCGTTCAGTTTTATCAAACACACCATAAGTTCTACTTGTGTAGGTGATCAAAGTATTAGGTGTTGTGTTTTTTGTTATGCTCGTCATTCCCCCTTTTTTTTGGTTTGTTATTGCGTGTTGCTGAGAAAGTGCTTCTTTGTGTTGGTGTTGTTTCTTGCTTGTCTTTCTTTGTTTGGTGTTGGTGGTATTGGTGTTGTGACTGTTGGTGTAGCTTCCGTTTCTCCTTTAAGATAGTATCACAAATTCTAAAATTCAAACCTACTTAACAGATTGTAAACATATATAGGCAGAATAAAAGTAACTGCAAACAATTCAAAACAATGTGAAAAAGACAATACAAAGCAATAGACATGTACCTTCTCAAAAACAAACGACACGCTCAGGGAGAGTACATAATAAGGCACAACAAAAAAACCCAGCTTCACTTAAGATTGAGTAACTATTTCGATAATAAGGTTATATCTACATAATACTTATTAGATGAAAATTTGTGGACAGTAAGTTACAACCTAAGACTAGGGATGGCAATGGCCACCCGATCCAACGGATATCCATCCGATCCACTCGCTTTGTAATGGATATGGATGAACCTTAATGGATATGGATACGGATATGGATGAACATAAATGGATACGGATATGGACATGGATGAAAAGTTTCATCCATTGATATATCCATTACCACCCGAAATACATATATAAATACATAAATATAAATATATGCTTACATATTTGCTATTACAAATGCATTTTTCGTTAGACTTACATTTTACTTTCAACTTTATAATGAATAATGAATAACTATGATAGTATATTACTATAAAATGCGTATATCTAACATAATAAACAAACAAACTACGTATTTAATTTTTCATAATCTATCTTTAATAGTAAATTCAACAATGTGTTCAATCGTCGACGAAAAATTTACATCTCAGTGGATATATTTTGATTATGTTATGTTATATATATTTTCACTATACTACGTTTTTGTTTTCATCGCATATTAGTAAATATTATAACAAATATTATAACATCGTTTTAATATCCAATTGATATCCATTAACCCGCTTCATCCAGTGGATATGGATATGGATGGATGAACAACAATGAAATGGATATGGATATGGCTATGGATGAACAAAAACTAAATGGATATGGATATAGATTCGGCATCACCCGATCCATATCCGATCCATTGCCATCCCTACCTAAGACCTATATGTAAAAAACCACCTAAATCAAATATGCATTTTGCAAATATATCACTTCAGTTTATAAACTATCTGATTCGAATTCAGGTATTATTTAAAGCACAACGCCATGAATCAAGTCGGAAAATGCTATCAATATTCCGAAAGAGGCTATACTGACTGAAAAAACTGCATCTTTAGAAAATTCATACCAATCTATTGAATTGTTTGAATTTTTATGTAAAAGATTTATAGACGGGGTTAACCATTTGGTTAATATATCTACGTCTTGATTGAAAGGAATTCCTAAAAAACCAACGAACAAAGTAAACAGAATTAATATAATTATTGGAAATAACATAGTATTATCCGATTCATAAGGCTTCATTAAGGTATTGGAACCTTTAAACGTTAAGAATAAATCAGTTTTTTGACGAATTTAAATAGTGAGTCTAACCTGATATGTTTGTTTACATAACGATAACCCCTTCACAACAACGATGATAGTTTAAACTATTAGAAGACGTTTTCAGCCGCTCCTCATTCCAAAACACAGCCCCACAAAAATAATACACACACTGACAATCACTAATGTCGTCATACAAATTCATTACCACTGCAACACATATAAGGGGAAAAAACCAACAAACAAAATATAAGGATAACCATAAAACTAAATGCAAATAGTAGCAATACTATACTAACATGAAACATAAACGTACCGGCAGAGGACCCACAAATGCGAAACCATCACTACCACGTCTAATGCGTTGGCCAAATAACAAATCTCTTCTTTACTTTCGTTTTAACAAAAGTGTTAACCCTTCCCTTGGGAGCCATTAGCTTGGTTTCACAACAAAATCGAAACACCAAAAACAGGATATACGCATCAAACGAAGGCTTCAAACAAACACAAAGCAAAAGATAAGCAAAAATCATCAAAGAGATTTATCAAGTAATAACACACAATCAAAAAGATAATAATTTACTGATAGAAAACAGTCGAATATACAACTAATAATCCAAATAGTAATAATTCAAATAAATTCAGCATAATTTACTAATAAGTAATGTCCCAAATAGATTCAAAATAGTAACTAATAGTATTGTACAGATACAAAATAACAAAACACATACCAAGTAATAACCTACATTCAAAAGAAGAGTAGTAGTCAACTAATTACAAACAGCAAAGTAGCGCAACCCTAAAAAAACGCATGGTTCATCTAAAATTAGTCAAAAATTGTGCTATTTTAACTTGTGTGAATTTGTAAAGTCTAAACCATTTTAACATGGGTAAATTTGTACAGTTTGACAAAGGTGGAACTGGTCATGGTTTGACCCATTTTGACTTAGGTTGACATAATTTTGCAGATTGAAAATTTTAAGAAGATACAAAAAAACAATACTAAGAAACAGATATATAGTTAACGAAACAATTTGTTAAGCAAAAAAATAACCAAACCTGTTCAATCGAAGTACCCCATAATATCTAACAATGCAAGGCCTTCTATAACTTGGTCGTAATCAGGAACCGGTACCAGCTTTATAGCGTCTATAACCTGGCCATAATTTGAGAACTGGTACCAGTTGTACAGTTTCTTCCATCATGTGAAATCACGAAAGGACTGAAACATGATGTCATTATGATATATGTTACCAACAAAAAACATTAATACCTAATACTAAATTAAGGTGACTAATCATGTAGTGTACATAGGTTATATTTGACTTAGATATACAAATTTATGACCTATATTTTACATATTTTTTTGTAATAAGTCTCTTTAGACTGTTTCTTAACATTATTGAATACATAAGAACCCATTTTATTATTAATATTGTCAACATTTAGGTAGGCTCATCTAAAACTGGCGGTTTCAGTCATAAGTCTCCTAGAAACTGAGGGGCGTACAGTACAACACGCTGCGCATTTGCTGCACATCTCAAAAGAAAATTATAATTTTAAGGGACTGATATAAACATTCAAGCATCATAAAAACAAACTCTAAATATAAAAATCCAGCCCTGATATCTTTGTTTGCTTACTGATATTGCATTTTGCTACTGATATTTGATCTCAAATCCTGTGTGGCCAAATTTGGACGAAAAATGTTTTAGTTATGTAAGTCACAATTGGGTTGGAAAACTTTTGTGTACCTGTGTAAGTCATTGGGTCCTTCTTGGATGCCATCTTTATGTAGTATTTCTACACATTCCTTTTAATTCAATATGTCTGCTTTCTCTAAAAAATAAAATAAAAAAAATGAATAAAAATCTAAGGTTACCTCTAATATTTGAAGATCCAATTGATGAAGAACCATGTTACCAAACATAACAAAATTGAAACACCCAGAATTTTGTTTTAGGCAACACAAATTGAACTGCCGTCTTTACTACCGAAAACATTGCAGTTGAATCAACATCCAAATATATAAAACTAACCTGATTAAGATTGGAGTCGAAATTTAGAGAAAAGGTAGCAGGAATCGATTTATGCCTCAAATGCTCCTCGTATTCTCGATTGTTCGTACCGGCGAGCAAACGGCTGAGTGGAATTGGTGTTGCTGGTTTGTAGCGGTGGTGGTGGCAGTGATGTCGATGGTGGTGGGGGTCGTCGTCGGTGGTGGTGGAGGTGATTAATTTGGGGGAGGTTTGGGGAAGAGATGTTTG
This sequence comes from Rutidosis leptorrhynchoides, assembly GCF_046630445.1. NCBI lineage: Eukaryota > Viridiplantae > Streptophyta > Magnoliopsida > Asterales > Asteraceae > Rutidosis > Rutidosis leptorrhynchoides. The sequence goes on along the minus strand of NC_092339.1, from coordinate 275,635,927 downwards.
ATATTTTGAGAAGGGTCTGGTTAAACTTGGGTAAAAGAGAAGAGGGGATGTGGGGTGATGTCGTTTTGAGGTTATCAAGCGACACAAAACAGCATGCCTCAAATACTCCCAGAATATATAAAACACCCAGAATATATAACAAAATTGAAACACCCAGAATTTTTTTTTAGGCAACACAAATTGAACTGCCGTCTTTACTACCGAAAACATTGCAGTTGAATCAACATCCAAATATATAAAACTAACCTGATTAAGATTGGAGTCGAAATTTAGAGAAAAGGTAGCAGGAATCAATTTATGCCTCAAATACTCCTCGTATTCTCGATTGTTCGTACCGGCGAGCAAACGGCTGAGTGGAATTGGTGTTGCTGGTTTGTAGCGGTGGTGGTGGTAGTGATGTCGATGGTGGTGGTGGTCGTCGTCGGTGGTGGTGGAGGTGATTAATTTGGGGGAGGTTTGGGGAAGTGATGTTTGATATTTGGGGAAGGGTGTGGTTAAACTTGGGTAAAAGAGAAGAGGGGATGTGGGGTGATGTCGTTTTGAGGTTATCAAGCGACACAAAGCAGCATGCCTTTTAGTAGGGTTGGTGTTGCTGGTTTGTAGCGGTGGTGGTGGTAGTGATGTCGATGGTGGTGGTGGTCGTCGTCGGTGGTGGTGGAGGTGATTAATTTGGGGGAGGTTTGGGGAAGTGATGTTTGATATTTGGGGAAGGGTGTGGTTAAACGTGGGTAAAAGAGAAGAGGGGATGTGGGGTGATGTCGTTTTGAGGTTATCAAGCGACACAAAGCAGCATGCCTTTTAGTAGGGTAAAGGGGTTAATAAGTAACTGTTATGTAACACTTTTAAAAGTGTTGACCAGAGTTTTTAAGGTAGTAATTAGAAAAATGGTAATAAGTATATTTCTGTTATAATTCAGTAGGCTTATAACTATCTTTAGTAGTTTAATTATGTTATAATTCAGTAGGCTTATAACTACCTTTAGTGGTTTGATTCTTGATTAAGAATACTAATAATGAAGTGTAAGAAAGTAGATGATAATGAAGAAAAAGAAAGAAACACTTGAAATGGTGTAAGTTTAATGCTTGCATTCATGTGTATTTATAGCCTAAAATCTCAGTATAAAAATACATACTTTATGTACCATAATTGACTATATGTATACACCAAAATTGACTATCCATATCTATATTATTATTATTATTATTATTATTATTATTATTATTATTATTATTATTATAACACTCCCCCTTGAATAGCAATTTTGTTTTGTTGAAGATCAACTATAAATTACTGCCTCGTTAAAAACCTTGCTAAAGAAAACCCGGTGGGAAAAAACTTTAGATAAGGGAAAAAGAGTGCAGCATGGAGTTGACTCCCCCTCAAGTAGATATCACTTCAGCTGTTACATCTTTTGAACATGTCTCATGCCAATGTTATGAACGTGTGTTCTGAAAATAGTAGTTGGAAGTGCTTTCGTGAAAAGATCAGCAGAGTTTTTGCTGGATTGCACATATCTCATTTCAATCTGGTTGTCCTTAATGAGATTTTGAGTGTATGAGAAGAATCTAGGAGGTATGTGTTTTGTTTGGTCACTTTTAATGTACCCTTCTTTCATTTGTGCTATACAAGCTGCATTATCTTCATAGATAGTTGTTGAATTTTTATCCCGTTCTAGTCCACAAGAATCAGTAATGAGTTGTGTCATTGATCTCAACCAAAAACATTCTCGAGTAGCTTCATGTAATGCAATGACTTCGGCATGATTTGATGATGTAGCAACAAGTGTTTGTTTTTGAAAACGCCATGATATTGAGTACCTCCATTTAGGAATACATATCCAGTTTGAGATTTAGCTTTATGTGGATCAGATAAATAACCTGCATCTGCATAACTAATCAAATCTTGTTTTGATTCATTAGAATAAAATAATCCTAAATCAGTAGTTCCTCGAAGGTATCGAAATATGTGTTTGATCCTATTCAAGTATCTTTTGGTAGGAGCAGAGCTGAACCTTGCCAACAAATTAACTGCAAAAGAAATGACAGGTCTTGTATAATTTGTAAGATATATAAGAGTCCCAATTTCACTAATATATGAAATTTCTGATCCGTTAAGATCTTCATGATCTTCACAGTGATAAAATGAATCAGTGTCAATATTGAGTGATCTAACAACCAATGATTTTGTCTTTAAAAATGTTTTAAAATCTTGTCGGTATAAGTTGTTTGATGTACAAGTAAACCATTAGGCACATGCTCAATTTGCAATCCAAGTCAATACTGATCTCTTTATTTGTTCATATGATGTTATGATCATTGACATAAACAACTTACAATCACATATCCGGACATTGTTTTCTTAATAAGAACACATGTGCAAATAAGATTATTTGTATACTCTTTTTTTATTATCAAGTAATCACTTAATCGGATATACCATATGCGATCCGATTGTTTCAACCCATATAAAAATCTTTGTGATTCAATGGAATACATTTCCTTGTGTTTTTGCATTAGATGCTTATGATACCTTAAACCCTTCAGGTATATTCATATATATCACTATCAAATGATCCATACAGATAAGTAGTAATAACATCCATGAGATGCATTTAAGTAACTACCAGATTGATTAAGTATCTAATAAGTAATTGTATCCATTACAGGAGGATAAGTTTTCCTCATAATTCATTTTTGGTCTTTGTAGGAAATCTTGAGTTACAAGTCTAGTTTTGCCTTGTAACTTCATTTGCACATTTCTTTTTCAGATAAAAAATTCATTTGTATCCCATATGTTTCACATCTTTAAAAGTGATAACGATTGATCCAAAAACTTTTCTTTTATTGAGCGATTCTAATTCAGCTCGTATTGCTCCTTTCCATTGAGCTCAATCATGTCTATTTTGATATTCAATGACAGATTTTGGTTCTAGATCATCATCTTTATTCATGATGTCATTGTAATATTATATGAAAATATCTCATCAAGATTTTTCATTTCATTTCGGTTCCATTATTTTGCATAATTTATCGCAATTTATGTATTTACATTTATCAATATCCTCTGCAGAAAGAATATTGATTTATGGTTCTTCTTGAACACTTTCTTTTACCTCATTATCACCTGATTTTATTTTTCGAGGATTTTTATCATTGGAACCAATTGGTCTCCCACGTTTCTGCCGTAGCAAAGACTCATGAGTGACATTATTGCCAGCTTTTGTAATTTCAATTCTAGCTGAAGCATTTACTGCTGGTATATATGTATCTTTAAATGCATAAAGTAATTAATTTGCAAGTTCTTGCATATGCATTATATTTGAACTTTCTTTTCGCATTCTTTTGTACGAGGATCAACATACCTTAATTGATGTTCACACCATGAAACATCATTTTATTTATATTTCATTTCTCCCCCTAATATAGGGAACAATGTTTCATTAAAGTGACAATTAGCAAAACGTGCTGTAAAAACATCACCCGTCATGGGTTCAATATATCTTATGATTGAAGATGTTTCATATCCAACATATATTTCAATCCTTCTTTGAGGAACCATTTGTTGTGGTGGTGCAATTAAAAATACACTGCACAACCAAATGTCCTAAGATGGAAAATATTTGGTCTCGACCAAAATTAAGTTGGTAATGGAGAATATTTATGACTTGCACTTGGTTTAATGCAAATTAATGTCGCATCATGTAAATTTACATGTCCCCATATATATATTGAGAGTTTTGTACTCATTACCAATTGTCTACTTATTAGCTGCAAGCGTTTATCTATTGATTCAGCTAAACCAATTTTGTGTATGCACATGAGCAACTGGATGTTTAACAACAATCCCTGTAGACATATAATAATCATTAAATGTTTGAGATGTTAACTCACCAGCATTATCAAGTATCATCCTTTTAATGGTGTAATCAGAATAATGTGTTCTCCATTTAATAATTTGTGCAAGAAACTTTGCAAATGCCATATTACGGCTTGATAACACACAAACATGAGACCATCCGCTAGATGCGTCTATTAGAACCATGAAATATCAAAATGGTCCACATGATGGATGAATTGGTCTATATATATAAGCTTGAATTCTTTCAAGAAACATTGGTGATTCTTTCTCAATATTCTTTTCGTTAATCACCATATGTGCTTTTCATTAATCACCATATATGCTTTTCATTAATCACCATATGTGCTTTTTCATTAATCACCATATGCGCTTTTCATCATATATCCTTTTCACCATATGCGCTTTTAATCATATGCGCTGCGCTTTTCATCATATGCACTTTTCATCATATGCGCTTTTAATCATATGCGCTGTGCTTTTCATTATATGCACTTTTCATCATATGCGATTTTAATCATATGCGCTGTGCTTTTAATCACATGCGCTTTTCATCATATGCGCTTTTTATCATATGCGTTTTTCATCATCATCATATGTGCTTTCCATCATATGTGCTTCTGGTATATTTATATATGTATAATGTAAACCAGGACTAAGCCTTGGTAGTTTTTTCAACCACATGATTCTTGTCGGTGATGCATAAATATTTCTCATTTTCTGTTATCATTTACTGATAATCATATCCGTTATGATATATATCAGATAAAATTAATCAATTTCTCTTTGATTTTGAGAGAAAACAAAGCATTATTTAACAGAAAATTTGTACCATTTGGTAACATGAATTTTAACTTTTTTTTTTATCAAGTTTGCAGGACCTGATATAGTATTAATAATTCTTTCAGTTGATTTCAAATTAATGAAATATTTCTTAGATTTGATTATAGTGTGTGTTACCACTGTCTGCAATACATAGGTCTCTATCATCTAATTAATATTGTATTTCAGCAAGATTCATGCTAAAACATCAAATAAGATAAGTAAATAATGAGTAAATATTTCATCAAGATAATCAAATTTTATTACCTGAAAACAAGTTACAATCTGCAGTACATAAATGATAACACCTAATAAACATATATGTGTTATGGTCTAAAATCATTTATTTATTTAGGAGTGACACATAACAAGCTAAGCATCTTAAAAAAATTTGGATCAGTTAAGCCTAAGATTGCTTAGAGTTACTTTAATCAAAGTTTTCAAAATATTCATTCTCGTTTCCTTTTCTTTCATTAAAAACAAAAAAAAAAATATTATTTGTATTTTTATTATTAAAAGAAATAAAGTTAAACTTGTCACATTTTAGTTAGATTTTTTTATTTAATTTTCTTTTTGTGGGGGTGGGGCCGATTCAAATTTACCCATTTAGATAATAATGATAAGTATTCAATCAATCAATGTCGACAATAGGCTTTTTTAAAAACAAAAGTTAATTAACATGATTTTCTGAATCTAAATATTATTAAAAATAACAATTAATAAATCAAATATGGAGTATAATATTCATCTCGTTTCCATGTGGCCAAAAAATTTGAAAAATTGGCCAGCTAGTTCTATTCTATTACTCCGTGCTAAACTTCAATACTACCTATTTGATTATTTTAAAAATCTATTATTATCAACCCATTTCCATCTCTCTCTTTCATATCTTTCCGGAACTAAAAAAATCAAACAATTTTAGAAAAACTATCACAAAATGAATATGATGTTGGATTACTTCATTGGTATAATGTGTAATGAAATATTACTATCATCGGTGAAGATAAACCCACATGACTCGATTTCAACATATAACGCACGAAGATCTGAAGAGAAGATGGTGGTATGGGTGTAGAAGGAGAAAGGGTAGTTTGGTGGTTGATGGAGAAGAAGGCGACTTTAGATGAGTATGGCGGTGTGGAGTTAACTAACAAAGAGCTGGTTTAATGCCGTTTTTGAGTAGGTTAATCGTAAAGGGGTTCTCGCAGTGTTACATGTGACGAAGCATTGGCTCTTACTCCTCGCGGTCCCTGGTTAGGGTTGGCTACGATTCCGAGAGGCGGGCCGTAAAAACAGTATCTGAGGCACGCTCAGTGGTCACACCTAGTTATAGGGGAGGCACTGTTTGGGAATAATTACCTTTGGAGTTATCTTAAGAAGAAAAAAAAATTAACAGGAATTTACCGAAACAATTAGCTGGTCATAACCCAATAAAAATAAAGGTACTTTTAATGACATAAAACCTTATGAATCAACTTTCTCAAAATACTTGCTGTTACAATATTAGAGATTGTGGATTAAAACAGTCCAACATCATTTCGGCATCTACCCATAAATAAATGTGATATAACATAATTGTAAATGTTAGTATACATAAATAAATGTTAGATAATATAAATGTAAATTAGGCGACAGTGTCGACCATATATCATTTAGGTGGTATAACCGACCATATATTAGTTAGGTGGCAGAGCCAACCATATTTAGTATAAATGTTGAGATATTCGTGCTGATAACGTGTTATAATTCAGTAGGCTTATAACTACCTTTAGTGGTTTGATTATGTTATAATTCAGTAGGCTTATAACTACCTTTAGTGGTTTGATTTTTGATTAAGAATACTAATAATGAAGTGTAAGAAAGTAGATGATAATGGAGAAAAAGAAAGAAACGAAAGATTATAATTCAGTAGGCTTATAACTAACTTTAGTGGTTTGATTATGTTATAATTCAGTAGGCTTATAACTACCTTTAGTGGTTTGATTCTTGATTAAGAATACTAATAATGAAGTGTAAGAAAGTAGATGATAATGGAGAAAAAGAAAGAAATACTTTGTAATTGTGAGAAATGGTGCAAGTTTAATGCTTACATTCATGTGTATTTATAGCCTAAAATCTCAGTATAAAAATACATTCTTTATGTACCAAAATTGACTATATGTATACACCAAAATTGACTATCGAAATCTATATTATTATTATTATTATAACAATTTCCAATAAATACAAAACCAAATTAGGTTTGATCAAATCCAGAATACTTGTTTTTTATGAAAATCACAATCAAGTTGACATTGACCAAAAAGTCGGTTCTAGCGGCTGGTTTCTATAATTGATTATCATTCTTAATTTCTGAGATCACAAATCAAAATAATGAGTTTGATGGTAAACGCTATGCGGGTCCCATTTTAAGTTTGTTCTAAGAAACTTTTGACAAAGAACAATGAATTTAGTCAATTTAATAGATTATCAATTTAATAGATTAATGTCTGTCCATTTATAATTTTTTTTAACACTACGGGAACATTCACGGAACTTAACCACTCATACGTTAATCTCCCGCAATTGCATAATCCGTCTTCAACTGATGCTCAAATCCAGCTCAATCCGAGGTCATGAGCGGTAAAACTCCTCTCCCTCATTGCCCCTGCAACGCGATGTGCGGAAAGCACCATTGGGTGGAATTCAAGGGTAAAGGGGCAACCTTGTGCGCAATGCTGCACTTCACGGAAGTCGAATTCCCGATCTCTCGCTAAGATTGGCAGACCACTACCACATGAACTATAACACAAGGTTTCTTGCGATTTGTAATTAACTGCATGCCTTTATTCTTATTCTTAAATGTAAATCATATAATTGTTCTTTGTGAATTTTGATCGACTTTAGTGATATTAAAACCGCTTAAAAATAAATTTTGCAAATATAGACGAAAATAGAGAGATGCATGTGAATGCTTTATCACCTTTAAGTTGGTAATAAACAATAACAAAAAAACAAAGCTTTTTTATTACTCCCTCCGTCCCATCTTAAGTGTCCACTATTGACTTTTCAAAGTCTTCCTTTTCAACTTTGACCGTAAATATTTTTATTTTTGTTATATAATATTTGATGAAAATTATATGAATAAATTGAGTTTTAAATTTGTTTTCATTCCATATAATTTTCATCAAATATTATATAACACAAATAAAACTATTTACGGTCAAAGTTGATAAAGAAATACTTTGAAAAGTCAACAGTGGACACTTAAGATGGGACGGAGGGAGTAATAGATTAAAAAGACGAACAAGGATACAAGCGCACCCAAAACACTGCAGTGCTCAGAAACAATACCTTGAACGATTCACACAAGGTCCATAACGAGGTAGTTGATAAAATGAACCAAATACATTTAATTTTTTTTTCTTTCACTCACTTCTTTCACTTCATATCATTGGTCTATTTAATTTGTATGAAATTTTTTTATATTAAAATATGTATTAATGACAGTTTTAAGATCAACGTTTAAAAAGATCAATATAGAAATTACTACTCCATCCGTCTCAATTTAATTGTCCATAAACAAAAAGACATAGTTTAATTAAATATCATAAAAAGTATTGTATTTTTCGTTATTTTTCAGTTTTACACTTACGTTTTATTTCTTTTTTAATAATATTTACATATGCATTAAAGACATAATAGAACTTAAACTTGTTAGTTTTTTATAATTATATATATAGTAGTTAACATCATAATAATATTCTTTGAAGATGTCTCATATACAAATTCCACTAACATCAGATTTTGAGTGGTTAAGGAAACGGTTAAAAATTGTCACGCGTTAATCACGTTAAAGTGAGTGTGCATTCGGATAAAATACTTGTCCTCTCTCCGTGTAACCATAACAAATAAAATCTCGGTGTATTTACCCGTTTTATAGTTTACATGATCAAGGATTAACGTTTAATATCAATATCAACAAGCAAACCATCTATGCACAACTTGTATCCATAAGGACGACTTAATTTATTTTAGTATTTTTTTTCCCTCCTATCCAGACATTTAATCGTTCAATTGTCGTCATGTAAACGTGTGCCATACACGTACATCACGTACTTATTCAAAACTTTTTAGAAAATTTAAGGCTTGTTTCCTTACAATTTCGCTCCTCCAGTTCTTACCAGTGGCAGCGTCAAAATATGCTACGTGTTTTATTTCTACATGCGACTTTGAATTTTTAAACTTAAGATGACTGGTTTCTTGTCATTTTGGTTATATATCTGGTCACGAACTAACACAAATACTTCTTAAAACAATCTAGAATTTGTAAAACCTCCTATTCCATATTAATTGTTTTCAGAAAAAAAATTATATAATTTATGAAATATCATAATTATATTGTAATTTTTGTTCACTTTACGATTTTACCCTCCTACTTTTTATATAAGTTTTTGTCTTAGACCGCTCTCAATCATGACATGCTTCTTAGAAAAAATTGAACTCCACGTCAGCGCCACATCAACATTTCTTTAAAAAGATTGAACACTACCAACAATGACTTACTTCTCTAAAAAGACTGGTGCCACTTATTCTATATTATTTATCAAATATAAACAGCTATCCAATAAAATAATACTAGTATATAATAAATAAATGAGGCATGCATGTTAAAAGATCATCCAGGTTTTTGTGATGGGTCCACAGGATACGTCTTCAGACTTCCCAAATATGATGAAATCAACAAAGTTCATTTTAATGACATGAAATGACGAAATGGTACCAGTGGTGTCTTTTGGATTTTAAAAATGACCAATGCAAAGACGGTGCCGTTGGCGGTGCTCTTACAATCATTTATGTACATTAACAACATCTAGTATGATTATTGTTAGGTAGGTAACGAAAAATATGTAACTATAATGGTAAAGAAAGTTTGCAAAACAATTAAATATTACGGAGTAACATTTTCATCTCTGTGTTTATTTTGATTAACATTTTAAATCTGAATCTTAAAAAGAAATAAAAAGAATTGCCAAAATGACTAATTATTTTTTTGCCTAACTAATTAGTGCAATATATAATAATAATGTTGTTGTGATTGTTATTGTATAGTGTAAGTGTATAGTAGGTAATAGTAATGGCAGGTGATTCTCGCACACCACTTTTTAATCCATCTTTATTTTTGTCTCGTAAATTCATAGTTATATTTCTAAATTAATCTAGGGAGTTATAACTTATATTATTATTTTAAGTATAATTAAATAGCATAATAGTAAATTATGTGTATATGGAACAAAAAGTGGTGTGTGAGGATCAATCGTGCGTAGTGATATTATTATATTATTATTGTTGTTAGTGTGGGTGGTGGATCCATGAAGGAAATTCGGGTCAGTGAACCCGTTTAAGACAAATCGGTTTCAAGAGCGGGGGTATATATTTTTTTAGCCAATAGCTTTGGAACACATAGGGGGTTTAATTTAAGTTAATTAGAGGGAAAGATAAATAATGAGTGATAATATATATATATATATATATATATATATATATATATATATATATATATATATATATATATATATATATATATATATATATATATATATATATATATATATATATATATATATATATATATATATGTTATAAAAGTCAATATTGGATGCTAATTTTATTATTATTATAGATATTGTATAGTAGATTTTTTTGAGTATAAATATGTGTGTTATGAGTTCATAATTCACACACTTCAAACATATATAAAACACATACTTCTCTCATATTCTCTCTATATACTTATTAGTCTACAGTCAAGAACCAGGCCACTAAAGGTAGTTACAAGCCTACTGAATTATAACACGTTATCAGCACGAAGTGCTCCGTATAATCAAGGTTTATCTAAACAAGAACACGTCACTAATCAAGTTCATGATGTATATTGCTGGAGTAAAAAATCAGTCAAATGGTGGAGATATTTGTATTGCAGACAGTGGTGCCACTCACACCATACTCAAATCTAAAAAATATTTCACAGACTTGAAAGCAACGGAAGGAACTATACATACTATATCAGGTCCTGTGGAATTAATAAAAGGAATGGGAAAGGCAAAATTCATGTTACCAAATGGTACGAATTTTCTGATAAATAATGCCTTATTTTCTCCCATGTCAAAGAGAAATTTGTTAAGTTTCTCTGACATATACCAAAATAGATATGATTATCAGTCAGTGACAACAGAAAATGAAAAATATTTAAGTATCACTGATAAGAATCGTGTAATTGAAAAACTACCAAGACTTCATTCTGGTTTACATTATACACATATAAATGTACCTGAAGTAAATGTGATAGTTAAAGAAAAATCATGTGATCCTGTAATGATCAGTTTGTGGCATGAGAGATTAGGCCACCCAGGATCAACAATAATGAAAAGAATAATACAAAATACACATGGACATCCATTGGAGGATCAAAGGATCCCTCATGATGCACTTATCCCATGTACATCATGCTCACTTGGAAAGTTGATAATAAGACCATCACCTCTTAAGATTGAAAAAGAATCACCAATGTTTCTTGAAAGAATTCAAGGTGATATATGTGGACCAATTCATCCACCATGTGGACCATTTAGATATTTTATGTGTCATAACCCGTCCTTAACCATAAGAACGAGTTAGATAACGTATGATTTCATTGCGAGGTATTGACCTCTATATGCGACATTTTTAAAAGAACAACTGCATTTATTTTACATTACAAACCATAACTCTTATTTTAATACAAGCTTTAGACAATAAAAAGATGATTATCGTTTAGCGATAATCTTAGACTTACAAACTTTACATGTGATGATAACAATACGATTTCTAGCATATTTTACATTACAATTCCTCGGATATGCAGTTTTATTTTTGACACAAATATGCATACTCAAGATCTTGCTTAAATTCAACATGTTGCAGCGGAAGCTTTTAGTTATCACCTGAGAATAAACATGCTTAAAACGTCAACATAAAGTTGGTGAGATATAGGTTTAATGCCGGCAGCAATATATATATATATATAGACCACAAGATTTCATATATAAACATTTTAATAAAAATATTCTAAGTGGTTGAGCACTTGGTAACCATACTTAACATTTAATCACGTCGCATATTCCCTTTATTATGAAATCTTACTACACCGTACCAAGTATAGTCACGAAATGAAGTACTGTGCAACCGTTGAATACTGGTCGTCCAGTCCGGTTGGGGTTGTCAGGCCCGATAGATCTATCAACAGGATTCGCGTTTACAATACCGCTGTAAATAATAGTTACCAAGCTACAGGGAAGTATGCCAGTGGTACAACTCAACGTAGAATATATTTTTCAGTTACTTGTGTCCATAACGTAAAACATAAAATACATGTATTCTCATCCCGAAATATTTAGAGTTTAAAAGTGGGACTATATACTCACTTTTGCCTTGAAGATATATATATTTTGACTTGGTCTCCGGTTGATATCACGAACCTATCCATATATAGTTTATCAATATATTTCCATTTTAAACAATCGTCACATATATATACTTATTATACTTTTAATAGTTTTAATAATTTCTTAGTCCGTAGTTAGCAGTCCGATGTTAGTAATTCAATTTTAATGGTTCATATTTAGGTGTTTAATAAATAAAACCCCCATCGAAATAAATAAAACCCCATCGTATTTGTATTGGTCGGGATTAATCTTGACCCACGGTACCGGTGTTGTCAAATGACGTGTTGCGTACATAAAGTACCGGTGTTGTCAAATGACGTGTTGCGTACAATCATGGGATCTTATGATTAATCTTCTCGTATTGTTTACGGGTGGTCCTGAAATATATAAAATTAAATTATGAGTACATATATATAAAATATCATGTTATTTTAAAAAGATGTGATTTATTTAATTTTTCTCCAATTATTTTCGTGGCTAAACTAGACTTGGATATCCGATTTTGTTTTGGTCATATTTTCTTCGTTACAACTCCGTTTTCGTTGGTTCAACTTGCCACTTCCTTGGATCGAGTCCTTCTTTAAGAATATGAACTGTAAATACCTTAGTTTGTATTCGAAATCACAGGTCATAGGTCAAACTTTGGTGAAACTTATGAAGTTAATCATTTTTCATCATGTAAACAACCTTAAATGATTATTTTTCTAAAAATACTTATACTTTGAGTTAAATCATGAAATTTTTATGTGTTATCATATTCATAGTAAATATCATTTTTCCAGAAAATAAACCTCCAATTCAAGGTTCAAGATAGTTTTTAATTATCCAACCCAAAACAGCCCCCGGTTGCACTCCGACGTCGTAAAAACAGTTTTTAAGGTGTTCTTTGAAAAACCAAGTTATACCTTGTTAAATTAGAATATATTTATGATATATTACAGGTCTTGAAGTATTTTAAAAGTTAAGTTAGAAGGATCTATTTAGTTTGCAAACAAGTTTGAAAACATTCAAACTATGTTCTTGTTGTTAAAATTTTATACCATAAAATAAGATAGCTATATATATATGAATCGAATAAGGTTATGAACAAAGTTACTACCTCAAGTTACTTGGACAAGATTGTTGTAAAAGAAGAGTAAAAACCTAGAACCAAAAGAGTGGTGGAGTTGGATGAAAGATTGGAAGTAAACTTGTGTTCTTGGAAGGATTCTTGAAGTGTTTTTGTAAGGGTTTTCTTATGGTGATTAAGTGATGTTTTTGAAGCTAGATCTTCATGGTAACTTTGCTGAATTGATTAAGGGTTTAAGGCTTATAAGTGTGTGTGTATTTAGCTAGAGAATTGAAGTAAAAATGAATCAAAATGATGATCCCCCTAGCCTCTTAAAAACGTGAACCAAGGGAACCAAGACAAAATTTTAGGTTGTTATTTTGTGTAATTAGTCATACTATCTTACAAAAGTAATTACCTCTACCTTAGGGCAGTAACAAGGGCTAGTTAGGTGGTGATTTGATGTGTATATATCAATAGTAAATACGTATAGAAGTTAGGTATGATACGAGTACATATACTCTAGATATACGTATAGAAATCTTGTGAAAACGAAACGAGGATTCAAATATAGTTATCTTTTGTGAATATACTTATATTGTTTTATGTATTTAAGTCCTTAAAAAGTGATTAAATACATTACATATACGATATATGTATAAACATTATAGGTTATAAGTATTTATATCAAAAAACGTTACTTAAAGTTATCGTTTTGAAAACTTAAGTTAATAGTTTCAAAATATACTTATAACTTATTGTTATTAATACAAAATGAGATATTAAAACATCCTTAGATCATGTTGAATTTGTATATATACATATATATACACAAACGTATAATTATCATATGTTATATAGTTCGTGATATCATCGGTCAAACTAGACGGTCAAACGTTGTGTAAATCTCTTTTCAAAAACATAAGTCTCAACAATTTGGGTTGCTTATCATGTTGGTAAGGTTTAATTTATGTAAATATTAATCTTATAAGTATAAATTGATCGAAAAAGTCCGGGTCATTACAGTACCTACCCGTTAAATAAATTTCGTCCCGAAATTTTAAAATCGTACCTATTTTGCGTCATCGGGAAACAAATGCGGGTATTTTTGTTTCATTTGATCCTCTCGCTCCCAAGTAAACTCGAGACCTCTTCGTGCATTCCAACGAACTTTAACGATCGGTATGTTGCTCTGCTTGAGCCGTTTAACTTCACGGTCCATGATCTCGATTGGTTCTTCTATGAATTGTAGTTTCTCGTCAACTTGAATTTCTTCAAGAGGAATGGTGAGGTCTTCCTTTGCAAGACACTTTTTAAGGTTCGAGACGTGAAATGTATTATGTACTCCGGCGAGTTGTTGCGGTAACTCGAGTCGATAAGCTACCGGTCCAATGCGTTCGATGATCTTGAACGGGCCTACATATCTTGGGTTCAGTTTACCTCTTTTACCGAAACGTATTACACCTTTCCAAGGTGACACCTTTAGCATAACCATGTCACCGATCTGAAACTCTAATGGTTTCCTTCGGACATCGGCGTAGTTCTTTTGGCGACTACGGGCTGTTTTCAATCTCTCCTTGATTTGTACTATCTTCTCAGTCGTTTCGTGTATGATCTCGGGACCAGTTAATTGTCGATCTCCTACTTCATTCCAACAAATAGGAGATCTACACTTCCTTCCGTACAATGCTTCGAATGACGCGGCTTTAATGCTCGCATGATAACTATTATTATACGAGAATTCTGCTAATGGTAGATATTTATCCCATCCGTTTCCAAAATCGATCACACATGCCCTGAGCATGTCTTCAAGAGTCTGAATCGTTCTTTCACTCTGCCCATCGGTTTGCGGATGATATGCGGTGCTCATATCCAAACGAGTTCCTAGGGCCTCCTGTAGTGATTGCCAGAACTTTGATGTAAATCTACTATCACGATCGGATATAATGGAAATAGGTATTCCATGCCTTGAAACAATTTCCTTTATATATAATCGTAATAGTTTCTCCATTCTATCTGTTTCCTTTATAGGCAAGAAATGTGCAGATTTGGTAAGACGATCAACAATTACCCAAATGGTATCGTATCCCCAGGCAGTCTTTGGTAACTTCGTGATGAAATCCATGGTAATACCATCCCATTTCCATTCTGGGATTTCTGGTTGTTGAAGTAACCCTGACGGCTTCTGGTGTTCTGCTTTGACTTTGGAACAAGTTAAACACTCCCCAACATATGTTGCAACGTCTGTCTTTAAATTAGGCCACCAATAATGTGTCTTAAGATCTTGGTACATCTTTCCAACTCCAGGATGTATCGAATATCTTGTCTTATGTGCCTCGTTCAATATCAACTTCCTTAATCCACCCAACTTCGGTACCCAAATACGATTTGCAAAATATCGAATTCCATCTTCCCGCATAACGAGTTGCTTCTCATACTTCTTCATTATTTCATTTCCTATATTTTCTTTAGTAAGTGCTTCTCGTTGAACTTCTTTGATTTGTGAGTTGAGATTCATGCGAATTTTTATGTTCATCGCTCGTACTCGAATTGGTTCTCGTTCCTTTCTGCTTAGTGCGTCAGCCACCACATTCGCTTTCCAGGGATGATAACGAATTTCACAATCATAGTCGTTTATCAGCTCGACCCACCTACGTTGCCTCATGTTCAACTATTTCTGATCAAAAATATGTTGAAGACTTTTATGATCAGTAAACACAGTGCATTTAACCCCATACAAGTAGTGTCTCCATATCTTCAATGCAAACACGACTGCTCCCAGTTCTAGATCATGCGTCGTATAATTCCGCTCGTGAATCTTCAATTGTCGGGATGCGTATGCAATAACTTTCTTCCGTTGCATAAGAACGCAACCAAAACCTTGTCGTGAAGCGTCACAATATATCTCAAAATCATCGTTCCCTTCAGGTAACGATAAAATAGGTGCCGTGGTCAACTTATTCTTGAGTAATTGAAATGCGTTCTCCTGCTCCGAGGTCCATTCGTATTTCTTCCCTTTTTGCGTTAATGCTGTCAACGGCTTAGCTATTCGGGAAAAATCTTGAATAAACCTTCTATAATAACCGGCTAAACCCAAAAATTAGCGTATCTGCATTGGTGTTTTAGGAGTCTCCCATTTTTCAACGGCCTCAATTTTAGCTGGATCAACCTGAATTCCTTTGCTACTAACAACGTGACCAAGAAATTGCACTTCTTTCAACCAGAAAGCACACTTAGAAAATTTAGCGTATAGCTGTTCTTTTCTCAACAACTCTAATATTAACCTTAAATGCTGCTCATGCTCTTGCTCACTCTTGGAATAAATAAGAATGTCATCAATGAAAACAATAACAAACTTATCTAAATATGGACTACAAACTCGATTCATGAGGTCCATGAATACAGCTGGCGCATTCGTCAATCCAAACGGCATGACCAAAAATTCATAATGACCGTAACGTGTCCGAAAAGCAGTTTTCGGTATATCTTCTTCTTTGACGCGTAATTGATGATAGCCCGATCTTAGGTCAATTTTCGAGTACACACATGATCCTTGTAGTTGATCAAATAAGTCGTCAATTCTCGGTAGTGGATACCGATTTTTGATAGTTAACTTATTTAATTCACGATAATCTATACACATCCTAAAAGATCCATCTTTCTTTTTAACAAATAGAATCGGAGCTCCCCACGGTGAAGTACTTGGTCGTATGAATCCACGGTCCAGTAATTCTTTTAACTGATCTTGAAGTTCTTTTAATTCGGACGGTGCAAGTCTATATGGAGCACGAGCCACTGGTGCAGCTCCTGGTACTAAATCTATTTGAAATTCTACAGATCTAAATGGAGGTAATCCCGGCAACTCTTCCGGAAAGACTTCAGGAAAATCTCTTGCCACAGGCACGTCATTGATGCTCTTCACTTTTTCCTTCGTTTCGACTTTATTAACATGTGCTAAGATAGCATAGCACCCTTTCTTCAAGCACTTTTGAGCTTTCAAATAACTAATGAGTTTTAGCTTTGAGTTACCCTTCTCTCCATAAATCATTACTGGCGTTTTATCCTTACGAGGAATGCGAATTGCCTTCTTGGCGCACACAACTTCAGCTCCTATTTTGGACATCCAGTCCATGCCGACTATTACATCAAAACTTCCTAATTCTACGGGTATCAAATCAATCTTAAATGTTTCTCCGGCTAAATTTATTTTACAATCACGGCAAATTTTATCGGCTTTAAATAGTTTACCATTAGCTAACTCAATCATGTACTTAGCATCTAGAGGTAATGATGAACAAATTAATTTAACGTAAAAGTCTCTACTCACGTAACTTCTATCGGCACCAGTATCAAATATAATAGATGCGGATAAGTTATTAATGGTAAACGTACCCGTAACAAGCTCCGGGTCTTTACACGCCTCTCTAGCATTAATAACAAATGCTCTTCCTCGTGCAGATCCATTATTCTTCTCTGGATTCGGACACTGGCTCTTATAATGACCCTGTTTTCCACACCCATAACAAGTAATGGTAGCCAAAGCAGTTCTATTTGCATTGGTGGCAGGAGTCTTGGTACCATTTGTATTTGTAACGAGAGCCCTACAATCTTCAGCAAGATGACCCTTTCGATTACATTTGTTGCATACCACATTACAGTAGCCAGAGTGATGTTTGTGGCATCGGTTACATAAAGGATTTTGTCCTTTGTAACCAAAGCTTAAACCACTACCCGCACCTTGCGTGATTTCTTGTTTCTTAAAAGATTGTTGTTGATTACCTCGATCATAATTTCCATTCCACTTTCTTTTGTTACCTGATACCTTCACATCAGCATTGGATACTTTCTTATCCATGATGACCTGATCCATTAGCTCGTTTGTCATGGTTATAGCTTCATGAATTGTCTTAGGTTTCGATGCTGTAACATTTGCCTTGACCTTTTTGGGCAAACCATCCTTGTACATTTCAATCTTCCGTTCTTCGGTTGGAACCAATTCAGGACATAGCAAAACTAATTCCATGAATCGCTGATTGTAGTTGGTGATTTCAGTACTAATAACCTTCAGACTTCGTAATTCATCTTCCAACTTCCTAACCTCGTTCCTTGGACAATATTCGTTGATTAACATTGTTTTGAATTCTTCCCATGGAGTATCATAAGCTACATCTCCTCCTACAGCCTTCACAAAATTTTTCCACCACGTGAGTGCACTATCTTGTAAAGTGCACGATGCATACTTGGTCATGTCCTTTTCAACACAACCACTGATTTTAAACACAGTCTCCATCTTTTCTATCCACCGGGTTAAACCGATCGGTCCTTCTGTTCCACTGAATGATGAGGGCTTGCAAGCTTGAAAAGTTTTGTAGGTGCATCCTACACGAGGATTTGGGTTAACTGCAGCAGCTCTTGCAGCTTCGACCCATAACATTCTGTCGTTCACTCGCTGGTTGATGAATTCCTCGACTTCTTGTTCCGTCATTCGATTCAATCGCGCCATTTCCTAATGAAAGAAAATAATTATTCACATGGAATATTATAGATGTAGTGTGTATTTATAGTACATTATAGCTTGTTAACAATATGAACCAGGTATTATTATAAAAGCCTTTTCTTCTTATTAGCATTTTATAATTATATCTAGGGTAGTACCTACCCGTTAATGTTCATACTTAATAGCTTAGTACAGAACCAATTACTACAATCTAAATAATACTTAACCATGGAAAATTATTGCATTTCATACTTCACTATTTTACATATGCTTATCTTACATCGAACATTAAGCAAACCACACTAATAATATTATACAAAACATTATATGATCCCATGGTTTAATACAGCAGCGCATCGTTTGGTCTATTTTCTAGGACGTTTAGGTTCAAGGAATGACCTAATCTTATCCTAGCTGTCTGCCTATATTTTGGCTGTGGGGCTGAAGAACTAGATGCCGGGATAGAACGAATAGGAATAGCGGGAATAGGGGTGGTAGTGTCTAGTGGAGTTGGTGCCACATCATCCTCACTAAACTCGGGATTTGAATTTTCTAATTCATTAGCCTTTCGTTTCTTTCCTAGTTCAAACTTGTCTTTTGTAATTTCCTGTATTTCTTCCTAGGGTTCACTTTCCTCCTCGGGTTCACTTTCCTCCTCGGGTTCACTTTCCTCCTCGGGTTCACTTTTCGGGTTCTCTATAGTCGGTTCATCCGGAATTTGTGAGTCTTCCCCAAAGATATTATTTTCGTCATCGGATAGGTTAATGACTGGAACACCATCTGAAGATTCTGGTTCGGAGTCGCTGAATGTGATAACAAGTTTTGAGCCCGACATCTATCATACAACAACTAACCCATTAGTACTACATAATATTTACATATAAATTTTAACCAACAATGATAAGCAATGGTTTTTAAATCAGACCCGGTCAAAGTCCAGATTTACTAATGTATCCTAACGACTTATCAGTTAGACACACTAATGCAAACCTGGTTCGCTAAGACCACCGCTCTGATACCACATGTCATAACCCGTCCTTAACCATAAGAACGAGTTAGATAACGTATGATTTCATTGCGAGGTATTGACCTCTATATGCGACATTTTTTAAAGAACAACTGCATTTATTTTACATTACAAACCATAACTCTTATTTTAATACAAGCTTTAGACAATAAAAAGATGATTATCGTTTAGCGATAATCTTAGACTAACAAACTTTACATGTGATGATAACAATACGATTTCTAGCATATTTTACATTACAATTCCTCGGATATGCAGTTTTATTTTTGACACAAATATGCATACTCAAGATCTTGCTTAAATTCAACATGTTGCAGCGGAAGCTTTTAGTTATCACCTGAGAATAAACATGCTTAAAACGTCAATATAAAGTTGGTGAGATATAGGTTTAATGCCGGCAGCAATATATATATATATATAGACCACAAGATTTCATATATAAACATTTTAATAAAAATATTCTAAGTGGTTGAGCACTTGGTAACCATACTTAACATTTAATCACGTCGCATATTCCCTTTATTATGAAATCTTACTACACCGTACCAAGTATAGTCACGAAATGAAGTACTGTGCAACCGTTGAATACTGGTCGTCCAGTCCGGTTGGGGTTGTCAGGCCCGATAGATCTATCAACAGGATTCGCGTTTACAATACCGCTGTAAATAATAGTTACCAAGCTACAGGGAAGTATGCCAGTGGTACAACTCAACGTAGAATATATTTTTCAGTTACTTGTGTCCATAACGTAAAACATAAAATACATGTATTCTCATCCCGAAATATTTAGAGTTTAAAAGTGGGACTATATACTCACTTTTGCCTTGAAGATATATATATTTTGACTTGGTCTCCGGTTGATATCACGAACCTATCCATATATAGTTTATCAATATATTTCCATTTTAAACAATCGTCACATATATATACTTATTATACTTTTAATAGTTTTAATAATTTCTTAGTCCGTAGTTAGCAGTCCGATGTTAGTAATTCAATTTTAATGGTTCATATTTAGGTGTTTAATAAATAAAACCCCCATCGAAATAAATAAAACCCCATCGTATTTGTATTGGTCGGGATTAATCTTGACCCACGGTACCGGTGTTGTCAAATGACGTGTTGCGTACATAAAGTACCGGTGTTGTCAAATGACGTGTTGCGTACAATCATGGGATCTTATGATTAATCTTCTCGTATTGTTTACGGGTGGTCCTGAAATATATAAAATTAAATTATGAGTACATATATATAAAATATCATGTTATTTTAAAAAGATGTGATTTATTTAATTTTTCTCCAATTATTTTCGTGGCTAAACTAGACTTGGATATCCGATTTTGTTTTGGTCATATTTTCTTCGTTACAACTCCGTTTTCGTTGGTTCAACTTGCCACTTCCTTGGATCGAGTCCTTCTTTAAGAATATGAACTGTAAATACCTTAGTTTGTATTCAAAATCACAGGTCATAGGTCAAACTTTGGTGAAACTTATGAAGTTAATCATTTTCCATCATGTAAACAACCTTAAATGATTATTTTTCTAAAAATACTTATACTTTGAGTTAAATCATGAAATTTTTATGTGTTATCATATTCATAGTAAATATCATTTTTCCATAAAATAAACCTCCAATTCAAGGTTCAAGATAGTTTTTAATTATCCAACCTAAAACAGCCCCCGGTTGCACTCCGACGTCGTAAAAACAGTTTTTAAGGTGTTCTTTGAAAAACCAAGTTATACCTTGTTAAATTAGAATATATTTATGATATATTACAGGTCTTGAAGTATTTTAAAAGTTAAGTTAGAAGGATCTATTTAGTTTGCAAACAAGTTTGAAAACATTCAAACTATGTTCTTGTTGTTAAAATTTTATACCATAAAATAAGATAGCTATATATATATATGAATCGAATAAGGTTATGAACAAAGTTACTACCTCAAGTTACTTGGACAAGATTATTGTAAAAGTGGAGTAAAAACCTAGAACCAAAAGAGTGGTGGAGTTGGATGAAAGATTGGAAGTAAACTTGTGTTCTTGGAAGGATTTTTGAAGTGTTTTTGTAAGGGTTTTCTTATGGTGATTAAGTGATGTTTTTAAAGCTAGATCTTCATGGTAACTTTGCTGAATTGATTAAGGGTTTAAGGCTTATAAGTGTGTGTGTATTTAGCTAGAGAATTGAAGTAAAAATGAATCAAAATGATGATCCCCCTAGCCTCTTAAAAACGTGAACCAAGGGAACCAAGACAAAATTTTAGGTTGTTATTTTGTGTAATTAGTCATACTATCTTACAAAAGTAATTACCTCTACCTTAGGGCAGTAACAAGGGCTAGTTAGGTGGTGATTTGATGTGTATATACCAATAGTAAATACGTATAGAAGTTAGGTATGATACGAGTACATATACTCTAGATATACGTATAGAAATCTTGTGAAAACGGAACGAGGATTCGAATATAGTTATCTTTTGTGAATATACTTATATTGTTTTATGTATTTAAGTCCTTAAAAAGTGATTAAATACATTACATATACGATATATGTATAAACATTATAGGTTATAAGTATTTATATCAAAAAACGTTACTTAAAGTTATCGTTTTGAAAACTTAAGTTAATAGTTTCAAAATATACTTATAACTTATTGTTATTAATACAAAATGAGATATTAAAACATCCTTAGATTATGTTAAATTTGTATATATACATATATATACACAAACGTATAATTATCATATGTTATATAGTTCGTGATATCATCGGTCAAACTAGACGGTCAAACGTTGTGTAAATCTCTTTTCAAAAACATAAGTCTCAACAATTTAGGTTGCTTATCATGTTGGTAAGGTTTAATTTATGTAAATATTAATCTTATAAGTATAAATTGATCGAAAAAGTCCGGGTCATTACATTATGGTTCTAATAGACGCATCTAGTAGATGGTCTCATGTTTGTCTATTATCAAGTCGAAATATGGCATTTGCAAAATTTCTTGCTCAAATTATTAAATTGAGAGCACATTTCCCTGATTATACTATTAAAAGGGTGAGACTAGATAATGCCGGTGAGTTTACGTCTCAAGCATTTAATAACTTTTGCATGTCTATTGGGATTATTGTTGAACATCCCGTTGCCCATGTGCATATACAAAATGGTTTAGCTGAATCATTAATTAAACTATTGCAGCTAATAGCTAGACCATTGATAATGCGAACAAAACTCCCAGTATCTGTATGGGTCCATGCAATTTTGCATGCTGCATCATTGATTCGCATTAGACCAAGCGCAAGTCATACATATTCTCCCTTGCAACTTGCTTTTGGCCATCAGCCAAATATTTCCCACCTTAGAACATTTGGTTATGCGGTTTATGTCCCTATCGTACCACCACAACGCACTAAAATGGGTCCTCAAAGAAGGATGGGAATATATGTTGGATATGAAACATCTTCAATAATAAGATATATTGAACCCATGACGGGTGATGTTTTTACAGCACGTTTTGCTGATTGTCACTTTAATGAAACATTATTCCCTAGATTAGGGGGAGAAATAAAAAATAAAAAAAATGATGTTTCATGGTGTGAACCTCAATTAATGTATCTTGATCCTCGCATAAAAGAATGCGAGACCGAAGTTCAAAAAATAATGCATATGCAAGAACTTGCGAATAAATTGCCTGATGCATTTACAGATACAAAAAGAGTGACTAAATCATATATACCATCAGCAAATGCTCTAGCTCGAATTGAAATTCCAAAAACTGGCAATAATGTCATTCTTGAGTCTTTGCCACGCCAGAAACGTGGGAGACCAATTGGTTCCAAAGATAAAAATTCTCGAAAAAGAAAATCAGCTGATAATGAGGTACAAGAAAGTGTTCAAGAAGAACTACAAATCAATACTCCTTCTGCAGAGGAGATTGATGATGTCAATACGGAATTTTCAATCAATTATGCACATTCAAAAATATTATGGAACCGAAATGAAATGAAAAATCTTGATGAGATATTTTCATATAATGTTGCATATGACATCATGAATGATGATGATGATCCAGAACCAAAATCTGTCATGGAATGTCAAAATAGACATGATTGGGATCATTGGAAAGGTGCAATACGAGCTGAATTTGAATCGCTCAATAAAAGAAAAGTTTTCGGATCTATCATTCTCACACCTAAAGATGTGAAACCTGTGGGATATAGATCGGTTTTTGTGCGAAAAAGAAATGAGAAAAATGAAGTTACAAGGTATAAAGCTAGACTTGTAGCTCAAGGTTTTTCTCAAAGACCAGAAATTGATTATGAGGAAACTTATTCTCCTGTTATGGATGCAATTACTTTTAGATACTTAATCAGCCTGGCAGTTTCTAAAAATTTAGAAATGCATCTCATGGATGTTGTGACTGCTTATCTTTATGGATCACTTGATAGTGATATATATATATGAAGATACCTGAAGGATTTAAGGTATCAGAAGCAACCAATGCAAAACCCAAAGAAATGTACTCAATCAAGTTACAAAGGTCTTTATATGGATTGAAACAATCGGGTCGCATGTGATATAAACGATTAAGTGATTACTTGATAAGCAAAGGGTATACCAATAATCTTATTTGCCCATGTGTTTTCATTAAGAAAACAACATCCGGATATGTGATCATAGCTGTTTATGTTGATGATCTTAATATCATAGGTACAAATAAAGAGATCCGTGAAGCCATTCAACTTCTAAAGAAAGAATTTGAAATGAAAGATCTCGGAAAAACCAAGTATTGCCTTGGTTTACAAATTGAACATATGCCTAATGGTTTACTTGTACATCAAACAACATATACTGAAAAGATTTTAAAACGTTTTAATATGGACAAGGAAAAACCATTAAGTACTCATATGGTTGTTAGATCACTTAATGTTGACACTGATCCATTTCGTCCCTATGAAGATCATAAAGATATCCTGGGACCAGAAGTATCATATCTTAGTGCAATTGGAACTCTTATGTATCTTACAAATTGTACAAGACCTGACATTTCTTTTGCAGTTAATTTGTTGGCAAGGTTCAGCTCAGCTCCTACCAAAAGACACTGGAATGGGATCAAACACATATTTCGATACCTTCGAGGAACTACTGATTTAGGATTATTTTATTCTAACGAATCGAAACAAGATTTGGTTGGTTATGCAGATGCAGGTTATTTATCTGATCCACATAAAGCTAAATCTCAAAATGGATATGTATTCCTAAATGGAGGTACCGCAATATCATGGCGTTCTAAAAAATAAACACTTGTTGCAACATCATCAAATCATGCCGAAGTGATTGCATTACATGAAGCTACTCGGGAATGTTTTTGGTTGAGATCAATGACACAACTCATTACTGATTCTTGTGAACTAGAACGCGATAAAAGTCCAACAACTATCTATGAAGATAATGTAGCTTGCATAACACAACTGAAAGAAGGGTATATCAAAAGTGACCGAACAAAACACATACCTCCTAGATTCTTCTCATACACTCAAAATCTCATTAAGAACAACCAGATTGAAATGAGATATGTTCAGTCCAACAAAAACTCTGCTGACCTTTTCACCAAAGCACTTCCAACTGCTATTTTCAGAACACACGTTCATAATATTGGCATGAGTCATGTTCAGAAGATGTAACAACTCAGGCGTTAGCTACTTGAGGGGGAGTCAACTCTATGCTGCACTCTTTTTCCCTTAGCTAAAGTTTTATCTCAATGAGTTTTTTAGCAAGGTTTTTAACGAGGCAGTACTAGTTATTCTATAATAAAATTGTCATCCAAGGAGGAGTGTTACAAAAGTCAATATTGGATGCTAATTTTATTATTATTATAGATATTGTATAGTAGATTTTTTGAGTATAAATATGTGTGTTATGAGGTCATAATTCACACACTTCAAACATATATAAAATACATACTTCTCTCATATTCTCTCTATATACTTATTAGTCTACAGTCAAGAACCAGACCACTAAAGGTAGTTATAAGCCTACTGAATTATAACAATATATATATATATATATATATATATATATATATATATATATATATATATATATATATATATATATATATATATATATATATAGAGAGAGAGAGAGAGAGAGAGAGAGAGAGAGAGACAGAGAGAGATTTAATTAAGAGGGAAACACTTTTTTGGGGGGAAATAATTTTTTTTAGTTTTTTTCGAATTTTTTTTTAGGCATCAAGATCATATGAAAATATGAACATTTAAAAAATACACTTTGTGATGAATGTTATTATTTTGTCGGAAAAACGCTCGAAAAAAAACTCAATATAAACCTTAAACTTTAAACTGTTCAAGTTAAAAACTCAATCTAAACTCTAAACCCTAATTTTTAAATAACATTCATCATGATAAATATTATTTCTTTGAGAGTTTTCTGGGTGATAATGTTATTTCTTCGAGCGTTTTCTAGGTCAAAATAATAACATTAATCACAAAGTGTCTTTTTTAAATGTTCATATTTTCATCTAATCTTAATGTTTGTAAAAGAGAAAAAAATTGAAAATGAAAAAAAAATTACTTCCGACTACATGTCACTTCCCTCTGATTTTGGTGTTGGCAGGAACAAAGTGGCACGCCGTGCCAACACTTGATTCTGGCAGCTTTTGAGCAGTTTTTGCTATAACTTCCTATGACCACCACATTTGTTGAAGATGTTTTTCACAAATTTTCTCTGCAAAAACACTCAGAAAATATTCATTACAATCATCTTTCTTAATTCTCTTTTAGTCAAGAGATTAAGTTGTATTTTTTCTTATCCCATTCGAGATTTCGTGTAACCCGTGACTAATTGGGTCAAAATACTTGATTAGAAAAGTGATTCACGATTCAAAGATCAATCCGGTAATTCTATTTTGGAAGCCCAACCCCATTTATATAACATTGCCCACGTGGAATGTTTAGTACGGAGTAGTTGAGAACCGGTTTGTGGTAGTTTGAAGTTGGGATAGTTGCAAAGATAGAAATATGTCATTAAGAAAACTTGTTTTAGCTTTTAACCTTTTAAAGAAACAAAATTAAACTTGTTGAATAAATGTTGTAAAATATTTATTTTATCATATTATAACATATTTTTCATACTTTTATTCAAAATGTCAATTTATTAATATGAAGTTTTATATTAGAAATATTAACATTACAATTAATGCTTAGTCATTGCCCTAATGGCTATGGTTATCAACCTCAAGGTATTGGTGTATTGGTGATAACTCGACTTCCTATAAGGGAGTTCAATGGTTTGATCATCATGAGTTGCAAAACATATCCCTTAACTTGAGGTTACCTGCCCATTTTATGAGCCTCAAAGGTTGCCGAGGACTTGCGCTCGAGCCTCACCCGAGGGGTTTACCACATGTGGGTAAAGGAACGTGAATATTTCCTCTATATGGGCGGTATGACTGTAATGTTCGTCCAATGATCGGGTGAGTGAGTTTCAAAATCGCATTCGGACCACTGTCAGTAACTCTTAATCGCCGTTCAATGAAAAAGAAAATCAAAAAGAAAATCAAAAAGAAAAAGAGTTGCGATTATCATTTTTTTTTAAACATACAAGTAGTTACATGTAGTAGACATATTAGCATTTTTTTAATTTTATATTTAGCATTTTATATGTGAGTACTTATTTTAACACTATGAAATAACTTTTCATGAAGATTATTTAGTCAAGTTTAAAAGAAATAAGGTATGTGTGGAAGTGTGGAACATGTATTAGCATTATGTCATTCTTACACGTCATAAGCATCCATCTAGAGGATTGAAAGAAGTGATGTATGAGTGAAATTCACGTAATGACTTAGATTGTTAAATTAACCAATCACGAGTCAAATTTATCTCCCTTTAACATTTTTTCTTGAAACTATCGGCCAACATCTTTATCAGAAAGTTTTATATAAGTGTTTATATCAATTTAAAATTTACACACAATACACCGAAGAAACGAATGTAAACTCACACAAATATTAAAATTTAATCCACTACTTGTGTGGCATTGATGATGCCACTTGAATTTCATTCATAGTACTGAGTTCATCTGGTCGTCTCATTAGTTTAAGTGTTCAGTTCAAAAAATTAAAATGAATTCTCATAAAAATTAAATTTTTAAATACGTATAAAAATTTAATATTATTGAAAATAATGACAAAATTTCATTCCTCGTCCCTGAACTTTACATCGACTTTGACTCCCTATCCTTTTTCTTTTTTTTGTGCATTCCTCGTCCCTAAACTATTAAAAGAGTACATCCCTCGTCCCCCCGTCTACTTTCTGTCTAATTTTCCGTTAAATGGAGTCATGTGCTAAGCATGTGAGGGTATTTTAGTCTTATTCTCTTTTTCCCCTTCACCCCTTCACCCCTTTGTCTATTGTCTATATATAATACGGATACAAATATAATACAGATCCAAAAATTCAATTGATGAACTCAGGCATCAAAAACACTTGAATCCTCTTCATAAAGCATCGAATAACACATTTGATGAAGCAATATCGATCAAACAGCAGCATAGAACTCGAATTTGATCATGAACAATTTGGTTGACTTTTTACTCGAAGTTTGACCTTCAAATTCGTACTCGAATCTTCGAGTTGAGATCTATAATTTTGCATACACCATCACGAGATGAATTACAACGATTCTACATTTTTACATTTCTCGATTTCATTCCGAATTGAACCGGAGGCCAAAACTGTTATCGTTTTGGGTTTGAACGAACTCGATCCGATGATGTTGTTGTAAAGCTATTATAACTTATCACGAAGGTTCAACTTATGTTGAAGATTGAATTGTTTAATGTAAGTTTCCAGGCTTATCGTGAATTTGTGTAACTTTTCTTTTGTATTTAATATATAAGAGATAATTAAAAATGATAGGTTTTCTTGATGTATTGTTCTCGCTTGCCCTTTTTTTTCTTTAATTTTTTAATCAAGTTACTAGAAGGCTAGCTAATGATTCATGTATTGAATTTATGTTCAACTGCACAAAATGAGTTGGAGCCTTGTTAATTAGTTTTGTGTAAACTGATATCTATATGTATATACTGATTGTAGGTATAATTCGGTCAAACGAAGAAATTGTTGACCAATTGGAAGAAACAATTGAAGATATGAAAAGTGATGTTGAAATCGATGTTGCAGATCTGAAAACAACAAGAAGTCGGATTTGAGATGGTTACGATGACGACTAAGAGTTTGAAGAAATCGATGTCGTCTTTTGATCTCGAATCATTTATAATCTGTTTTGTTGATTTTATAAAATATAAAATTAGGGTTCTTGATTTTGGGATAATGAAGAAGAGGATGAGGGTGAAAAGATAAATTATATAAAAAAGAAAAGGAAAAGAATTAAAAGACTAAAGTACCCTCCCATGACATGCACGCGATAAGGGGTAATGGCAGGTTTTGACAGAAAGTAGACGGGGGGACGAGGGATGTACTCTTTTGATAGTTTAGGGACGAGGAATGCACAAAAAAAAAAGAAAAAGGACAGAGAGTCAAAATCGATGTAAAGTTCAGGGACGAGAAATGAAATTTTGTCGAAAATAATCAACAAAGTTAAAAATAAATCACATCAAAGTATTTTATTTTCAGATGGTTATCATTTCAATATACTTAAACTATTTTAAAAAAGACGGCAGTCTATAGCAACAAATCAACCCCATAATCGACAAAACAAACACTAATTGTCTCAAGATGAACCTAAGTCGCAAAACCAGAAACAACCCAATATCTGAAACTAGATCTCCAGTTGAGAGATCGTTGCCTAGTCTAAACTCAAAGGCACCACCGAATATTAAAGGTCCCAAAACTCACCCACGACAACAAGTACACTCATCCCGCGAAATTAAACATAGTGACCGTCACCTCCTCCCGCCCACATCAGCATCGGATAGCCATCACAAATTGAGTGATGAACCACCTGACCGGCCGACAAATGCTAAACCCTACACCACCGTGAAACAACCACTACCTGTGGTCACCACCAACTAAGTGGTGAACCACCAGCAGCCACCACACAAGTTCAAGAAGAGGAAGTGATAGGGAAGCGTCCGCAACCGCTGCAACCGATAGCCGCTGCCAACGGGGCGTTGAAACCACCAACCGCCACCACTAGAACAACTCCAACATTACAAATTATTGGATAACATTAGAGATCAGAGAGGAAAGAAGCATACCAGATCACCATAGTCAACCCTACCACGAGCATGACAGAGGAGGAGGATTATGGCTGATAGATCAACAATTAATCAAACTATATTTAATATGTTATCTCAATTAAGAATTTATTATAAGATGTATTCGTTGTTATAATTAAACAATACTAAATTAAGTTTAAGTTTACAACTAGAACATATCAAAAGATTATGGATGATTTACACACGTTGCCTCCAAACAACTTGTACACTTGCACTTCAATATGATGACGGCGTCAATTTAAAAATGCTTCCAAGATGAGGACCACGAATAATTATTCTATAAGGACGTATATTGCATATTTTCAAAAGTAAAAGGGCAAAGTGAAATTAATTTATGGTGTATTTCTTGGATGTTTCCTTCAAAATCTTTGAAAATTCGTCATGGCTTACCACCCCTTTCACTTATCATATTAGTCAAATAGACACCCCGTGTGGATTCCGCGGGTGAGCTACACACCAAACACTATATGTATATATAATTCTTTCTTCCGAAGTACTCAAATGATCCACTTGTTTTTTGAAGTTCTCTCTCAATAAAAACACACAAACACACATACACATTTCTTAGCACATTTTGTCTCTACAAAAACACGTACATATATTTCTCAGCACATTCATTCTCTCTACAAAAATACAAGCACATTTCTCTTTAGATTTTTCTCTCATACAAAAACACACACACATACGCATACACAACACTATAAAGTTCTCATCACATATTTTGGATTACACAAACACATCCAACTATATTTTGTATTATTTATGGACAAAGAACAACAATACAAACGGGTGTTTGGACACATGGACCAAAATGGAGATGGTAAGTTATCGCCACCAGAGCTCCAAAACTGCGTTGGGAAGATAGGCGTCGAATTGTCATTAGAGGACGCCGAGATAGCGGCAGCGATGTTGGATTCGGATGGTGACGGTTTGTTGAGCTTAGAGGATTTGGTAAACGTTGTGGAAAGTGCAAATGAAGATGAAAAAATTAACGATTTGAAGATGGCGTTTAAGATGTATGAAGAAATTGGAGGGAGTGGATGTATAACGCCGAAAAGCTTGAGAAGGACACTAAGCAAATTGGGAGAATCGCAACCGTTGATGATTGTAAGGTGATGATTGCTAAGTTTGATGAAAATGGTGATGGTGTTCTTAGTTTCGACGAGTTTAGGGAGATGATGGCGTGATTTTGGTGCTTGTATATATTGGATTCATTCTTTAGTTCTAGTAGGCTGTATTTATGTAGCATTTTTTTGAGAAGGAGAATTTGTTATTTATACGAGTTCATGTACACTTTTGATTTGACTGGTTTCATATCATATTAGTATTTTGTAAATTTTATGTAAATTTTCTTGCAATATATTTATTTATGGAAGGTGTTTTTCGTTAATCAAGCCCCTATACCAAATGCCCAAGACACGTATACCAGTAAAAGCTCCTGTTGGGTTTATTTTCCAAATGACTTAAAGATTTTCTAGAACATCCACATTTAGAATTGTGTTTCTTCTCTCCGGGTTGTCATGAACAAGCTTATTTCTCCAACGCCAAATGCTCCGTAACACGAAGCTAGAGAAAACTCATCCACACTCTTGTCACCCATTATGAAATTGTTAACATCAATAGCACTTGAAACACCGATCAGGACTGGAGTCAGAAATTTCCACCAATCCAAAAACCCTCTCCATAAAGGTAAGATATGTTTACATGTAGTAAACAAGTGATCTAAACATTCAGGAGCTTCAAGGTAAAAAGCGCAAATGGATTTCGAGTTAAGGTGATTTACTTGAGACAAATGGATTTCGAGTTAAGCTTTATAGCACGTTAGAAGAATGTGGAGTACAAGCTTGTTTAAGCTAAATAGAGTCATCTAATTGAAAGGTTGTGTTTGTTAGTTGGTGTCTTTTTGGCCAAAAGACATAACTAATCATGAAATGGTGTGAACTTTAATGAAATAGTGTAAGCTTTCATTGAATAGTGTAACCATTCATGGTACCTTTTCATTAAAAGTTATAACCTTTCATGGACACCTCTTAGCCAAAGGATGTGACCATTCATGGTACCCTTTAGCCAAAAGGTACAACTTTTCATACTCTATAAATAGAGTGATTTGTCTCACATTCAAAGGTGATCAAAGATTGATCATTCACAATATACAAATTATCTATATTCTTGACTTCCAATTTTAATTGCCTATATTGGAGTTGTGCATTTTGTCTTATCCCGAATAAAGATTTCGTGTAACCCTAAGGTAATATACGTATAGGGTTGAAATATTTTATCGCGAAAGTGACTACATCATTCAAAGGATTATCCAGACATTCAAACCCTATAACCAACAAAGCGATAAAGTATGTTGATAAACCTTGGTTGAATCTTGAAGAAGACAAAAGGCTTTCAGAGAGTTTCTGATATGGTAAAATTGTGGTCGGTTGGCAATTAAATTTGTGTCCGTAGTTATCACAAGGAGTTCTCATTTTGATGATTTACAATCCAATTTGATGATTGCTTGGTCAAAGTTTGGAAACGTACAGATTTCTGAAGATGGCATAAAAATATGCACTTTCTTCCTACCAAGCAAGTATTCTTTAATATTATATTGTGATTTATTTTATGAGATAGATCATATATAAATTATGATATGTTAATTTTAACAGGTGATAACATAGTGGTTGAAATTAATTCTCATGATCATGTTAAATTAAATATTTGATTTCAAGTAAATTCTTGAATAAAGAATTCGGATCTTATAAAACCGAAAGCAAGATAATTAAATTATTAAAGGGATACATGCATGTTTCTGGATGATATATTACAGCAATACATATGCGTTGTCATCAAAGATGCATGCATGTAACGAACACACAAAAATTAATTTAACAATATGGTGAAAGCGAGATGTACGGTTATTAGTATTTGTGAGTTGCAGATTTTAATGTTGATGATTAGATAGATCTATGACATATGATTACATACTAATCGTCTTCACACGTTTTGTTGGTATAATGCTACGGGTAAAGCACTAACTTAAATTTAATGGGAAAATCACATGTCATAACGGTTTCTTGTGTTTCTGTTAAAAACATGGCTTGGTTAATTTTGTTAAAATATAATTCATCGACGTTCATGCCATCAATTCAATATTTATTATAATTATTTTTGTTTGTTGAACAAAGTTGAAATTATAGTAGATGTGGATTCAATACTGATTAGTTGATGTGTAACATCCCAATTTTTATAAGGTGTTATTTTATTATTGAATGGTGTTATTTAACTTGTCGAATGTTAAGAAAAGGGACCATGGTTGCCAGAAAAGGACCTAGGGTGCTAAATATTAAAGTGAGCAGGGTAGAAAGTGTACAAAAGGAGATAAATCGAACCATGAATAAGATGAGACCATGAATCGAACCAGATCGAAACATTCAGCTGTCGACGGACACACTTTGCCGGAACGTCGACCGCAAACGAAGGATATATATATATATATATATATATATATATATATATATATATATATATATATATATATATATATATATATATATATATATATATATATATATATATATATATATATATACTTGGACAGCTCCCATAGATTCACAAATGCTAAAAAAAAAAAGAGAGAGAGAACATGAATGATGGTGGTTGGCGATTTTGGGAGAATCACACCAAAAACTTGCATTTTCCTTCATGTACTTGGATCTATGTCTGTAATCAACCTAGTAGTGGCTAGCTAGAACCTTTGAAGCCTTGATTTCCTCATGTTCATCATCAATTTGGGGGGTTTTGGGTTTTCATAACCCTAAACCTAAGGTATGCAAAATTATGCTTTTTAATCCGAAATTATTGTGTTTATTTGGTTGAGATGGTGTTTAAATGAAGTCTTTAACTTCATATAAACCATAATTCAAAATTGTAAGTTAGGGTTTATGCATAAGTGTTAAAAAAGATGGTGATTTTAGTAAAAGGGTGAACTTGTGGTTAGATAGCTGGTAAGTTGAAGTCATAAATTTAATTGTGAGCATGTTTGGCTATAAAAATTTGTACAAGTGAGTTTAAAGAAGTAATGATTAAGTGATGGTTCGGGATGACTTATGTTAGTAAGTCTTGTGGTTTGTCAATTTGTGTTTTATGAATTGAAACTACTCAAATTGTGTTGCAAATGGATTTTTTAATTAAAGTGAAACTTGTATGTAAATAATATAATGTTTAAGAGCCAGAATCTGAATTTAATCATGATGACTATGGAACTTTAAAATGGTGATTTAGAGATTTAGTAGGTTTGTAACTAGACTTGTTGAGTTAGTATGGCTTAATGAGGATTAAAGGCTTGTAATATGCTTGTGTATTGAATTAAAATGAAAACTTGGTAACTGGAATTTTGTATTGGAAAGGTTTGGAGGCATAATTCTTGAACTTGTCAAAAAAGTGTCAAAATGGGTTTTGTGGGTCAAATTGAAATTTGTGATATGGGAAGACTTATGGTTATAAGTCATAGGGCTTAGTCAAAAGATGTTTAGTGTTGTGATTGAGGGTTTAATGATGAACCCTAGGTTTGAATTGGTCTTGATTATGTTGTGATATATATATGTGTATGCTTGTATGCTAGGTAGAATTGCTTGGAAGTTAATTATGGATCGTGCTTTGTTGAAGTTGATAGTCTTGCATAGACTTATTGCTTGATTGTGCATTGTTATTGATAATCTCTCAACCAAGGTGAGTACAATGGATATATATAGGTATGCGTATTGGGGAAGGCAGGGGTCCTATAACGCCCCGTAAGGATTTTGAATTGTGTTGTCCTCGGGACATTGGTTACCTACTTAACATCATGCGTTAAGTTTGAGGATCATGCATCCGGGATGCAGGTGGGGCCTCTAGGTGTGCTCGGTACAGGGAACACTAAAGTGTCCAATTTGGCACTTCGGTGTATTGTTGGAAAGTCTCTATATTCGTGTTCTCCTTTGCGGAGCACTTCTGGAGCTGGCATCTGGGATGCTGAGGGGGTTTGTCTCATGGTGATATGGTCAAACCTCGGGATGACATGAGTTATCCTTGGTTGATGTATGATGATGTACGAGATGACTTATTGAGGTTGATGGTATGCATACACGTATATATTTGTTGTATTCACTAAGTGTTTCGCTTACTCGTTGTTGTCTAATTTTTTTTAGGTTTGCTTGTGGATAAAGAAGTGGGTAAGCTAGATGATTTTAAAATGAATGATTGAATATGCTTTAGTGATTGATGCTTATTGCTTATGATAGTGGCTCGTGGGTGAGATAGTATATCCCGAAGACCATGCTTTTGATCTCGTTGTCATTTTGTCAAATGGGTCAAGTTTTCCACATTAGATTGTAATGGGTCGGTTAATACCTAATATTTTGATTATCATGTAAAATTATTGAAAGTGTTGGTTAAATGTATTTGTAATGAACTACGTTTTGGTTAAGTAAGAGGTGTCAAATTGGATATTTTGGAAACGAGTCACAAAGTGTTAATTTGGGTAAAAATTACCCCTTCAGGGTTTGATTCTGGAATGGGTTTGGAAGATCCCGGAATGGGATCGAGGGTGATTTTCATGAATTTTGATCAGAACAGGATCCCATAGTGGGACAGTTGAGATCCCATAGTGGGATCTAAAAAAAAAAATTATCA
This sequence comes from Rutidosis leptorrhynchoides, assembly GCF_046630445.1. Taxonomy (NCBI): domain Eukaryota; kingdom Viridiplantae; phylum Streptophyta; class Magnoliopsida; order Asterales; family Asteraceae; genus Rutidosis; species Rutidosis leptorrhynchoides. The sequence continues at coordinate 275,600,303 of NC_092339.1, read as the reverse complement.
TTTTTCGAGTAAATGGTTCGTGGTCGTTTAAAGTGGTATCAGAGCATGGTTTAAGGGATCTAGGAGCTTGCTGGTAGAGTATAGTTACCTAGACTTAAACTGCAGGGATTGTGTGTTATGTGCAAATATGTGGGACCTAACTCCGTGTTTGATGATATGACCCGAACTTGTTATGTTATGTGCTTTGATAGAAGCTTAGTAGATGTTGGATATATATGTGCACACTTGTGCATATTAATTGATAAACTTGATGTTGTGGCCTTATAGGAGTTTACTACATATAGTATGTAGGTATACATACGAGAAATGTTAGATTGATAAGTGTTATTTGAATCCAATGTGATGGCAAAGTAGGAATGAATAACAGTGACAGCTTCATGCTAGGTAATGATGTTTTGGTATGTGATAGTTGACTACTACGAGTATGTAGTTACCGAGATTTGTATGATGATATTTGCTTTGTGTATGCTATGATGTGAAAGACTGTAGAACCGATTGAGAATTGGTAAGTGAATGACTGATTATGTGATTCTATTGTAAATGTGAAATTGTATGTGTAGATTTATGTAAACGAATGTCACCTTACTCCATGTAAAGTACTTCTTATGTCATGTGAAGGCGATAAGTTACGTGTTTGTAATGATGCCTGATCAACATTATTATAATCGTGTATCTTGTCACACGAGCACGATATATTAAGTATCGAACGGAAGAACGTGACATGGTTAGGAATGATTGTGGTGAATAGGGAGTCATGTAGTGATTTCTAGATTGTAATGTCTTGTGAGCTAGTGTATTAGAGGATCGTTGGATCGTAGACAATTTGGAGTGAAGTCTGTTAGATTAAGAAATGTTGTTAATTGAGAGTAGTAATGAGTTGCTAGGTAGAGTCTTGTAAGGGCTCGCCCTGACCCTTATGTGTTTGTTTGTTTTGACGATAGGAGTCGATTGAGAGAAATTTGTGGATAATGTCCATTCTCGAAGGCATAGGAAACGAGAGATACATGTCGAGGAACATGTATTTTAGATGAGGTAGGCTGATTTAAGTATATCTCTAACAGTAAGGTTCATGTGCTTGTCGGGTGAACGAGATCGATAACCGACAAGTAGTGTATTGATGAGACCGAGGAGTTTTTGTGTTGGTGATATCCGCAAGTATTAGGATGATGGTTGTTGTACACCAAAATTAAATATTGAGTATACATGACAGTGTTAGCGCTTAACAATGTGTAGGAGGGTAAGTGACCTTAAGGTATCCTTAAGGACTTCTTGAGGATTTGTATATAAGGGTTCCTTGATTACAAGTTGTTAATGGGAAGTAAAGACTCCTCTAGTAAGTGTAGTGGGATCTCCATCCCAAATAACATGAGAATTCTAATTATGATAGATGTGATGAGTTTATTTGTCTTGCGGATATTGAGGGGTTCGTGAACCCTGAAGTTGATATCTTCATGTCGAAAAATTGTAAAAGAGACTTTATTGAATAAATTTGACCCCAGAGTGAAAGTTTGGCCGATAGTGTTGCGAAGGTTTTGACTTTGAGAAGCAAGGAGGCGAGAGTAAGTGGATCATCACTTATGAAGTAAGTTCTCACGTCTTAAGTAATGATAGTTAGAAAGAGATTTGCTACGTGAATGAAAACCGAGTAGGAGTACGGTGTTGAGCAAAAACTACAGTGGACATTACAACAAATCTTATGTATCGCAAATGTTGCTAATGTTGAGAGAACTTGGGACATTAATGTTTTCAGATTAGTAAAACTTGAGAAATAGTAGAAAGAGTTTCGTAGGAACAATGAGGAAAGTACCATAGTCTTAAGTAGGGAAGATAGAAACCTCGGTAGGTGGAACTGAGGATTTAGCTTGTTAAGTGACAATAGATGATAGGAGTAATATGACGTGGCATTAAGTGCCACACTATACATGCTAACATTTTGTTCGACTCTGGTTATGTAAAGCTAGGTGCGATGTTATTCGTTGGTATGTAAGCGAATGTGTAAGGGTGTAGTGAAGACCCTTTGTAGTAACGATAGCTGACAGTGTGCTGGTAATTATTTGTCTTTATCATAGGATAGAAGATGGAAGAACTAAATGAAGGGATGATCATAATTTGCTAAGTGGGGAAGGAAAATAGGAAGATGAGTTAACGTTATATGCAATCACTAGTGTGCGATCCCTACTTGATGAATTTAGAACGTGTATGATAAGCTGATGGGACGAGCAAGTCTAGTTGCTCACATGTATCTGGAAGTGTAAGGGAAATTTTGTAGGCTGAACCTTTGAAAGAAGAGCTAGGTTGAGTAGTTAATTGATAAAGAGGAATTAGTCGTGTTATTGCGAAACGGATAAATTGTTATCGAAAAACGGGTATGTTTAGGTAAGATGATCGATTTGTGAAGTGAGGTTCAAGGGTCAGACGCGGGAGTAAATGACCTAATAGAGACGATAACATGCCTTAGTATTTGTGAGTTGCATATTTTAATGTTGATGATTAGACACTTACTACATATGATTACATACGAAGTAATCGTCTTCATACGTTTTGTTCGTATAATGCTACGGGTAAAACACCAACTTAAATTTAATGGGAAAATCACATGTCATAACGGTTTCTTGTGTTTCTGTTAAAAACATGGCTTGGTTAATTTTGTTAAAATATAATTCATAGACGTTCATGCCATCAATTTAATATTTATTATAATTATATTTGTTTGTTGAACAAAGTTGAAATTATAGTAGATGTGGATTCAATACTGATTAGTTGATGTGTAACATCCCAATTTTTATAAGGTGTTATTTTATTAGTGAATGGTGTTATTTAACTTTTCGAATGTTAAGAAAAGGGACCATGGTTGCAAGAAAAGGACCTAGGGTGCTAAATATTAAAGTGAGCAGGGTAGAAAGTGTACAAAATGAGATAAATTTCATTTTATAAAACTTGACAGCTCCCATGGTTTCACAAATGCTAAAACAAAAAATAAAGAAAGAACATGAATGATGGTGGTTGGCGATTTTGGGAGAATCACACCAAAAACTTGCATTTTCCTTCATGCACTTGGATCTATGTGTGTAATCAACCTAGTAGTGGCTAGCTAGAACCTTTGAAGCCTTGATTTCCTCATGTTCATCATCAATTTGGGGGGTTTTTGGATTTTCATAACCCTAAACCTAAGGTATGCGAAATTATGCTTTTAAATCCAAAATTATTGTGTTTAATTGGTTGAGATGGTGTTTAAATGAAGTCTTTAACTTCATATAAACCATAATTCGAAATTGTAAGTTAGGGTTTATGCATAAGTGTTAAAAAAGATGGTGATTTTAGTAAAAGGGTGAACTTGTGGTTAGATAGCTAGTAAGTTGAAGTCATAAATCTAATTGTGAGCATGTTTGGCTATAAAAATTTGTACAAGTAAAGAAGTAATGATTAAGTGATGGTTTGGGATGACTTATGTTAGTATGTCTTGTGGTTTGTCAATTTGTATTTTATGAATTGAAACTACTCAAATTGTGTTGAAAATGGATTTTGTAATTAAAGTGAAACTTGTATGTAAATAATATAATGTTTAAGAGTCAGAATTTGAATTTGATCATGATGACTATGGAACTTTAAAATGGTGATTTAGAGATCTAGTAGGTTTGTAACTAGACTTGTTGAGTTAGTATGGCTTAGTGAGGATTAAAGGCTTGTAATATGCTTGTGTATTGAATTAAAATGAAAACTTGGTAACTGAAATTTTGTATTGGAAAGGTTTGGAGTGTAACATCTCGCCTTTTTCCGTTTACTTTCCGTTTATTTATTTAAAGTCTGTTATATGATTATAACATCTTCCGTTAAAACGCATTTTAAAATATCTCGTTTAGGTAATTCACGCACCGATCTTAAACTTGAGGGACTAAACTTGCCAAGTGACCAAAGTCTTGACTAGGTCAAGTGGTCAACTCTTCCTCCTCTACTCATTCATCACCTCTTCACTTTCTAACACTTCCACTTTTTACTCTCAAACCCTCAATCAAAGAATCATCATCCATTTTAAATCTAGCAAGCGTTCTTCAAAACAAATTGCATTTTTGGAATCCTTGCAACTTCCTCTTCGAATTCATACAAACTTCATTACATTTGGGTAACTTTCTAAAATCACTAAATTCTTTGTTCTTGATGTTTTTAACTTATAAAAGTGTTAATTAGTGTCTATGGTTCAAGTCTAACATGAATATGTGATTTATATGCTCGATCTTGTTATTTTAGTGTAACTAGCATAAACTTGAATTTTGGTGTGTTTGATCTTGTGATTTGGTTGCTTAAATGTTGTTAGATGTTAAAAGTGTTTGTATTAAATGTGTTACTAGCATCACTAGCTTCATTTTGATGTGTAGGTTGATCAAGAAAGCTTCATTAACATGATTATTGATTTTGTGATTTTGGTTAGGGTTTGATACTCTTAATTATGAACTTTTGATGCATTAAATGATTGACAATGTTGTTGATAAGTGTTTAGTTGCAATGTGTATTTAATTACCTTCGAAACGGCATATCACATATGTAAATTGGATCACCGAATCAAGAAACTCATTTAATGAACTTGAATGTAATAAATGGTGAGCATTTAATGCGATTTTGGTTATTGAAAATGTTGAATTGATTGATGAAATGTGCTTAGTTGTTTTTCTCGTCAAAATACCTTTCCAACGGTATAAGATACATGTTTTGATTGTTTGCGGATCATAAATTGTGTTTGTTTGAGTTTTGGTTCGTGCACTTGTGTAAATTCTGCAAGCAGGTTCTGTGTATCATTTGGGACGCCGTCCAAAATCTTGGACGCCGTCCAGGCCTTCACATCTGGACGCCGTCTAGCTAATCTAGACGCCGTCCAGATAAACTACTAGGTTCTGATTTGGTTGGCCGTTTACCATTTAATTCTAACTATGCTACGCACCTCCGATTCACATGTAACTTGTTCTAACATGCTTATATATGATTAAAAACCTCAGGAAAATAGTTCGGAACCAGACCCGAACGTGTTGACTTTTTCCTTGACTTTGACTTGACCAAAGTTGACCTTTATCTAAACTTAACCAAATACTTATGCAATCGTTCCAACGTGCTTTTATCTTTGTATCCTGCATGAAACTTGACAATTTGACTCACATGCTAAAATAATCGAGTCATAACGAGCCATAGGACTAATTAAACACTTTGACCGACCGTGGTTACCGATATTGATACAACCTAATTGTCTAGGTCAAGACTAGCATTCGTGCTTGCACACGTTACTTTGTGAAGTACATTTTACTATCCGTGCAACCAAGGTGAGATCATAGTCCCACCTTTTCAACAACTTTTACTTTTAAACTATGGGATGAGAAACATATACGTATCATACTTTTATGCTTTGAACACAAGTACGAAAACAAACATTCCACAGCGAGTTAGAACAAAAAGCCTCAATTCAATTATCATTAGTTACACTTGCAGGGTGTAAACATGATCTTATGTTATGTGATCACATTGGGCTTGACGAGCCCTCATTCGGACGGTTCGCTACCGTTAGCGGATGAAATATATTTTCGAGTATAGTGTATGTTCTAACACTACGTAACAGGGTACAAAATAGTTAAGTCTTGATAATTGGGTGCTCGCGAACATACTTTTGGAATACAAACGATTTGGATAAGCAACTATATTAAATCTTGTGGTTCAAAAACAACGTTACTATTACACCTATGATTTCACCAACGTTTTTCGTTGACAGTTTTCTATTTGTTTTTCTCAGATCCTTGAATGTTAGGTGATACATGCTTCCGCACATTATTTTTGATACTTGCTTGGATGTCGAGTATACATGCATACGTGGAGCGTCTTTTGACTTAACTAAATTTGTGTCGCATAGGTTTCAATTGTACTTAAAACGTTGTAACATGTTTAGTCGTTGAACTACTTTGTAAACTTTGAAACATCTTTATAATTGAAATGAATGCGACATATTTTGGTCAAACATTGTTTTAAAGACTTATGACCACGTAACGAGACTTAAGTAGACAGCGCCGTCAATGACGATTTTGTCGGGTCGTTACAGATGGTATCAGAGCCAGGTTGTAGGGATTTAGAGTTCATTGGTGTCAACCCCGAGTCATAAGGTACATTTGTGAGTCTAGACTACAACCGGCATATAGACTTGAAGTAGGAATTACTTGACTACTTGTGCATTTATACTCGAACTCTTCTATTCATATCTAACTTTTATTCCATCTTAATTTCACGTTGTTTAATTTGATTGACATGCCACCTTGATTTAGTGAAATAATGTCGAATGCACATATGAATTAGGGTAATATAATTTCCGGGATTATATTACGGTGACTCATGAACGTTCTGACATTATGACATGAAGAATTTAAGGCGAGTCAAGGAAAATTTTCTCTTTATCCTCATTCCATATCACGGTTAGTATTATTGAGAATACTAATCAACGATATTCTTGTGTTTTGAAGGAACAATGCCTCCTCGCCGTGTACCACGCCATGAAACACCCGAGCAAGCTCTACAATGGATTATAGCCACCGATGTAGATGCGGCCATGGCTGGTCACTCATCCAACAACAACAACAATAACAACAACCACAACAACAACAACAATGGAGCCGGTAATTCAAACGAGGGATGCTCCTATAAAGCTTTCTTGGGGTGCAAACCTCACACTTTCGATGGAACCGGTGTAACATCCCGCCTTTTTCCGTTTACTTTTCCGTTTAATTATTTAAAGTCCGTTATATGATTATAACATCCTTCGTTAATACGCGTTTTAAAAATATCTCGTCTAGGTAATTCACGCAACCGCAACCAAACTCGAGGGACTAGTTTCGCCAAGGGAGCAAAGATGTGACTAGCTTTTGACTAGTCAACACCCATCTCCTTTCTTTTCTATTTTCCATTTCCATTTTCTTTTAACACTTCCACATTTTCTTTCAATTCTCCATTACAAAGATTCATCATCCAAATCAAATCTAGCAAGCTTCAATCCAAACAAATTACATATTTGGAATCCTTGCAACTTCCTCTTCGATTTCATACCGATTTCATTACATTTGGGTAACTTTATAAAATCACTAGATTTCGTGTTCTTGATGTTTTTAACTTATAAAGTTGTTAATTAGTGTCTATGGTTCAGGTCTAACATGAATATACAATTTATATGTTCGATCTTGTTATTTTTAGTAACTAGCATGAACTTGAAAGTTTGGTGTGTTTGATTGTTGATTTGGTTGCTTAAATGTTGTTGTTATGATAAAGTGCAAGTATTAAATGAGTTCCTAGTATCACTAGCTTCAATTTGATGTATAGGTTGCTTTAGAAAACTTCATGAACTTGATTAGTGATTTTGGTGAAATTGGGTTAGGGTTTGATGAACTTGAAATGGACTTTTGATGCTTTGAATGACATAAAATGTTATTTGTAAGTGTTAGGTTGTATTGTATGCTTGATTACCTTCGAAACGGCATATCATTCATGTAAATTGGTTGCCGAATCATCGAATGGCATTTATGAACTTGAATGCATTAAATGAGGAGCTTTGAATGTGATTTTGGTTGTTGTAAAGGTAAATGTGATTGATGAAATGTGTTTATTTGTTTTCCTTGTCAAAATACCTTTCCAACGATATAAGATACGCGTTTTAAGTGTTTACGGTTCGTAAATTATGTTTGTTTGAAGTTTGGCTCGTTTGGAACACTTGAAAACTGCCAGACTTGCTGAACCGAGAAATGGAGCGGCGAGCCAAAACCCCGCGCGGCGCGCCATTCTGGACTGTCCCAAATTCTTTTGATTTTCACGTTTTCACCCCCGCTTACTCGTAACTCCGATTAACATGAAACTTGGCCGACATGCTTATATATACTTTCTCATCATGGAAAAATTGTCGGATACCCGACCCGACCCCGTTGACTTTGACTTTGACTTTAACCAAAGTTTGACTTTTGTCAAACTTAACCAAATGTTTATGCGATCGTTCTAACATGCTTCTATACTTGTATCTTGCATGAAACTTGACAATTTGATCCACATGCTATGTAATCGAGTCGTAACGAGCCATAGGACTAATTGAACACTTTAACCAACCGTGTTTACCGATATTGATATAAACCTATTTGTTTAGATCAAGACTAGCATTCGTTCTTGCACACGTTTACTTGTTGAAGTACTTATACCTACGTGCACACAAGGTGAGATCATAGTCCCACTTTTACTCCTTTGAACTTACATTTGGGATGAGAAAACATATACGTTTCTTTTTACTAAGTGAACACAAGTACAGGAAAATAAACATTCTACATACGAGTTTGAACAAAAATCCTCAATTCGATTATCATTAGTTACACTTGCCGGGTGTAAGCGAGAACTTATGTTATATGGCTATATGGGTTTGACAAACCCTCATTCAAACGGTTCGCTACCGTTTACGAATGAAATATATTTTCGAGAAACAGTGTATGTTCTAACACTATTGTGATGGAGTTCTATGGAAAGAATGTTAAGCATTGATAATTGGGTGCTCGTGAATATTAACTTTTGGAATGTATTACTATTATATCAATGTTACAAATCTTGTGGTTCACTTGTACTTACTTACTTAAACCTATGATTTCACTAACACTTTCGTTGACAGATTTCTATGTTTTTCTCAGGTCCTTGAATGTTTTGTGATACATGCTTCCGCTCATTACTTTTGATACTTGCTTGGATGTCGAGTATACATGCATACGTGGAGTGTCTTTTGGCTACTTTCAAATTGTGTCGTATATGTTTCATTTGTACTTTAAACTTTGTGACGTAACTAATTGTCGAACTACTTTGTAAACCTTGAACCATCTTTACTTTTGAAATGAATGCGACATTCTTTTGGTCAAACGTTGTTTTAAAGACTTATGACCACGTAACGGGACCTAAGTAGACGGCGCCGTCAATGACGATTTTGTCGGGTCGCTACAGATGGTATCAGAGCGTTGGTTGTAGGGATTTAGAGTTCATTGGTATCAACCCCGAGTCATAGGGTACATTAGTGAGTCTAGACTACAACCTGCATATAGACTTGAAGTAGGAATTACTTGACTACTTGTGCATTTATACTCGAACTCTTCTACTCATATCTAACTTTTATTCCATCTTAATCTCACGTTGTTTAATTTGATTGACACGCCACCTTGACTTAGTGAAATAATGTCGAATGCACATATGAATTAGGGTAATATAATTTCCGGGATTATATTACGGTGACTCATATGAACGTTTCGACATTATGACATGAAGAATTTAAGGCGAGGCAAGGAAAATTTTTCTCTCTATTCTTATTCCATATCATGATTAGTATTATTGAAAATACTAATCAACGGTATTCTTGTGTTTTGAAGGAACAATGCCTCCTCGCCGTGTGCCACGCCATGAGACTCCCGAACAAGCTCTTCAACGGATGATAGCCACCGACGTGGATGCGACCATGGCCGGTCACTCCTCCAACAACAACAATAATAACAACCACAACAACAACAATCAACGGGCCGGTAACTCAAGCGAAAGGGTGCTCCTACAAAGCCTTCATGGGGTGCAAACCTCACACTTTTGATGGGACCGGGGGACCGGTTACTCTCACACGATGGTTCGAACAAACAGAGGCCATTTTTAGTATAAGCGATTGTCGGGACCAAGATAAGGTCAAATACTCCACTCACACTTTCGCCGGTGTCGCCCTCACATGGTGGAACACCTATGTACAATCGGTGGGTACCGATGAAGCTCACGCCCTCTCTTGGGCCGACTTAAGGGAAAAGATGATCGTCGAATATTTCCCTCGTAAAGAAACCCGAAGGCTCGAACAAGAGCTAAGAACTTTGAAGCCGGTCGGAAACGATCTCAAGGCTTATAATCAACGATTTTCCGAACTAGCCTTGATGTGCCCAAACCTTGTGAACCCCGAAGCTTTAAGGGTTGAACTTTACATGGATGGTCTCCCAAAGAGCATCAAACACGGGGTAATGTCATCCAAACCCACTAATCATCAAGAAGCTTTGAACATGGCCCGCAAGTTGATAGAAACGGTGGACAAAATTATAGTGTCGGCACCTAAAGCCGAGGATAATTCGGGTAACAACAAAAGAAAATGGGAAGCCCTCCAATCAAGCAACAACAACTTTGCCAAGAAGCCTTACACCTCCGACGGCAAGAAAGGTTATGCCGGAAACCTACCTCTTTGCAACAAATGCAACAAGCACCACTTTGGTGAATGTGGCAAGCTAATTTTCCATCGGTGCCAAGGAGTTGGTCATAAGGCCAACGAATGTAAAAGTGTCGCCCCCATCGCTCTAAAGGGGCCCAATGCCCCAAAAACGGGCACTTGTTACGAATGTGGCCAAACAGGCCATTATAGAAATGCTTGCCCGAAGAAGAAAGATAACCCCAATACGCACGACCGAGCTTTCAACATCAATACCGAGGAAGCCCGAGATGACAATGAATTAGTCACGGGTACGTTTCTTCTCAACAACACTTATGTTACTTGTTTATTCGATTCGGGTGCCGATAAATGCTTTGTATCCAAGACTTTGATTCATTCTTTTAGCACTCCACCACTTCCACTAGATACCACTTATACCATTGAAGTGGCCAACGGGAAACTATTGAGTGCCGACACATATTACCGGGGGTGTACATTAAATATTTTGGGTAATGAGTTTGAAATTAACTTGATACCTGATAATGCTAAAAACGAACATATATTTCATAGCATTATTCCTCAAGAAAGACAAGCTTTTAGTTGCAATTGTTCTATTTAAAAGTGATATTCGTTTAAATAATAAAAGGTGAAGACAAAAGACAGATTCGACGAATTGAAGACGCAAACGACCAAAAAGCTCAAAAGTACAAAAGACAATCAAAGAGGTTCCAATTATTGATAAGAAACGTCTCGAAATTACAAGAGTACAAGATTCAAAACGTAAAGTACAAGATATTAAATTGTACGCAAGGACGTTCGAAAATCTGGAACCGGGACATGAGTCAACTCTCAACGCTCGACGCAACGGACTAAAAATTACAAATCAACTATGCACATAAATATAATATAATATTTAAATAATTCTTATAATTATTTAATATATTATATATATTTATAAATCCGTCGGCAAGAAAGACTCCAAAGTATCTGAGCTGTAATTTCAAACTCCGCGACTCGCGGAGTTTGAAGGCAAAATTGGCCGCGAGTCGCGGAGCCCCAAAAGTCGAAAATCCCTATAAAAGCAAACGAATTCTGATCGCAAAAATAACCAAAAATCCATCCATCTCTCTATCTATATCGTATATATTTATATTTATATTTTAATTCTAATTTTAATTATAATTCTAATAATAAGGGTATGTTAGCGAATGTTGTAAGGGTGTAAGTCGAAATTCTGTCCGTGTAACGCTACGCTATTTTTAATCATTGTAAGTTATGTTCAACCTTTTTACATTAATGTCTTGTAGCTAAGTTATTATTATGCTTATTTAAAACGAAGTAATCATGATGTTGGGCTAATTACTAAAATTGGGTAATTGGGCTTTGTACCATAATTGGGGTTTGGACAAAAGAACGACACTTGTGGAAATTAGACTATGGGCTATTAATGGGTTTTATATTAACTAAACAATACCTTGTTAATTTAATATACAAACTTATAATTCGACGTATTTATATATAACCACATACGCTTGACTGGGTACGGTGGGCGGGATATCTATAAATACCAATAATTATTCATTTTACCGGATACGGAACTGGATTAATAGTTAATAGACTTGTTGAAACAGGGGTGAATTACATTCAAGGGTAATTGATGTAATTGTTAACAAAGTAGTAAAACCTTGGTTTACACGCAGTCGATAACCTGGTGTATTCATTAAACAAAGTATTAAAACCTTGTTACAATTCGAATCCCCAATTAGTTGGAATATTTGACTTCGGGAATAAGAATAATTTGACGAAGGCTTTCGCTCTTTATATTTATGACTGATCGACTATTATGGACAAATCCGTATGGACATATTAAATAATCCAGGACAAAGGACAATTAACCCATGGGTATAAAACTAAAATCAACACGTCAAACATCATGATTACGGAAGTTTAAATAAGCATAATTCTTTTATTTCATATTTAATATCCTTTATTTTATATTTAATTGCGCTTCTAATTATCGCACTTTTATTTATTGTTATTTAATCGCACTTTTAATTATCGTATTTTTTAATTATCGCAATTTTATTTTATCGCACTTTTATTTATTGCAATTTCATTATCGTTATTTATTTTACGCTTTAAATTAAGTCTTTTATTTATTTAATATTTTACATTAGGTTTTAACTGCGACTAAAGTTTTAAAATCGACAAACCGGTCATTAAACGGTAAAAACCCCCCCTTTATAATAATAATATTACTTATATATATATTTGTATTTCTATAAAAGTAAACTAATATAGCGTTAAGCTTTGTTTAAAAAGATTCCCTGTGGAACGAACCGGACTTACTAAAAACTACACTACTGTACGATTAGGTACACTGCCTATAAGTGTTGTAGCAAGGTTTAAGTATATCCGTTATCTAAATAAATAAATATCTTGTGTAAAATTGTATCGTATTTAATAGTATTTCCTGCTAAAATTTAATAGTATTTTATACCACTCCGCTACCACATCAAGTTATTTTTGGCGCCGCTGCCGGGGAACTACTCTTAAAAGCCGGAAGCGCAACGCTAATATAAAAAAAAAAAAAATTTTTTTTAGTTTACTTTTATTAAAATTCGTTTTTATAAAAATACGTTTTAAATATTTGAAAATATAAAAAGAAAAACAAAAATTTATGTATTTTTAAGATTTTGTTAAATATTTAAGTTTTATAAGTTTCTTTATTTTTATTTTAGTTTATAAAGAAATAAAGTTTTATTTAAATATCTTTTTTTTATAATATAAACAGAAAAATTAAAAACAGAAAAAAAATAAAAAAAAAAAAACGCGTCAAATTCAAACTGTACCAGAGTTGAATTTTTGAACCCCGCGACTCGCGGGGTTTGATGCATTAAATACCGCAACTCGCGGAGAAAACTTGACACGCGATAGAAGCCCTAATCAGGCATTAATCACGGTGTAATTATTATTATTATTATTATTATTTAATTAAAAACCCTAAATAGGTTTTATTTATTTATTAATTAGTTTAGTTTATTAATTTAATTTGTTTTATTTGTTAAATTAGTTTAATTAAATTATAAAATTAGTAGTTTTATTAAATAAATAATATAAAAATAATATTTTTATAAAAATTGTACTTTTTACAACTTTTTGTATATTTTTATATTTTGTCACTTTTTAATTGTTTTAGCGTAATATTTGTATATTTAGCTCATATTTAGTTTTAAACTTAGTTTTTGCCATAGTTATTTTTACTCCTAGATTTTTAGGCCTTGCCGTAGAATTCCTTAAGTGCTTTTTCTTAGACTAAGATTTAGGTACTTTAGAATTTTGCGACGCCTTTTTAAGTTTTAGTTTCTTTTTAAGTTATTTCCATTTGGGATATAGTTTTTCCTATAAGCTTTAATATTTTTAGACACCTTTTACCTATGTATCAATTATCATTACAATTAGTAATCTCAATTTGCGATTATAATTTTAAGTTAGTTGTAGTAATAAGGTTAGGTTAGTCAAGTATTTCTAAGTTTTATAAGTTTCTTTTATTTTTCCGTCACCTTTTATTTTTCAACCATTTTTCTTTTTCGACCTTTTTCGACGAACTCTTTTTCTTTCTTATTTCTCGCTATTCTAGTTTTAGGACATAGATTTTTATTCTACTTCTTATCTAAATTTCTTAAAATTACGAAAATTTGTTTTAAGTAGTTAAATTAATAGACATCAAAATTTTCTGGTTCGTAGTAATAGTTGGATTTGTACGTGGACCGGGTTATTGGAGCCAAACAGTCCTCAATTATATTGAGACCAAACGAATCCTGCCCCTCTACTGCATCTTTTGGCTATTCGAAACGTGGGCAAAATCAGAAAAGTCTATTAATTGGATAACTTATTATAATTTTTCTTTCCTTTTAAAAACTAATAGGATATTCAGTGAATGCACCGAGCAAGACGTTCACCACCTTTTGTACGTTCACCACCCGTAACTAGATCAAGACATTTAGCAAATATTACCACCGTTGATTTTTCTTTAGAATCGTCATCCAGTCGACCAAGTACTTCAGTTCAAATTTCCGATAATCCATTTTTTGAACCCGACCTCACAATTGAGAATCCGGAGAATATCCAGGAACGATTCGTAGATCCTGAACCACTAAACTTTCCTTCGAAACCACCAATCATTCAAACAGAGATTGTTGAGGAACGAACCATTAAATCAGAATCCTCTAGTGATTCCGATTCAACAAATTCAATTATGGAGAATCTGGAACCTTTAAGTATGGAAGACCGAATGAGAGCTAAACGCACTGGCCAAGGTCACGCAATTACTCATCCAGACATTAATGCGCCAGATTATGAAATCAAAGGACAAATTCTACACATGGTGACTAATCAATGCCAATTTAGTGGTGCGCCTAAGGAAGATCCAAATGAACATTTACGTACCTTTAATAGGATCTGCACACTATTTAAAATCCGAGAAGTGGAGGATGAACAGATATATCTCATGTTATTTCCCTGGACTTTAAAGGGAGAAGCCAAAGATTGGTTGGAATCGTTACCTGAAGGGGCGATCGATACATGGGATGCTTTAGTTGACAAATTTCTTAAACAATTTTTTCCTGCATCTAAAGCCGTAAGACTTCAAGCAGAAATTGTTACGTTTACACAGAAACCGAATGAAACTCTATATGAGGCATGGACTAGATATGGAAAGTTGTTAAGAGGATGTCCGCAACATGGTTTAGACACCTGTCAAATAGTACAAATATTCTACCAAGGATGCGACATCACTACAAGGAAAGACATAGATATAGCAGCTGGTGGTTCTATTATGAAGAAAACCGAAACTGATGCTTACAAAATTATTGATAACACTGCTTCCCACTCACATGAGTGGCACCAAGAAAAAGATATCGTTAGATCATCTAAAGCAGCTAGAGCCGATTCTAGCCATGACTTAGATTCCATTTCCGCAAAGATAGATGCTGTGGAGAGACGAATGGAAAAGATGACTAAAGATATTCACTCAATACGAATTAGTTGTGAGCAGTGTGGAGGACCACATTTGACAAAAGATTGTCTCAGTATTGAATTAACAATGGAACAAAGAGAGAATATTTCATACATAAACCAAAGGCCTGGAAATAATTATCAGAATAATTATCAACCGCCAAGACCAATTTACAATCAAAACCAGAATTATAACTGAAATATTCCATACAACAACCAACAAGGTCCTAGCAATCAACAAGTATCCAATAATACTTACAATCAGCAAAGACCTAATTTTCAAAACAAACCACCACAACAAACTGATGAAAAAAAGCCGAATTTAGAAGATATGATGACAAAGCTAGTTGAAACTCAAACACAGTTTTTCACATCTCAGAAACAAACCAATGAACAAAATGCTCAAGCATTTAGAAATCAACAAGCTTCTATTCAAAATCTGGAACAAGAAGTGAGTAACCTAGCAAGGTTAATAGGTGAAAGAAAACCGGGAAGTCTACCTAGTGATACAAATGCTAACCCCCGGAATGAAACAGCTAAAGCCATTACCACAAGAAGTGGTACAACACTTAAACCACCTGAAATACCTGTAACTTCTGATGAAGCTATTCCTACTCCACAAGAACCACAACCTGATCAAGATAAGGAAAAAGAACCGGTAGTTGAAAAGGTTAATGAAGATAACACAGTTAAGGCTAAACCTTATGTTAAACCATACCAACCACCACTTCCTTACCCGAGTAAAATGAAGAAAGAGAAACTTGAAGCCGAGCAATCCAAATTCTTGGATATGTTTAAACAGATAAATGTAAATCTTCCTTTCATTGATGTGATTTCAGGAATGCCTAGATATGCTAAATTCTTGAAAGATCTAATTTCAAATAGAAAGAAAATGGAAGAACTCTCGGCTGTTACTATGAATGCTAATTGTTCAGCAGTGCTGTTGAATAAGATACCAGAAAAACTATCTGATCCAGGAAGTTTCACAATTCCATATTTTCTGGGAAGTCTTAGTTCAATAGAAGCATTGGCAGACTTAGGTGCTAGTATAAATCTAATGCCATATTCACTATACACTAAACTAGACCTTGGAGAATTGAAACCAACCAGAATAAGCATACAACTAGCCGATAGATCAATAAAATATCCTAGAGGGATAATGGAGAACATGCTAGTTAAAGTTGGTACTTTAGTATTTCCAGTAGATTTTGTTGTTCTGGACATGGAAGAAGATTCTCAAGTTCCTCTCATATTAGGAAGACCATTCTTAAACACGGCTAAAGCAATGATAGACGTGTTCGGTAAGAAATTGACCCTAAGTATAGAGGATGAGAGTGTTACCTTTTCAGTTGATAGAGCAATGCAACAACCACAATCTGCAGATGATACATGTTATTATATTCAAACTATAGATGCACATGCAGAATTATTAGAAGAATTTCCAGAATTACAAGGAACAGGAGAATGTTCTTTAGGAGAAGGTAATGAACCAATTGATGAAGCTGAAATGTTAGCTACACTTATAGCTAATGGATATGAACCAACAACAGAAGAAATTCAAATGCTAAAAGAAGAAGACAGATATCGATATAAATCATCGATAGAAGAACCTCCGAAATTAGAGTTAAAGCCACTTCCAAACCATTTGGAATACGCTTATTTATATGGTGAATCTGAATTACCTGTAATAATATCGTCTTCTCTTACTGAAAATGAGAAATCACAACTCATTTCTGTGTTGAAAGCTCATAAACCAGCCATTGCATGGAAGATTCATGATATTAAAGGAATAAGTCCTTCGTATTGCACACATAAAATCCTTATGGAAGAAGGTCATAAAACGTATGTGCAAGGCCAACGAAGACTAAATCCTAATATGAAAGATGTAGTTAAGAAAGAGATTATTAAACTGCTAGATGCAGGTCTAATTTATTCAATCTCTGATAGTCCATGGGTAAGCCCAGTTCAATGCGTACCTAAGAAGGGTGGCATGACTGTCATTACAAATGAGAAAAATGAGCTTATTCCTACTAGGACTGTAACAGGATGGCGTGTGTGTATTGATTATAGAAAATTAAATGACGCCACCAGAAAAGATCACTTTCCCTTACCTTTCATTGATCAAATGTTGGAAAGATTTGCCGGAAATAGTTACTATTGTTTTCTAGATGGATTTTCCGGATATTTTCAAATTCCAATAGCACCCGAGGACCAAGAGAAAACCACATTCACGTGCCCTTATGGTACTTTTGCTTACAAACGCATACCATTTGGACTTTGCAACGCCCCTGCAACCTTTCAAAGGTGTATGATGGCGATTTTTCACGACATGATAGAAGAATGCATGGAAGTATTCATGGATGACTTTTCAGTCTTCGGTGATACATTTGAATCATGTCTAGTTAATCTTGAACGAATGCTTATTAGATGCGAACAATTAAATCTAGTACTTAATTGGGAGAAATGTCATTTCATGGTTAAAGAAGGCATCGTTCTTGGACATAAAATTTCAAAAGAAGAAATTGAAGTGGATAGAGCTAAAGTAGATGTAATTGCTAAACTTCCACATCCCACCAATGTTAGAGGAGTTAGGAGTTTTCTAGGGCATGCCGGTTTTTACCGACGTTTAATAAAAGATTTTTCTAAAATTGCCACTCCTATGAATAAACTCCTAGAAAAGGATGCTCCATTCATCTTTTCAGATGAGTGTATCAAATCTTTTAATATTCTTAAAGAAAAACTCACTAATGCACCGATCATGATAACACCAAATTGGAATCTACCATTTGAACTAATGTGCGATGCAAGTGATTTTGCAATGGGAGCCATTTTAGGACAAAGGATTGAAAAACGATTTCAACCTATATATTATGCTAGTAAGACGTTACAAAGAGCACAAACAAACTATACAACTACTGAAAAAGAACTCCTTGCTATTGTCTTTGCTTTTGACAAATTTCGATCATATCTCGTTCTAGCAAAAACGGTGGTCTATACCGACCATTCTGCTCTTAGATACCTATTTTCAAAACAAGATGCTAAACCAAGATTAATCCGTTGGATCTTACTCTTACAAGAGTTTGATATTGAAATCCGAGATAAAAGAGGAGCAGAAAATCTCACCGCTGATCATCTTTCTCGTCTTGAAAATCCTGAATTAGAAGTTCTAAATGAATCGGCCATACAAGACAACTTTCCTGATGAATATCTATTGAAGATAGATTATAAAGAAATCCCATGGTTTGCAGACTATGCAAACTACTTAGTATGTGGATTCCTTGAAAAAGGATTATCGTACCAAAGACGAAAGAAATTCTTCAGTGATATAAAACACTATTTTTGGGAAGATCCACATCTGTTTAAAAGTTGTCCCGATGGAATAATACGCCGATGTGTATTTGGAGATGAAGCTAGTAAAATTTTAAACCATTGTCACACAGGACCAACTGGAGGGCATTATGGGCCTCAACTAACAGCAAGAAAAGTTTATGATGCTGGATTCTATTGGCCTACAATTTACAAAGACGCACACCTACTTTGCAAATCCTGTGATGCTTGTCAAAGGGCCGGAAAAATAAGTCAACGTGATGAAATGCCACAAAATGTCATCCAAGTATGTGAAGTATTTGACATTTGGGGTATAGACTTTATGGGTCCATTTCCAAAATCTCATAATAATCTATATATACTCGTAGCCATTGATTATGTATCTAAATGGGCGGAAGCACAAGCTCTCCCAACTAACGATGCACGAGTTGTAGTCAACTTTTTAAAACGTCTTTTTGCAAGGTTCGGAACACCGAAAGCTTTAATAAGTGATCGGGGTACTCATTTCTGTAATAATCAACTTGAGAAAGTTCTTAAAAGATATGGAGTAACTCATAAAATCTCCACCGCATATCATCCACAAACAAGTGGACAAGTTGAAAATACCAACCGAGCTTTAAAACGTATTCTAGAGAAAACCATAGGATCAAATCCGAAGGAATGGTCCTTTAAATTGGAGGATGCACTCTGGGCTTTTAGAACAGCCTACAAAACTCCAATTGGAACCACACCTTTTAGACTTGTTTATGGAAAAGCATGTCATCTTCAAGTAGAAATTGAACACAAAGCATTTTGGGCTTTAAAGACATGTAATCTTAATTTACATGAAGCCGGACGTCTACGATTAAGTCAACTAAACGAATTAGAAGAATTAAGACATGAAGCATACGATAATTCGTTAATCTATAAAGAAAGAATGAAGAAATGGCATGATAAAAGAAACAGAAGTTCAAAAGAATTTAAAGAAGGAGACAGAGTTCTTCTTTTCAATTCACGATTCAAGCTATTTCCTGGAAAATTGAAATCAAGATGGTCTGGACCATTCATAGTCAAAAGAGTTTTCCCATACGGAACGATAGAATTAATAAATTCAAATGGGATTGAATTTAAAGTTAATGGTCACAGAGTTAAACATTACATACATGGTCCGATGGAAGTCGACAACGAAGTTAATCACAATTTCGACACCACAGCTAACTAAGTGTGGGGAGAATCAAGTCTTTAAAGGATAATATGTATTTCTGTTAGAGTTAGATTGTCTGTTTTCGTGTAGTTCTCGAAAATGGAACCCGAATGGTCTTTCCCTAGCAGACCCTAAAGAACTAGTCTTCTCCCCCCATTCTGAATTTTTATTTTTTTTAGGTTTGTACGAAATGAAGACTGCCTGTGAACTAAACCATGGTCTAATGCTACACGCTTTAATCACTAAACGAAATAATGACATACTACCGAGTGAATTAGTATCAGTAATCAGAGAAAGAATGGACGGAGTTAGAAAAGAATCCAGATGCGAAGATAATAAGTTACAATTTGGTAAAGGAAAATCAAAATCCGCAGCAAAAAGAAGAGCACGACACCTAGAACGATGTCACAAATGCGGAAAATGGTCACATGGAGGTAAATGTTCAAATAATCAAACCTATTCAAACACCGAATTTGTTACTTTATGCAGAGACGGACCGTTCATATGTTTAGAAGAAAAGATACTGAATGCTCGAGGTTACGCCTATGTAGCCATGGAAAACCAATTAAACCGACTATCTTATGAATGGGATAGATCATATAACTAAGAAATCTATTTCACAGGTATGTCTTTACAGTTTTTATTTTTATTTTTTATTTTTAACCTTTTGATAATAAACGCTAATTTGTTCGCTAAAAAGTATTAAATTGGTATTGAATAAAATTAGGTTTGGCAACCAAAATTATTGATATCATACAAAAATTTACATCACTGCGAAATTTAACGTTTATTCTTAAGGTATAAATATCTTTAATCAATCAACACAAAATATTTCAAAAATTCGTCATGAGTTAAATTAGGTCTTGGAACCGAAATTACTTTACCGAAAAGAGGGGCGCATATTTTTGATAATATTTGATTGATTAAAGTGGGATAAAAAGCCAAAAAGATTTTTAATTTTATTTTTACCATGTTTTTAAAATTAATATTTAAATCTTAAATTAATATTGTAAACTTTGTAAAAACAATATTTTTAAAATTGTAAATATTTGAAAAATTAATACAAGTTTGGTGTGAATTTATATATGAATTTTTAAATTAAGTTTGGTGTGAATTTTTAATTTTTAAAATATGAATTTTATTTATATGAATTTTAAATTTTAAGTTTGGTGTGAATTTTAATATTAATTTTGAATTTTATATTTAAATTGTGTGAATTTAAAAACAAAAATTTACTTTATCTCATTAAGTTAAAAATATGATTTTTAAAATTCGTCGTAAGTTGAAGACTAGGTCTTTGAACCGAAATTGCTTTACCCGAGGGAGGGACGAGAACTTTTATTATCATTATTTTTAATCTTATTGAATTAAAGTATGCCAAAAACATTAAAAAACCCAAAAATCTTAGCTTTTAAAACAATCGCTACAAAAAGACAAATTTTAAAATTTTGTCGAAGGACGGACTAGGACATCGATCCGAAACGACCTCGTCCTAAATAACAAGGGAAACAAAATTTTAAAATTAATTACTTAATTGTTTTATAAGTTAAAGATTATAAAAAAAAAAAAAAAAAAAACTCCGCGACTCGCGGAGTTTGAAGGGTAATTCACCGCGAGTCGCGGAGGGACGAAAAATCAGAAAAAATAAAATCGAGCAGAACAGCTCAGAACACACACAAAACTAAAAAAAAATACTGCGAAAACTGTCGAAAAAACCACCAAAAACACCCCCAAAATCACAATTTTTAACCGTTAATCACCAAATCTTTTACTAAAATCATGTTAAGAAGGATGCTATCAAGGAATTACTCAAGAAAAACGGTAAATTTCTACACCTAAACACCATTTAATCCGAAATTAGTGTTCTTGAGCAATTTTTTCCCCAATTTGATTTTGATGCTTTTTAGTGTAATTAGGCTTAAATTGTTTATGTATTATGCTTGTATAACCTAGATTGATGCTGTTTAACATGATTAGAAGCCTTAAACTTCAAATTTTGAGTAATCTAGGGTTTGTGTTCTTGAGCAAATTTAGGGCTTTTTGATATAAACAGGTTATGGCCGATTTTTGTCATGAATTGTTGCTAAATTAAGTAGTGTAACATGTTTAGGTAGTTAAATGATCCAAACTTTGAGCCTAAACATGATTTTGAGAATTAAAGTGGACTTTTTCAAGTCTAAAAATTCATGAACTTGATTTTTGATAGATAATGCCATTTGAGACTTGTTTAATTGCTAGTAATGATTATTTTGACATGTTATTTGAGTTGAATGCTTATGAACTTGGCGAACATTTTCGTATATGCTTATTTGAAAAAGTGTAGATTTGATAAAAATGTGAAAATGAGCTTAAGTTTGATATAAATTGATCATGTAATTGTAATTATTTTGATTGATGATTTTGCTGACACTAATGCATATTTGGATGCACAAAAATTGTGTTTGATGTGTTTTGCAGACTGAAAGGGGTGAATCTTCATCCCAAGCCCGCAATGCTCCTGCTGAGAATGCGGAACAACAGGAGGTGGATAACTACTACAAGCAGGATATACATATACCTCATCCAGTCATGACCTTTTCTGATATGCACTTGGAAGAGTTGCACCCGAACATGAGATTTGACAGACTTTGGATAGATTATCCAAAATATCAAAGGGGTTTGCATACTCTTCATTCTAAGGTTGTTGAGGTACCGAGGGTCATAGAATGGGGACCCTTAGAAGCTGTAGAATTAGCCGGGCCAATTAGGGAATTACTTGTACAGAGGTATGGTAATTCTACTTTTAATGACTGGGTACGTCTATTCACCATGCGTAGACTTGTATATAAAGTATGGTGTGAAGAGTTGTTATGTAGTATAGAGTTGAATGATCGGGTAGCTAGTTTAACCGATCGATCTTTTATTAGATTTTTGTTAGGCAGTTCGATGCGCCACATGTCTTTACTAGACATGGCTCAGGCTTTACGTATATATACGCCAGAGGAGTTAGCATCTGCCGATTGTAGAGGGTTGATACTAAACGGTAGAAAGATAGATGAAAATTTTGATACACACGGTGTGTGGAGTCAAATGACAAGCCATCACCGTTTCAAAGGGGGAAATTACTCTTATTTGGACATAGATAGAGCTAAATTAAGAGTAATTCATAGGTTTTTAGCTAATTCGATTACACAAAGGGGTAAGAACAAGGAAAAAGTAAATGAACAGGATTTGTTTTACCATATGTGTATTCGAGACTCACAAAGCGCTGTAAGTATACCGTATTGTGTGGGTTATTATTTATCATCTATGGTTCGGGGGATGAGACCGCATAGCATAATAGGAGGTGGTATTTTTATTACTTTGATTGGTGAATATCTCGGTGTGGATATAAGTCGGGGGGGATTATTAGTGGAAGAACCAGAACCCCGCGATACTATAGGTTTAAATGTATACCATGGTGCGAAAGTTTTGAAGAGGCGAAATAACGCCGCAGTACCATACCATGGTAGACATCCACAGGTTGAGAGAAACCAACAGCAAGGTAATGTAGGAGGGGGGAATGAGATGCAAGAAATGCAATGGTTTATAGCTTCTCAGGAGTACGAAAATGCTAGACAGAGAGCATTTGAAGATTGGCAAGTTCATCAGAACCAAATCATAGCTCATTGCCAACATATAGGTAGAAACTATATTCCTACACCGAAACCCATCTTTCCTCCTTGGTCTATAGAGATGCAGCCACCGTATCCTACGTATAATCCCGCCGAAGCATTCTATAGCACCTATGGTTATGCTTGGAACCCCTATTGGTACCAGTATCATCCCTAGTATACTTAGTTTTTTTATTTTGTAATTTGTAATGATTGATACATTTAATACTTTTGTTAATATTGTAATAGTTTTTATAATTGTCTAACTTTTATTCTTAGATTTTAATAATTTTTGAATGTGGGGTAATATACCAAACTTCAAAAATATGTATATATGTTTGCAGTTTATCTTATGTACACAACAGGGTAAAACAACGCATTTTCAAAGACTGGCATTAAGTTCAGCAAAAGCAACTAATTTTGACGACAAGATGCAAAATATATGTGAAATAACAACAAGACGGAATGAACAAATGATGTGCACCATTTATCATTCAGCAAACAAACGCCAATATATTTGGAAACTTTGGTAAAAATTTAATCATTTTCACACAAATCAACCTCAATAATTTAAATTATTACTGATTTCTTGCAAATGAGGGCATTGCAAGATCTTAAGTGTGGGAAGGGGTTAAATTCTTTCGGATTTTAAATTTTTTTTTACTTTATACACTTGGTTACCATTAAAAATACTAGTAAAGCAGTAGTTGTATTAGAATCTAGTGCTCTCTGATAATAAAGAACAGCCCTAGTCTTATATACTGACTACCCAATTCTAGTAAAATTTTTAAAAATTTTCAATTAAATGAACTCAAATTCATGTTTATACATATTTATGAACGATAAAACTAGGTGTTAACACCGAAATTATTGTTACCTCGGAAATGACATAAATTGAGAAACAAACTAAAATGTTAAAATTCATTTAAAATGGAATAGAGGACGATAAAAAGGAAAATAAAAGCCAAGTGTGGGAAAATTTACCAAGTTATCTTAAACATATGTCACATATATCTGTAACAAATAACTGAAAATACTTTTGCTTTGGACTAAACTAAACTGTTTTACCCGATGAAAGAAAAGAAAGATGGATCTACACGATGAATCAATTCCATCATTAAAAGGAAGTAAAGTCTTCCGAAAAAGACACGCGCTTCTTGATTTAGGTCATGAAGTTGTCGTCCAGACCAGCTGTAGGTTGACGAAAAATCCAGAAAAGTCATCACTAAAATCAGCAGGAAATCCACGGACCTCAGCATTAAACAGGGTCGCCAAGTGGTCAGATTTATCCTAACCATGAGAAAGATTTATCTTGTACAATGGGGGGGCACCATGCAAATTAGCTGGATAAGACTAATGAATCAGATCCCCAGAAAGGATAATCTCCTTAAAGATTAAAAATCAGCTTTTAAGACTGATATTACTCAATCCTTGAGATTGACCTTAAAGATTGAGAATTACAAACTCATGGAATTCAATGATATCTAAACTCGAGCTTGAACGAGAAAATATTTTGATCAAAAATTACAAACCGATTTGTTTTCTGAAAACCCTATTTTCAATGCGTTCATTACCATTGAATGTAAAATCCTAGGAATTCACCTGGAATTCATTAGGTCACCTGAACCAAATCGGGTGTCAACCGTAAGAACGGTGGTTGCATAGTGGTCAAAGACAGGACCTTGTGCCATACCGAAAAATTATAAGGGTGAGCTTTACTATTGCTCCTACCAAGGATAGTAATTGCGTCCGACACGTTATAGACCATAATTAAAAGCATGTCAGGGGACATTGCCTTAACAGTTGCTTTTTCAACGCTTTCCTTTACAACCGGACGGTAGTTTACCGAAAGGTAATATACGGGACAAGTGAACTGGACGTGTTGCTTTCCAAATACAAGGTTAGCAAGTGGGTGACACAAAACCATAAGTTTTGAGCTAAAATTTTCAAATCTGAAACCCACCAAACCCACAAAAATATTTTGCAACACCGGTGAAGGGTTATTCCGGAAAACTTATCTAGGGTAAAAACTAGATTTAATTTTCAAAAGATCAAATGTTTTCATAAAGATCCAATTTCCTTAATGTATCTAAATTTTTATAGTCATGTGGGACTGTAAACCATATCGTTACTACCATTGTTTATACCGCCGTATAGAAAATCACTGATGTACAAAGTGTGAAGAATAAAGAAGTGATTCTAGTATTTCAAGACGATATTGCTTGAGGACAAGCAACGCTCAAGTGTGGGAATATTTGATAATGCTAAAAACGAACATATATTTCATAGCATTATTCCTCAAGAAAGACAAGCTTTTAGTTGCAATTGTTCTATTTAAAAGTGATATTCGTTTAAATAATAAAAGGTGAAGACAAAAGACAGATTCGACGAATTGAAGACGCAAACGACCAAAAAGCTCAAAAGTACAAAAGACAATCAAAGAGGTTCCAATTATTGATAAGAAACGTCTCGAAATTACAAGAGTACAAGATTCAAAACGCAAAGTACAAGATATTAAATTGTACGCAAGGACGTTCGAAAATCCGGAACCGGGACATGAGTCAACTCTCAACGCTCGACGCAACGGACTAAAAATTACAAATCAACTATGCACATAAATATAATATAATATTTAAATAATTCTTATAATTATTTAATATATTATATATATTTATAAATCCGTCGGCAAGAAAGACTCCAAAGTATCTGAGCTGTAATTTCAAACTCCGCGACTCGCGGAGTTTGAAGGCAAAATTGGCCGCGAGTCGCGGAGCCCCAAAAGTCGAAAATCCCTATAAAAGCAAACGAATTCTGATCGCAAAAATAACTAAAAATCCATCCATCTCTCTATCTATATCGTATATATTTATATTTATATTTTAATTCTAATTTTAATTATAATTCTAATAATAAGGGTATGTTAGCGAATGTTGTAAGGGTGTAAGTTGAAATTCTGTCCGTGTAACGCTACGCTATTTTTAATCATTGTAAGTTATGTTCAACCTTTTTACATTAATGTCTCGTAGCTAAGTTATTATTATGCTTATTTAAAACGAAGTTATCATGATGTTGGGCTAATTACTAAAATTGGGTAATTGGGCTTTGTACCATAATTGGGGTTTGGACAAAAGAACGACACTTGTGAAAATTAGACTATGGGCTATTAATGGGTTTTATATTAACTAAACAATACCTTGTTAATTTAATATACAAACTTATAATTCGACGTATTTATATATAACCACATACGCTTGACTGGGTACGGTGGGCGGGATATCTATAAATACCAATAATTATTCATTTTACCGGATACGGAACTGGATTAATAGTTAATAGACTTGTTGAAACAGGGGTGAATTACATTCAAGGGTAATTGGTGTAATTGTTAACAAAGTAGTAAAACCTTGGTTTACACGCAGTCGATAACCTGGTGTATTCATTAAACAAAGTATTAAAACCTTGTTACAATTCGAATCCCCAATTAGTTGGAATATTTGACTTCGTGAATAAGAATAATTTGACGAAGGCTTTCGCTCTTTATATTTATGACTGATGGACTATTATGGACAAATCCGTATGGACATATTAAATAATCCAGGACAAAGGACAATTAACCCATGGGTATAAAACTAAAATCAACACGTCAAACATCATGATTACGGAAGTTTAAATAAGCATAATTCTTTTATTTCATATTTAATTTCCTTTATTTTATATTTAATTGCACTTCTAATTATCGCACTTTTATTTATTGTTATTTAATCGCACTTTTAATTATCGTATTTTTTAATTATCGCAATTTTATTTTATCGCACTTCTATTTATTGCAATTTCATTATCGTTATTTATTTTACGCTTTAAATTAAGTCTTTTATTTATTTAATATTTTACATTAGGTTTTAACTGCGACTAAAGTTTTAAAATCGACAAACCGGTCATTAAACGGTAAAAACCCCCCCTTTATAATAATAATATTACTTATATATATATTTGTATTTCTATAAAAGTAAACTAATATAGCGTTAAGCTTTGTTTAAAAAGATTCCCTGTGGAATGAACCGGACTTACTAAAAACTACACTACTGTACGATTAGGTACACTGCTTATAAGTGTTGTAGCAAGGTTTAAGTATATCCGTTATCTAAATAAATAAATATCTTGTGTAAAATTGTATCGTATTTAATAGTATTTCCTGCTAAAATTTAATAGTATTTTATACCACTCCACTACCACATCAATACCCATAGAACTAGGAAGCTTCGATGTAATAATCGGTATGAATTAGTTAGCCAAAATGAAATCTCACATCCTTTGTGATCTTAACGCAATCCAAATTCCTATCGAGAATGGTGAACCTTTGATTGTTTATGGCGATAAGAGTTGCACCGGACTCAACCTCGTTTCGTGCCTTAAAGTTAGAAAACTACTCCGTAAGGGTTGTTTTGTGATCCTTGCCCACGTTATGAAAGTAGAGTCCGATGAGAAGCATATCGATGATGTGCCAATTGTTAGTGACTTTTTCGATGTATTTCCCGACGAATTGCCGGGTCTTCCACCTCATCGACCGGTAGAATTCCAAATCGATCTTATTCCGGGAGCCTCACCCATAGCACGTGCACCATATAGACTTGCTCCATCCAAAATGCAAGAATTGCAAAGTCAAATCCAAGAACTACTTGACCGTGGTATTATCCAACCTAGCCATTCACCATGGGGTGCTCCGATTTTGTTTGTTAAAAAGAAAGACGGATCCCTACGAATGTGCATTGATTATCGTGAACTAAACAAATTGACGGTTAAGAACCGATATCCTCTTCCTCGTATCGATGACCTCTTTGATCAACTACAAGGATCTCGTGTATATTCTAAGATCGATCTCCGCTCGGGTTATCATCAATTAAGGGTTAAGGGGAAGATGTCTCCAAAACCACTTTCCGGACTCGTTATGGTAGTTATGAATTCCTTGTCATGCCATTTGGTCTCACTAACGCACCGATGGTGGTCATGGATCTTATGAACCGCGTGTGCAAACCGTACCTCGACAAATTCGTTATCGTGTTCATCGATGATATTTTGGTCTATTCTAGGAGCGAAGAAGAACATGAGGAACATCTCCGACTTGTGCTTGAACTTTTAAGACAAGAACGACTCTATGCCAAATTCTCCAAGTGCGAATTTTGGTTGAAGGAAGTTCAATTTCTTGGTCATGTTGTAAGTGATCAAGGTATTAAAGTGGATCCAACAAAAATCGAAGCCATTAGTAAATGGGAGACTCCTACTACTCCTACTCATATCCATCAATTTTTGGGTCTCGCCAAATACCACCGTAGATTCATCAAGGATTTCTCTTTGGTTGCTCGACCTCTAACCGCGTTAACTCACAAGGGAAAGAAATTCATTTGGTCAACCGAACAAGAATCCGCATTTCAAATCTTGAAAACAAAGCTAACCACCGCTCATATCTTGTCACTTTCTAAAGGCAATGATGATTTTGTTGTATATTGCGATGCCTCGAAACATGGTTTTGGGTGCGTGTTGATGCAAAGAAAGAAAGTCATTGCTTATGCCTCACGACAACTCAAAATTCATGAAAAAAACTACACGACACATGATCTCGAACTCAGAGCCGTTGTCTTCGCACTTAAAATGTGAATACATTATCTTTATGGAACCAAAAGTACCATCTTCGATCAAAAGCAACTAAACATGAGACAACGACGGTGGATTGAAATTTTAAACGATTATGATTGTGAGCTTCGTTACCATCCCGGGAAGGCAAACGTAGTAGCCGATGCCTTGAGTCGAAAAGAAAGAGCTGTGCCTCTTCGTGTTCGAGCTTTAAACATTACCATCCACACCAACCTTAATAGTCAAATTCGTGTAGCCCAAGACGAGGCTCTCAAGGATGAAAACATCTCTCTCGAACACTTGAACGTCCTCACCTCTCGATTTGAAGTTAAAGAAACCGGACTCCGATATTTCGCCGGAAGAATTTGGGTGCCTAGTTATGGGGACTTGCGAAGCCTTTTTTTAGACGAAGCCCATAAGTCACGATACTCGATTCACCCCGGTGCCAATAAGATGTACCATGACCTTAAATAACAATATTGGTGGCCGAACATTAAAAAGGACGTTGCTCCTTATGTTGGAAAGTGCCAAACTTGCTCCAAAGTCAAAGCCGAACATCAAAGACCGTCCGCACTACTTCAACAACCCGAAATCCCACAATGGAAGTGGAAAAGGATAACGATGGATTTTATCACCAAACTACCAAAGACGGTTGGCGGATATGATACTATTTAGGTTATTTTTGACCGTCTCACTAAATCCGCGCATTTCCTAGCCATGAAGGAAACCGACAACATGGAGAAACTCGCACAACTTTACATTAAAGAAATCGTAGCCTGGCACGGTGTACCCTTATCGATTATCTCCGACCGAGATGGCCGTTTTGTTTCTAGATTTTGGCGTACTTTACAAGAAGTGTTGGGAACACGTTTAGACATGAGCACCGCATACCATCCGCAAACCAATGGACAAAGCGAACGCACAATTCAAACCTTGGAAGACATGCTACGAGCTTAAGTTGTCCAATTTAGAAAAGCTTGGGATAAGCACTTGCCTCCCGCCGAATTCTCCTACAATAATGGTTATCACGCGAGTATTAACGCCGCACCATTCGAAGCTTTATATGGCCGAAAATGTCATTCACCTCTTTGTTGAGCCGAAGTAGGTGACACACAAATCACCGGACCCGAACTCATTCATGAAACAACCGAGAAAATCGTTCAAATCCGAGATAGGCTTAGGATGGCCCGAAGTCGTCAAAAGAGCTATACCGACAAACGACGCAACGACCTCGAATTTCAAGTCGGTGATCGCGTAATGTTAAAATTCGCACCTTGGAAAGGTGTAATCCATTTTGGGAAACGCGGGAAGCTAAATCCGCGGTATATTGGTCCTTTCGAAATCTTGGAGCATATTGGAACCGTTGCTTATCGTTTAGATCTTCCATCTCAATTGAGCTCCGTTCATCCTACCTTCCATGTATCCAACTTGAAAAAGTGTCTTGCCGAACCCGATATCGTCATCCCTCTCGAGGAACTTACTATTGATGACAAACTTCATTTTGTGGAAGAACCGGTTGAAATTGTGGACACCTCCGTCAAGACGTTGAAACAAAGCTGAATCCCGATTGTCAAGGTTCGTTGGAATGCCAAAAGAGGACCCGAGTTTACTTGGGAAAGGCAAGATTAAATGCAAAAGAAATACCCTCACTTGTTCCCGGTTCCGGAAACACAAGATTCCGAGGAAGAAACAACGACTACTACGCCTACTTAAATTTCGGGATGAAATTTCTTTTAAGGAGTAGGTAATGTAACATCCCGCCTTTTTCTGTTTACTTTTCCGTTTAATTATTTAAAGTTCGTTATATGATTATAACATCCTTCATTAATACGCGTTTTAAAAATATCTCATCTAGGTAATTCACGCAACCGCAACTGAACTCGAGGGACGAGTTTCGCCAAGGGAGCAAAGATGTGACTAGCTTTTGACTAGTCAACACCCATCTCCTTTCTTTTCTATTTTCCATTTCCATTTTCTTTTAACACTTCCACATTTTCTTTCAATTCTCCATTACAAAGATTCATCATCCAAATCAAATCTAGCAAGCTTCAATCCAAACAAATTACATATTTGGAATCCTTGCAACTTCTTCTTCGATTCCATACTGATTTCATTACATTTGGGTAACTTTCTAAAATCACTAGATTTTGTGTTCTTGATGTTTTTAACTTATAAAGTTGTTAATTAGTGTCTATGGCTTAAGTCTAACATGAATATATGATTTATATGTTCGATCTTGTTATTTTTAGTAACTAGCATGAACTTAAAAGTTTGGTGTGTTTGATTGTTGATTTGGTTGCTTAAATGTTGTTGTTATGATAAAGTGCAAGTATTAAATGTGTTCCTAGTATCACTAGCTTCAATTTGATGTGTAGGTTGCTTTAGAAAACTTCATGAACTTGATTAGTGATTTTAGTGAAATTGGGTTAGGGTTTGATGAACTTGAAATGGACTTTTGATGCTTTGAATGACATGAAATGTTATTTGTAAGTGTTAGGTTGTATTGTATGCTTGATTACCTTCGAAACGGTATATCATTCATGTAAATTGGTTGCCGAATCATCGAATGGCATTTATGAACTTGAATGCATTAAATGAGGAGCTTTGAATGTGATTTTGGTTGTTGTAAAGGTAAATGTGATTGATGAAATGTGTTTAGTTGTTTTCCTTGTCAAAATACCTTTCCAACAATATAAGATACGCGTTTTAAGTGTTTACGGTTCGTAAATTATGTTTGTTTGAAGTTTGGCTCGTTTGGAACACTTGAAAACTGCCAGACTTGCTGAACCGAGAAATGGAGCGGCACGCCAAAACCCCGCACGGCGCGCCATTCTGGACTGTCCCAAATTCTTTTGATTTTCACGTTTTCACCCCCGCTTACTCGTAACTCCGATTAACATGAAACTTGGCCGACATGCTTATATATACTTTCTCATCATGGAAAAATTGTCGGATACCCGACCCGACCCCGTTGACTTTGACTTTGACTTTGACTTTGACCAAAGTTTGACTTTTGTCAAACTTAACCAAATGTTTATGCGATTGTTCTAACATGCTTCTATACTTGTATCTTGCATGAAACTTGACAATTTGATCCACATGCTATGTAATCGAGTCGTAACGAGCCATAGGACTAATTGAACACTTTGACCGACCGTGTTTACCGATATTGATACAAACCTATTTGTTTAGGTCAAGACTAGCATTCGTTCTTGTACACGTTTACTTGTTGAAGTACTTATACCTACGTGCACACATGGTGAGATCATAGTCCCACTTTTACTCTTTTGAACTTACATTTGGGATGAGAAAACATAAACGTTTCTTTTTACTAAGTGAACACAAGTACAAGAAAACAAACATTCTACATACGAGTTTGAACAAAAATCCTCAATTCGATTATCATTAGTTACACTTGTCGGGTGTAAGCAAGAACTTATGTTATATGGCCATATGGGTTTGACAAACCCTCATTCAAATAGTTCGCTACCGTTTACGAATGAAATATATTTTCGAGAAACTGTGTATGTTCTAACACTATTGTGATGGGGTTCTATGGAAGGAATGTTAAGCATTGATAATTGGGTGCTCGTGAATATTAACTTTTGGAATGTATTACTATTATATCAATGTTACAAATCTTGTGGTTCACTTGTACTTACTTACTTAAACCTATGATTTCACCAACGTTTTCGTTGACAGATTTCTATGTTTTTTCTCAGGTCCTTGAACGTTTTGTGATACATGCTTCCGCTCATTACTTTTGATACTTGCTTGGATGTCGAGTATACATGCATACGTAGAGCGTCATTTGGTTACTTTCAAATTGTGTCGTATATGTTTCATTTGTACTTTAAACTTTGTAACGTAACTAGTTGTCAAACTACTTTGTAAACCTTGAAACATCTTTACTTTTGAAATGAATGCGACATACTTTTGGTGAAACGTTGTTTTAAAGACTTATAACCACGTAACGGGACCTAAGTAGACGGCGCCGTCAATGATGATTTTGTCGGGTCGCTACAACCGGGGGACCGGTTGTGCTCACCCGATGGTTTGAGCAAACGAAAGTCATCTTTCGCATAAGCGATTGTCGGGACCAAGACAAGGTCAAGTACTCCACTCACACATTCACCGGCGTCACTCTCACTTGGTGGAACACCTATGTACAATCGGTGGGTACCGATGAAGCTCACACCCTCTCTTGGGCCGATTTAAGGGAAAAGATAATCATCGAATATTTCCCTCGTGAAGAAACCCGAAGGCTCGAACAAGAGCTAAGAACTTTAAAAGCCGTCGGAAATGATCTCAAGGCCTATAATCAACGATTTTCCGAACTAGCCTTGATGTGCCCAAACCTTGTAAACCCCGGGTCTTTAAGGGTTGAACTTTACATGGATGGTCTTCCAAAGAGCATCAAACACGGAGTAATGTCATCCAAACCCACTAATCATCAAGAAGCTTTGAATATGGCCCGTAAATTGATAGAAACGGTGGACGAAATCATAGTACCGGCACCTAAAGCCAAGGATAAGTCAGGTAGCAACAAAATAAAATGGGAAGCCCCCCAATCAAGCAACAACAAATTTTCCAAGAAGCCTTTCACCTCCGACGACAAGAAAGGTTATGTCAGGAATAAACCATTTTGCAACAAGTGCCACCAACATCATTATGGTGAATGTGGCAAGCCATTTTGGCACAAATGTCAAAGGAGTGGCCATGTGGCCAACGATTGTAGAAACACCGCTCCTGTTGCTCAAAAGGGACCCAATGCACCAAGACCGGGTGTTTGTTTTGAATGTGGCCAATCGGGTCATTATAGGAATGTGTGCCCAAAGAAGAAAGCTAACCCCAATCCACGCATCCGAGCTTTCAACATCAACACTGAGGAAGCCCGAGATGACAATGAACTAGTCACGGGTACGTTTCTTCTCAACAATTCTTATGTCTCTTGTTTATTCGATTCGGGTGCCGATAAGAGTTTTGTATCCAAGACTTTGATTCATTCTTTTAGCACTCCACCACTCCCACTACATACTACTTACACCATTGAGGTGGCCAACGGAAAACTATTGAGTGCCGACAAATTTTATCGGGGGTGTACGTTAAACTTAATGGGTAAAGAGTTTGAAATTGACTTGATACCTATGGAACTAGGGAGCTTCGATGTAATAATTGGTATGGATTGGTTAACCAAAATGAAATCTCACATTCTTTGCGATCTTAAAGCGATTCAAATTCCTATCGAGAATGGTGAACCCTTGATTGTCTATGGCGATAATAGTTGCACCGGACTCGACCTCGTCTCGTGCCTTAAAGTTGAAAAATACCTTCGTAAAGGTTGCTTCGCGATTCTAGCCCATGTTAAGAAAGTCGAGATCGACGAGAAGCATTGATAAGGCTAAAAAGGAACATATATTTCATAGCAATATCCCTTCTAAATAATAGGTTTTCATATGTAATTGTATTATATTTTCATTGTAATTGTTTAAATAAATAAGTGCGAAGACAAAAGGCGAAAACGAAGATTTGAAGACACAAACGTCCAAAAAGCTCAAATGTACAAGATACAATTCAAAAGGTTCAATTTATTGATGAGAAACGTCTAAAAATGACAAGAGTACAAGTTACAAAACGCAAAGTACAAGATATTAAATTATACGAAAGGACGTTCGAAAATCCGGAACCGGTACCCGAGCCAACTATCAACGCTCGACGCAACGGAGCTGAAAGTACAAGTCAACTATGCACAAGAATATAATATAATATTTAAATAATTCATAATAAGAATAATAATAAATAATAAAAAGTTGTTAATTGAGCATAGTTAAGGGGTCATAAGTGAAAATTTCAATTCAATATTTGCCTATAAAAGGCGATTCATTTGATCGATTTATGTACACCTTTTCTTCTTTCTTTCTCTTTACATGTAATATATATATTTATAATTATAATTTTAATTTTAGTTTAAGTTTAATAATAATTGGGTTATTGTAAGGAATGTTTTACGGGTTTTAAAGTCGAAACTCTGTCCGTGTAACGCTACACGATTAATAATCACTGTAAGTTATGTTCTTCCTTTTTAAATTAATGTCTCGTAACTAAGTTATTATTATGCTTATTTAAGCCGAAGTAATCGTGATGTTTGACTAAATATTAAGACGGGGTTATTGGATTTTGTACCATAATTAAGGTTTGGGCAAAAGACCGACACTTGTGGAAATTGGACTATTGACTACTAATAGATGGGGGGTATTGTCTAATTGAGTGACAACTCATTGGAGTCTGTCGAACCTATCTTCAAATTAATTATCCTACTAATTAATAATGATTATGGTTGTCCTATTTAGTGACATTCATATGGAATCTATTATAATCATTGAATTAATTATTCGGGTTGGGTAATTGATTATTCAAACTGATCAAGTGGGTAAATTAATATTCATATCTAATCAAAACAGGGGTGGATTACATATAGTGATAACTGGTGTAATTGTTGACAGAAGTGATAACTGCGTCACAGTTTAAATCCTTAATTAGTTGGAATATTTGACTTCGGGTATAAGGGTAATTTGATGAGGACACTCGCACTTTATATTTATGACCGATGGACTATTTTGGACAAAAACCAGATAGGTATCAAATAAACCATGACAAAGGACAATTAACCCGAGTAACAATTAATTAAAATCAAAACGTTAAACATCATGATTACGGAAGTTTAAATAAGCATAATCCTTTTATTTCATATTCTATCGCAATTTTATTTATTGTTATTTTATTTATCGTCATTTATATATTTTACGCACTTTAATTATTGTCATTTATCTTTACGCTTAAAAATATAAAATCGACAAACCGGTCATTAAACGGTAAAAATGTAGTGACCCGAACTTTTCCATGTTTATATATATTAATTGAGATTGATATTTACATGATTAAATGTTTCCAACATGTTAAGCAATCAAACTTGTTCAGACTTGATTAATTGAAATATGTTTCATATAGACAATTGACCACCCAAGTTGACCGGTGATTCACGAACGTTAAAACTTGTAAAAACTATATGATGACATATATATGGATATATATATAGTTAACATGATACTATGATAAGTAAACATATCATTAAGTATATTAACAATGAACTACATATGTAAAAACAAGACTACTAACTTAATGATTTTTAAACGAGACATATATGTAACGATTATCGTTGTAAAGACATTTAATGTATATATATCATATTAAGAGATATTCATACATGATAATATCATGATAATATAATAATTTAAAATCTCATTTGATATTATAAACATTGGGTTAACAACATTTAACAAGATCGTTAACCTAAAGGTTTCAAAACAACACTTACATGTAACGACTAACGATGACTTAACGACTCAGTTAAAATGTATATACTTGTAGTGTTTTAATATGTATTTATACACTTTTGAAAGACTTCAATACACTTATCAAAATACTTCTACTTAACAAAAATGCTTACAATTACATCCTCGTTCAGTTTCATCAACAATTCTACTCGTATGCACCCGTATTCGTACTCGTACAATACACAGCTTTTAGATGTATGTACTATTGGTATATACACTCCAATGATCAGCTCTTAGCAGCCCATGTGAGTCACCTAACACATGTGGGAACCATCATTTGGTAACTAGCATGAAATATCTCATAAAATTACAAAAATATGAGTAATCATTCATGACTTATTTACATGAAAACAAAATTACATATCCTTTATATCTAATCCATACACCAACGACCAAAAAAAACTACAAACACTTTCATTCTTCAATTTTCTTCATCTAATTGATCTCTCTCAAGTTCTATCTTCAAGTTCTAAGTGTTCTTCATAAATTCTACAAGTTATAGTTTCATAAAATCAAGAATACTTCCAAGTTTGCTAGCTTACTTCCAATCTTGTAGAGTGATCATCCAACCTCAAGAAATCTTTCTTATTTACAGTAAGATATCTTTCTAATACAAGGTAATACTCATATTCAAACTTTGATTCAATTTCTATAACTATAACGATCTTATTTCAAGTGATGATCTTACTTGAACTTGTTTTCGTGTCATGATTCTGCTTCAAGAACTTCGAGCCATCCAAGGATCCGTTGAAGCTAGATCCATTTTTCTCTTTTCCAGTAGGTTTATCCAAGGAACTTAAGGTAGTAACGATGTTCATAACATCATTCGATTCATACATATAAAGCTATCTTATTCGAAGGTTTAAACTTGTAATCACTAGAACATAGTTTAGTTAATTCTAAACTTGTTCGCAAACAAAAGTTAATCCTTCTAACTTGACTTTTAAAATCAACTAAACACATGTTCTATATCTATATGATATGCTAACTTAATGATTTAAAACCTGGAAACACGAAAAACACCGTAAAACCGGATTTACGCCGTCGTAGTAACACCGCGGGCTGTTTTGGGTTAGTTAATTAAAAACTATGATAAACTTTGATTTAAAATTTGTTATTCTGAGAAAATGATTTTTATTATGAACATGAAACTATATCCAAAAATTATGGTTAAACTCAAAGTGGAAGTATGTTTTCTAAAATGGTCATCTAGACGTCGTTCTTTCGACTGAAATGACTACCTTTACAAAAACGACTTGTAACTTATTTTTCCGACTATAAACCTATAATTTTTCTGTTTAGATTCATAAAATAGAGTTCAATATGAAACCATAGCAATTTGATTCACTCAAAACGGATTTAAAATGAAGAAGTTATGGGTAAAACAAGATTGGATAATTTTTCTCATTTTAGCTACGTGAAAATTTGTAACAAATCTATTCCAACCATAACTTAATCAACTTGTATTGTATATTATGTAATCTTGAGATACCATAGACACGTATACAATGTTTCGACCTATCATGTCGACACATCTATATATATTTCGAAACAACCATAGACACTCTATATGTGAATGTTGGAGTTAGCTATACAGGGTTGAGGTTGATTCCAAAATATATATAGTTTGAGTTGTGATCAATA
This sequence comes from Rutidosis leptorrhynchoides, assembly GCF_046630445.1. Classification (NCBI taxonomy): domain Eukaryota; kingdom Viridiplantae; phylum Streptophyta; class Magnoliopsida; order Asterales; family Asteraceae; genus Rutidosis; species Rutidosis leptorrhynchoides. The sequence continues at coordinate 275,562,278 of NC_092339.1, read as the reverse complement.
CTGAGATACGTATACACTGGGTCGTGGATTGATTCAAGATAATATTTATCGATTTATTTCTGTACATCTAACTGTGGACAACTAGTTGTAGGTTACTAACGAGGACAGCTGACTTAATAAACTTAAAACATCAAAATATATTAAAAGTGTTGTAAATATATTTTGAACATACTTTGATATATATGTATATATTGTTATAGGTTCGTGAATCAACCAGTGGCCAAGTCTTACTTTCCGACGAAGTAAAAATCTGTGAAAGTGAGTTATAGTCCCACTTTTAAAATCTAATATTTTTGGGATGAGAATACATGCAGGTTTTATAAATGATTTACAAAATAGACACAAGTACGTGAAACTACATTCTATGGTTGAATTATCGAAATCGAATATGCCCCTTTTTATTAAGTCTGGTAATCTAAGAATTAGGGAACATACACCCTAATTGACGCGAATCCTAAAGATAGATCTATTGGGCCTAACAAACCCCATCCAAAGTACCGGATGCTTTAGTACTTCGAAATTTATATCATATCCGAAGGGTGTCCCGGAATGATGGGGATATTCTTATATATGCATCTTGTTAATGTCGGTTACCAGGTGTTCACCATATGAATGATTTTTATCTCTATGTATGGGGTGTGTATTGAAATATGAAATCTTGTGGTCTATTATTATGATTTGATATATATAGGTTAAACCTATAACTCACCAACATTTTTGTTGACGTTTTAAGCATGTTTATTCTCAGGTGATTATTAAGAGCTTCCGCTGTCGCATACTTAAATAAGGACGAGATTTGGAGTCCATGCTTGTATGATATTGTGTAAAAACTGCATTCAAGAAACTTATTTTGTTGTAACATATTTGTATTGTAAACCATTATGTAATGGTCGTGTGTAAACAGGATATTTTAGATTATCATTATTTGATAATCTACGTAAAACTTTTAAACCTTTATTGATGAAATAAAGGTTATGGTTTGTTTTAAAATGAATGCAGTCTTTGAAAAACGTCTCATATAGAGGTCAAAACCTCGTAACGAAATCAATTAATATGGAACATTTTTAATCAATAAGAACGGGACATTTCAGTTGGTATCCAAGCGTTGGTCTTAGAGAACCAGAATTTTGCATTAGTGTGTCTTATCGAGTTTGTTAAGATGCATTAGTGAGTCTGGACTTCGACCGTGTTTACTTGAAAAATGATTGCTTAACAAATTTTGTTGGAAACTATATATTTTTAACATGTGAATATTATGTGATATATTAATCTCTTAACGCGTTTGATATTATGTGATAGATGTCTACCTCTAGAACAAGTCCAATTGACTCACCTAATAATAATGAAGAGTCAAATGTAAATTGGAATGATTCGTGGACTGATTCACAAGTTCCTGAAGAGGAACCGGAAGAAGAGTCGGAACAGGAAGAAGAATCGGAACCGGAAGAAGAATCGGAACCGGATGAAGAAATAGAACCGGTGGGGGAAATAATAAAACGGTTAAGTAAAAGAAAATCCTCAACCAACAGACCAAGGTTAATTATGGTCAATGGTGTTTCCGCCAAGGAAGCAAAATATTGGGAGGATTACCAATTCTCCGATGAATCGGATTCCGACGAGAATTCCGATGATGTTATAGAAATTACCCCAACTGAATTTAAAAAGGCAAAAGAAAATAATAAGGGAAAGGGCATAAAAATAGAGAAATCTAATTCCAACCCCGATGAACTTTATATGTATCGTCAACCCCCGAAGTCCTTAAGTTGTAACAATGACCCGGGAACCTCTAAACCACCAGGTTTTTCTAAACCAATGTGGAAAACGACGGCTCGTATTAGGGGAACATCATATATCCCTAGAAACTTGGCAAAACGAACCAAAACCGAAGAAGAAGAAATAAGCGAGTCGGAATAAGATAGTTGTATTCGTGTGGTGTAATATATGTAATATAGTGTGCTTATGCTTTATGATATATGTAAAAATTGCTTGTATTAATAAGTATTTTTTTTTATGAATCTAACTCTTGTCTATTTTACAGTATAAAAACACAAAATGGATAGACAACCCAATATTTTAAGAGACCTACCCGGAGACATGATTGATGAAATCTTGTCTAGAGTCGGTCAGAATTCTTCAGCACAACTATTTAAGGCGAGATCAGTTTGTAAGACATTCGAAGAACGTTCCAAGAATGCCTTGGTTTATAAAAGGCTTTCGTTCGAAAGATGGGGGATATCACATTGGGAAATCCATAAGTTACGATGTGTTTACTTTGACGCATATATTGCGGGGAACCCAAATGCTATTTTACGCAATGGGTTAAGAAATTATTTTGACTCAATATATCTGAATATTGGACTTCGTGATTTAGAAAAAGCGGCTAACATGCAACATAAAGAAGCATGTTATGCTTACGGATTAGTAATGTTCGCTTCTCACCAAAGTGAGAACAAGAACATCGGGCTACAACTATTAAACAAAATGTTCCCACAAGTGACGGAGTCGGTAATTGGGGTAAGAAATGAGGTTTTTAGATTGTTACAGGACTGTTGGACATTACGTAACCCTCGTCCCTTTGACGACGTTACAACACGCTGTCTTATCAACGGCCATAACGGTTATGTTCTACAAGACCAAGGATGGAAAGTAATCCTAGTAAAACCAGAATGCATGACTTGTTTCTGGACGTATGAATTATGTGTCTTTATTGCCTTTGCTGAACGACTTGTGTACTAGCTAGAATTATCTTCACAACCATCTTGTATCAAATTTATTGTGTGCTATATTTCATGTTATATGTAAAATAAGCAATATTGTAAGTTTGTAAAATATTGTGTAAAAGTTTGAACGTGAAATATTATTATAATCAGTTTTTCATATAGACTTGTAGTAGTTGAATTGTATATTAGCTACTAAGTATGAACTTAACGGGTAGGTACTACCTGAATTTAAACTTATAAAATGCTAATATGAAGAAAAAGCTTTTATAAATGAGTTCATATTATGCTACGAAATACTATTAACTACTCTTAATATTCTGTATGATTAACTTGTTACATTTGACTATTTTGAAGGAAATGGCACCGACTACTCGACACACCGTGAATATGAATGAAGAGGAATTCCGTACTTTTCTAGCTTCAAACATAGCCGCAGTACAGGCTGCGCTACATACCAACAATAACCTTGGATCTAGCAGTACAGGAAATCGTGTAGGATGCACCTACAAAGAATTCACTGCCTGCAAACCTTTGGAATTTGATGGAACCGAAGGACCGATCGGATTGAAACGGTGGACCGAGAAGGTCGAATCGGTGTTTGCCATAAGTAAGTGTACTGAAGAGGACAAAGTGAAGTACGCTACGCATACCTTCATAGGTTCTGCGTTAACATGGTGGAATACCTATCTAGAGCAAGTGGGACAAGACGATGCATACGCACTACCGTGGTCAGCATTCAAGCATTTGATGAACGAGAAGTACCGTCCCAGAACCGAGGTCAATAAGCTCAAGACAGAACTTAGAGGGTTACGAACCCAAGGATTTGATATTACCACGTACGAAAGACGATTCACAGAATTGTACCTATTGTGTCCGGGAGCATTCGAAGATGAGGAAGAGAAGATCGACGCATTTGTGAAAGGATTACCGGAAAGAATCCAAGAAGATATAAGTTCACACGAGCCCGCCTCCATACAACAGGCATGTAGAATTTGTTCACAAACTAGTGAACCAGATTGAAGAAAGAATTAAAGAACGGACTGCTGAAGAGGCCAATGTGAAGCAAGTCAAAAGAAAGTGGGAGGAAAACGGTGATAAGAATCACCAATACAACAACAACAGCAATTACAACAATAATCGCAACAATTATCCCAACAATCGCAACATCAATCGCAACTACAACAAAAGGCCCAACAACAACAACAACAACAACAACAACAGCAACTACAACAATCATCCCAACAACAATAATAACCGCAACAACAACAACAATCAGAAGCAGCTATGCCAAAGGTGTGAAAAGTATCACTCGGGGTTCTGCACCAAATTTTGCAACAAGTGTAAAAGAAATGGTCATAGCGCGGCGAAGTGTGAGGTCTACGGACCAGGGGTTAATAGAACGAAAGGAACAAATGGTGTCGGAACGAGTAATGGCAGAGCAAGTAGTGTCGGAGCAAGTTATGCCAATGTAGTTTGTTATAAATGTGGAAAACCAGGCCACATTATTAGAAATTGCCCGAACCAGGAGAACACGAATGGACAAGGCCGCTGAAGAGTTTTCAATATTAATGCGGCAGAGGCACAGGAAGACCCAGAGCTTGTTACGGGTACGTTTCTTATTGACAATAAATCTGCTTACGTTTTATTTGATTCGGGTGCGGATAGAAGCTATATGAGTAGAGATTTTTGTGCTAAATTAAGTTGTCCATTGACGCCTTTGGATAGTAAATTTTTACTCGAATTAGCAAATGGTAAATTAATTTCAGCAGATAATATATGTCGGAATCGAGAAATTAAACTGGTTAGCGAAACATTTAAGATTGATTTGATACCAGTAGAGTTAGGGAGTTTTGATGTGATAATCGGTATGGACTGGTTGAAAGAAGTGAAAGCAGAGATCGTTTGTTACAAAAATGCAATTCGCATTATACGAGAAAAAGGAAAACCCTTAATGGTGTACGGAGAAAAGGGCAACACGAAGCTACATCTTATTAGTAATTTGAAGGCACAAAAACTAATAAGAAAAGGTTGCTATGCTGTTCTAGCACACGTCGAGAAAGTACAAACTGAAGAAAAGAGCATCAATGATGTTCCCATTGCAAAAGAATTTCCCGATGTATTTCCGAAAGAATTACCGGGATTACCCCCACATCGATCCGTTGAATTTCAAATAGATCTTGTACCAGGAGCTGCACCAATAGCTCGTGCTCCTTACAGACTCGCACCCAGCGAGATGAAAGAACTGCAAAGCCAATTACAAGAACTTTTAGAGCGTGGTTTCATTCAACCAAGCACATCACCGTGGGGAGCTCCTGTTTTGTTTGTCAAGAAGAAAGATGGTACATTCAGGTTGTGTATCGACTACCGAGAGTTGAACAAACTTACCATCAAGAACCGCTACCCACTACCGAGAACCGACGACTTATTTGATCAACTACAAGGCTCGTCTGTTTATTCAAAGATTGACTTACATTCCGGGTATCATCAAATGCGGGTGAAAGAAGATGATATTCCAAAGACTGCTTTCAAAACACGTTACGGTCATTACGAGTTTATGGTCATGCCGTTTGGTTTAACTAATGCACCAGCTGTGTTCATGGACCTTATGAACCGAGTGTGTGGACCATACCTTGACAAGTTTGTCATTGTTTTCATTGATGACATACTTATTTACTCAAAGAATGACCAAGAACACGGTGAACATTTGAGAAAGGTGTTAGAAGTATTGAGGAAGGAAGAATTGTACGCTAAGTTTTCAAAGTGTGCATTTTGGTTGGAAGAAGTTCAATTCCTCGGTCACATAGTGAACAAAGAAGGTATTAAGGTGGATCCGGCAAAGATAGAAACTGTTGAAAAATGGGAAACCCCGAAAACTCCGAAACACATACGCCAGTTTTTAGGACTAGCTGGTTACTACAGAAGGTTCATCCAAGACTTTTCCAGAATAGCAAAACCCTTGACTGCATTAACGCATAAAGGGAAGAAATTTGAATGGAATGATGATCAAGAGAAAGCGTTTCAGTTATTGAAGAAAAAGCTAACTACAGCACCTATATTGTCATTGCCTGAAGGGAATGATGATTTTGTGATTTATTGTTACGCATCAAAGCAAGGTCTCGGTTGTGTATTAATGCAACGAACGAAGGTGATTGCTTATGCGTCTAGACAATTGAAGATTCACGAACAAAATTATACGACGCATGATTTGGAATTAGGCGCGGTTGTTTTTGCATTAAAGACTTAGAGACACTACTTATATGGGGTTAAAAGTATTATATATACCGACCACAAAAGTCTTCAACACATATTTAATCAGAAACAACTGAATATGAGGCAGCGTAGGTGGATTGAATTATTGAATGATTACGACTTTGAGATTCGTTACTACCCGGGGAAGGCAAATGTGGTAGCCGATGCCTTGAGCAGGAAGGACAGAGAATCTATTCGAGTAAAATCTATGAATATAATGATTCATAATAACCTTATTACTCAAATAAAGGAGGCGCAACAAGGAGTTTTAAAAGAGGAAAATTTAAAGGATGAAATACCCAAAGGATCGGAGAAGCATCTTAATATTCGGGAAGACGGAACCCGGTATAGGGCTGAAAGGATTTGGGTACCAAAATTTGGAGATATGAGAGAAATGGTACTTAGAGAAGCTCATAAAACCAGATACTCAATACATCCTGGAACGGGGAAGATGTACAAGGATCTCAAGAAACATTTTTGGTGGCCGGGTATGAAAGCCGATGTTGCTAAATATGTAGGAGAATGTTTGACGTGTTCTAAGGTCAAAGCTGAGCATCAGAAACCATCAGGTCTACTTCAACAACCCGAAATCCCGGAATGGAAATGGGAAAACATTACCATGGATTTCATCACTAAATTGCCAAGGACTGCAAGTGGTTTTGATACTATTTGGATAATAGTTGATCGTCTCACCAAATCAGCACACTTCCTGCCAATAAGAGAAGATGATAAGATGGAGAAGTTAGCACGACTGTATTTGAAGGAAGTCGTCTCCAGACATGGAATACCAATCTCTATTATCTCTGATAGGGATGGTAGATTTATTTCAAGATTCTGGCAGACATTACAGCAAGCATTAGGAACTCGTCTAGACATGAGTACTGCCTATCATCCACAAACTGATGGGCAGAGCGAAAGGACGATACAAATGCTTGAAGACATGCTACGAGCATGTGTTATTAATTTCGGAAACAGTTGGGATCGACATCTACCATTAGCAGAATTTTCCTACAACAACAGCTACCATTCAAGCATTGAGATGGCGCCGTTTGAAGCACTTTATGATAGAAAGTGCAGGTCTCCGATTTGTTGGAGTGAAGTGGGGGATAGACAGATTACAGGTCCAGAGATTATACAAGAAACTACCGAGAAGATCATCCAAATTCAACAACGGTTGAAAACCGCCCAAAGTCGACAAAAGAGCTACGCTGACATTAAAAGAAAAGATATAGAATTTGAAATTGGAGAGATGGTCATGCTTAAAGTTGCACCTTGGAAAGGCGTTGTTCGATTTGGTAAACGAGGGAAATTAAATCCAAGGTATATTGGACCATTCAAGATTATTGATTGTGTCGGACCAGTAGCTTACCGACTTGAGTTACCTCAACAACTCGCGGCTGTACATAACACTTTCCATGTCTCGAATTTGAAGAAATGTTTTGCTAAAGAAGATCTCACTATTCTGTTAGATGAAATCCAAATCAACGAAAAACTTCAATTCATCGAAGAACCCGTCGAAATAATGGATCGTGAGGTTAAAAGACTTAAGCAAAACAAGATACCAATTGTTAAGGTTCGATGGAATGCTCGTAGAGGACCCGAGTTCACCTGGGAGCATGAAGATCAGATGAAGAAGAAATACCCGCATCTATTTCTAGAAGATTCGTCAACACCTTCAACTGTTTAAAATTTCGGGACGAAATTTATTTAACGGGTAGGTACTGTAGTGACCCGAACTTTTACATGTTTATATATATTAATTAAGATTGATATTTACATGATTAAATGTTTCCAACATGTTAAGCAATCAAACTTGTTAAGACTTGATTAATTGAAATATGTTTCATATAGACAATTGACCACCCAAGTTGACCGGTGATTCACGAACGTTAAAACTTGTAAAAACTATATGATGACATATATATGGATATATATATAGTTAACATGATACTATGATAAGTAAACATATCATTAAGTATATTAACAATGAACTACATATGTAAAAACAAGACTACTAACTTAATGATTTTTAAACGAGACATATATGTAACGATTATCGTTGTAAAGACATTTAATGTATATATATCATATTAAGAGATATTCATACATGATAATATCATGATAATATAATAATTTAAAATCTCATTTGATATTATAAACATTGGGTTAACAACATTTAACAAGATCGTTAACCTAAAGGTTTCAAAACAACACTTACATGTAACGACTAACGATGACTTAACGACTCAGTTAAAATGTATATACATGTAGTGTTTTAATATGTATTTATAAACTTTTGAAAGACTTCAATACACTTATCAAAATACTTCTACTTAACAAAAATGCTTACAATTACATCCTCGTTCAGTTTCATCAACAATTCTACTCGTATGCACCCGTATTCGTACTCGTACAATACACAGCTTTTAGATGTATGTACTATTGGTATATACACTCCAATGATCAGCTCTTAGCAGCCCATGTGAGTCACCTAACACATGTGGAAACCATCATTTGGCAACTAGCATGAAATATCTCATAAAATTACAAAAATATGAGTAATCATTCATGACTTATTTACATGAAAACAAAATTACATATCCTTTATATCTAATCCATACACCAACGACCAAAAACACCTACAAACACTTTCATTCTTCAATTTTATTCATCTAATTGATCTCTCTCAAGTTCTATCTTCAAGTTCTAAGTGTTCTTCATAAATTCTACAAGTTATAGTTTCATAAAATCAAGAATACTTCCAAGTTTGCTAGCTTACTTCCAATCTTGTAGAGTGATCATCCAACCTCAAGAAATCTTTCTTATTTACAGTAAGATATCTTTCTAATACAAGGTAATACTCATATTCAAACTTTGATTCAATTTCTATAACTATAACAATCTTATTTCAAGTGATGATCTTACTTGAACTTGTTTTCGTGTCATGATTCTGCTTCAAGAACTTCGAGCCATCCAAGGATCCGTTGAAGCTAGATCCATTTTTTTCTTTTCCAGTAGGTTTATCCAAGGAACTTAAGGTAGTAATGATGTTCATAACATCATTCGATTCATACATATAAAGCTATCTTATTCGAAGGTTTAAACTTGTAATCACTAGAACATAGTTTAGTTAATTCTAAACTTGTTCGCAAACAAAAGTTAATCCTTCTAACTTGACTTTTAAAATCAACTAAACACATGTTCTATATCTATATGATATGCTAACTTAATGATTTAAAACCTGGAAACACGAAAAACACCGTAAAACCGGATTTACGCCGTCGTAGTAACACCGCGGGCTGTTTTGGGTTAGTTAATTAAAAACTATGATAAACTTTGATTTAAAAGTTGTTATTCTGAGAAAATGATTTTTATTATGAACATGAAACTATATCCAAAAATTATGGTTAAACTCAAAGTGGAAGTATGTTTTCTAAAATGGTCATCTAGACGTCGTTCTTTCGACTGAAATGACTACCTTTACAAAAACGACTTGTAACTTATTTTTCCGACTATAAACCTATACTTTTTCTGTCTAGATTCATAAAATAGAGTTCAATATGAAACCATAGCAATTTGATTCACTCAAAACGGATTTAAAATGAAGAAGTTATGGGTAAAACAAGATTGGATAATTTTTCTCATTTTAGCTACGTGAAAATTTGTAACAAATCTATTCCAACCATAACTTAATCAACTTGTATTGTATATTATGTAATCTTGAGATACCATAGACACGTATACAATGTTTCGACCTATCATGTCGAAACATCTATATATATTTCGGAACAACCATAGACACTCTATATGTGAATGTTGGAGTTAGCTATACAGGGTTGAGGTTGATTCCAAAATATATATAGTTTGAGTTGTGATCAATACTGAGATACGTATACACTGGGTCGTGGATTGATTCAAGATAATATTTATCGATTTATTTCTGTACATCTAACTGTGGACAACTAGTTGTAGGTTACTAACGAGGACAGCTGACTTAATAAACTTAAAACATCAAAATATATTAAAAGTGTTGTAAATATATTTTGAACATACTTTGATATATATGTATATATTGTTATAGGTTCGTGAATCAACCAGTGGCCAAGTCTTACTTCCCGACGAAGTAAAAATCTGTGAAAGTGAGTTATAGTCCCACTTTTAAAATCTAATATTTTTGGGATGAGAATACATGCAGGTTTTATAAATGATTTACAAAATAGACACAAGTACGTGAAACTACATTCTATGGTTGAATTATCGAAATCGAATATGCCCTTTTTTATTAAGTCTGGTAATCTAAGAATTAGGGAACAGACACCCTAATTGACGCGAATCCTAAAGATAGATCTATTGGGCCTAACAAACCCCATCCAAAGTACCGGATGCTTTAGTACTTCGAAATTTATATCATATCCGAAGGGTGTCCCGGAATGATGGGGATATTCTTATATATGCATCTTGTTAATGTCGGTTACCAGGTGTTCACCATATGAATGATTTTTATCTCTATGTATGGGGTGTGTATTGAAATATGAAATCTTGTGGTCTATTGTTATGATTTGATATATATAGGTTAAACCTATAACTCACCAACATTTTTGTTGACGTTTTAAGTATGTTTATTCTCAGGTGATTATTAAGAGCTTCCGCTATCGCATACTTAAATAAGGACGAGATTTGGAGTCCATGCTTGTATGATATTGTGTAAAAACTGCATTCAAGAAACTTATTTTGTTGTAACATATTTGTATTGTAAACCATTATGTAATGGTCGTGTGTAAACAGGATATTTTAGATTATCATTATTTGATAATCTACGTAAAACTTTTTAAACCTTTATTGATGAAATAAAGGTTATGGTTTGTTTTAAAATGAATGCAGTCTTTGAAAAACGTCTCATATAGAGGTCAAAACCTCGCAACGAAATCAATTAATATGGAACATTTTTAATCAATAAGAACGGGACATTTCAAAAAAACCCCCTTTTATAATAATATTACTACTTATATATATATTTGTATTTTTATAAAATAAAACTAATATAGCGTTAAGCTTTGATTAAAAGATTATAGTACGTAATCACTAGCTCCCTGTGGAACGAACTGGACTTACTAAAAACTACACTACTCTACGATTAGGTACACTGCCTATAATGTTGTAGCAAGGTTTAGGTATATCCATCCGTAAATTAATAAAACTTGTGTCATATTTTGTAGTATTTTGTATTAAAAATAATACTATTTCGTACCCTCATGCTACATCATCAAGTTTTTGGCGCCGCTGCCGGGGAGTGCTAAAACGCTATATTTTAAATTTATATATGTAAAAATATAGTTATAAAAAAAGTAATTTCGGGGACACTTTTTGTGTTTTCACGGGGTATTTAAGTTTTTTTTTTTTTAGTTTTTGATTGATTAAAGATATATTAATTTAAATATAATAATTTAATAAATATAATAATATTGAAATAAAATATAATAATATTTTAGAATCAAATTTGTTACGTAAAAGTTTTAAAAGTTTTAAAAAGTCGTATTTATTAAATATTTCAGGGGTATATTATGTAACTTATAATTAATAATTTCTATAATGTCGCTTTTATGTGAATAGTAAATTAATTAATTTCTTTCCTTTACTATTTTGAATCGTAAAAGTTTTAAAAATTTTAAAAAGTCGTATTTATTAAATATTTCAGGGGTATATTATGTAACTTGCAATTAATAATTTCTATCATGTCGCTTTCATGTGAATAGTAAATTAATTAATTTTTTTTCATTTACTATTCATGAATAGTAAATGAGTTAAAAAAATGTTTTGAAAAAAAATAATAATAATAAAAAAATTATTAATTCCTAAAAAAAAAAATTGTGTAAAAAAATCGTTTTTTTTAAAGAAAAAAATTCGTTTTACAAAAATTGTAAAAAAAATCGTTTTTTAAAGAAATTTAAAAAAAAAAAGTTTAAAAAAAAATTTTTTAAAAAAAAATTTTAAAATCCTTAAAAAACGAAATATAAAAAAAAATTAAAAAAAAAAGTTTTTTTTTATTACCTTTAGATTTTTAGACTCTAGTTACAATTTTTAGTATTAAGTTTAGTTTTGCCATAGTTATTTTTATTTCTAGAATTTTTAGGTTTGCCGTAAAATCTCTTAAGTGCTTATTCCTTAGACTAAGATTTATGTGCTTTAGAATTTTGCGACGCCGTTTTTCGCGCTACTTTCTTATTTTTATTTTTCGACGCCTATTTTTCGACCTTTTATTTTTCGACCTTTTTCGACGCGCAATCTTTTTCTTTCTTATTTCTCGCTATTCTAGTTTTAGGACATAGATTTTTATTCTACTTCTTATCTAAATTTCTTAAAATTACAAAAATTTATTTTAAGTGGTTAAATTGATAGACATCAAAATTTTCTGGTTCGTAGTAATAGTTGGATTTGTACGTGGACCGGGTTATTGGAGCCAAACAGTCCTCAATTATATTGAAACCAAACGAATCCTGCCCCTCTGCTGCATCTTTTGGCTATTCGAAACGTGGGCAAAATTAGAAAAGTCTATTAATTGGACAACTTATATAAGTTTTTCTATTTTTATAACTAATAGGATATTCTGTGAATGCACCGAGCAAAACGTTCACCACCTTTCATACATTCACTACCTGTAACTCGATCAAGACATCTAGGCAATATTATCGCCGTTGATTTTTCTTTAGAATCATCATCTAGACGACCAAGTACTCCAACTCAAATTTTCGATAATCCTATTTTTAAACCCTAAATATAAAGGCTCTCACAACCAAGAACCCGGAGGATATTCAAGGACAATTCCAAGATCCTGAACCACTAATCATTCCTCCTGAACCACAAACCATTAAATCAGAATCTTCTAGTGATTCGTATTCAACAAATTCAATTATGGAAGTAACGGAACCTCTAAGTATGGAAGATCGAATGAGAGCCACACGCACGGGCCAAGGTCACGCCATTATTCAGCTAGATGTTAGAGCATCAGATTTTGAAATCAAAGGACAAATCCTACACATGATCACCAATCAGTGCCAATTTGGTGGTACAACAAAAGAAGATCCAAACGAACATCTTCGAACTTTTAATCGGATTTGTAATCTCTTTAAAATCCGAGAAGTTGAGGATGAAACTATTTATCTTATGTTGTTCCCATGGACTTTAAAGGGAGAAGCCAAAGATTGGTTAGAATCGTTACCTGAAGGGGCGATTGACACATGGGATGTTTTAGTTGAGAAATTTCTTAAAAGATTCTTTCCGGCATCTAAAGCCGTGAGACTTCAAGGAGAAATTGTTACGTTCACACAAAAGTCAAATGAAACTCTATATGAGGCGTGGACAAGATTTGGAAAGTTGTTGAGAGGATGTCCTCAACACGGTTTAGACACTTATCAAATAGTACAAATATTCTACCAAGGTGTCAACGTTGCTACACGAAAAGACATCGACATAACAGCTGGTGGTTCCATTATGAAGAAAACCGCAACTGAAGCTTACAAAATTATTGATAACACAGCCTCCCACTCTCATGAGTGGCACCAAGAGAAAGATATATATCGTTCATCTAAAGTGGCTAGAGCCGATTCTAGCCATAACTTTGATTTCGTTTCCGCAAAAATAGATGCTTTCAAGAGACGAATGGAAAAGATGAATAAAGATATTCACGCAATACGAATCAGTTGTGAGCAATGCGGTGGACCACACTTAATGAAAGACTGTCACATTGAACAAACGATGGAACAACGTGAGAATGTTGTCTACATGAACCAAAGGATGGAAAATAGTTATCAGAATAATTATCAACCGCCAAGGCCAAACTTCAATCGAAATCAAAACATTCTTTACAATCCAAAAGGACCCGACAATAACTCGTATAACTAACAAGGTCCGAATAACCAACCAACTCAAAACAACACTTTCAATCAACAAAGACCTGGCTTGTATAAACCACCACAACAAACCGAAGAGAAAAAGTCAAATCTGGAAGAAGTGGTATTTAAGCTAGTTGAATCTCAAACACAATTTATTGAAACTCAAACTCAAATGAATGAGAGGTTTGATCAGTCATTTAGAACTCAACAAGCTTCTATTTTGAATCTAGAAAAACAAGTAGGTACTCTTGTTAGATTGATGAGTGAAAGGAAACAAGGAAAGCTACCGAGTAATACTGAAGTAAATCCTCGGAATGAAAATGTTAATATGGTTTCAACAAATTCTGAAAAACCAGCATCAGAAGATGGGGAGGTTTTAGATGTAAGTAACAATGAAGAAGTTACACCACCACCACCACCCGAGTATGTAAAGCCATTGGTGGCACCATACAGACCACCCATCCCGTTTCCAAGAAAAGGAGTTGAGTATGAGCAAGTAATAGGTAATAAATTTTGTGATACCTCTGGAAAGAAGAAGAAGAAGAATAAAAAAGTGCAAGAAACAAAAATAGTAGAAGTAAACCCGGTGAAGACAGTTCCACCAAATCCTCCACCTAGGGTAGGTGATCCGGGTGAATTTATTGTTCCTTGTCTACTTAGTGACTGTGTCATGTATGATGCACTAGCAGATTTAGGTTCAAGTGTGAGTGTTATGCCTCTTTCATTATATAAGAGATTAGGTGTAGGTGAGTTAACTCCAACGGATATGGGTGTTCGACTCCTTGATCAAACCATTAAGCACCCAGTTGGAATTGCTGACAACCTACCCGTTCAAGTAGGTAATTTAACCTTTCTAGTCGAATTCATTGTCATTGACATAGAAGAGGACTCAAACGTTCCTCTAATTTTAGGTCGACCATTCTTAGCGTCCACCGGGGCGTTATTTGATGTAAGAAAGGGTAGAATGACACTTAGTAATGATGAGAAATCGATCACCTTTATGATTCGAAAGTCTAAATCTCCACCAACCAAAACCGTTGAACCAGCAGAAATGATTGGTAAGAACCATGTTGTTTTACCAACTCCAACGGTAGTGCTTAACAATAATAAAACGCCTAAGTGTGGGGAAAATGAAGTAACACCTAATGATAACCTGATAACAAAGAACCCCGTTGTTGATACGAAATTAAATGATCCCGTTATTGATAGTTCAATGAAGAAACTTATTAAACGGATTCGCGATGCTAGAACCAAGGGGAACTCTAAGTTATGTAACCGGTTAGTATCCAATCTATCGCCTAAAGAAAAGGAGAAACTAGTTGAAATTGTGGATATTACACAGGAATCCGACCAATGGCTTAAAGCAAAAGTCACAGATATGCAAGTTGATTATGGTCCAAGAGAAATTGACGATGAAGTTAATCACAATTTCGACACCACATCTACCTAAGTGTGAGGAGATTCAAATATTCTAAAAAGAAAATGCTGTTTGGAGTTAGTTGTTCTGTTCTCGTGTAGTTCCGAGAATGGAATCCGATTGGTATTTTTCACTAGCAGACACTAAAGAACTAGTTTTCTCCCCCCATTCTGAATTTTTTTTTGTTTTTTAGGTTTTATATGAAATTAATATGTTTTCTTTTTAAGTTTTGTGTGAATTTAAAAACAAAAATTTACTTTATTTCATTAAGTTGAAAAAAAATGATTTCTAAAATTCGTCGTGAGTTGAAGACTAGGTCGTTGAGCCGAAATTACTTTACCCGAGGGCGGGGCGAAAAATTTTGTCATCATTATTTTTAATTTTATTGATTTAAAGTATGCAAAAAAAATATTTGATTTTATAAATTTTTGAACGTGGGGTAATATACCCAACTTTAAAAATATGTATATATGTTTGTATTTTATCATGTAAACAACAGGGTAAAACAACGCACTTTCAAAGACTAACATTAAGTTCAGCAAAAGCTACTGATTTTGACGACAAGATGCAAAACAACAAATGTGATATAATAAATGAAGGAATGAACGATGAGGCGCGCCATCTATCATTCGACGAGCTTTGTAATTACATACTGGGTATTTTTAATCACTTTCCTACACTAATCACCCTCATGAATTTATAATTATAGTCTGATTTCATGCAAATGAGGGCATTGCATGATCTCAAGTGTGGGGAAGGGTTATAAATTCTCTCGGGTTTATACTTGGCTTATTTTCTAAATATTATGAAAATTTTAAAATTTTTTAACTAAATGAATTCAAAATCATGTTTATACATATTTATGAACGATAAAACTAGGTGTTAATGCCGAAATTATTGTTACCTCGGAAAGGACATAAATTGAGAAACAACTAAAACGCTTGAATTTATTTATTAAGATATAAAAAGACGCATGAAAAAAGCCAAGTGTGGGGAGAATGTACCAAGTTATTCAATTAAAAACTATCTATCACATGTTTTTGTAAAGTTATTGCAGGTGCTTTTACTTTGGACTAAATTAACTGGTTTACCCGATTTACTGTAAGAAAGATGGATCTACACGATGAATCAATTCCATCATTAAAAGGAAGTAAAGTCTTCCGAAAAAGAAACGCGCTTCTTGATTTAGGTCATGAAGTTGTCGTCCAGACCAGCTGTAGGTTGACGAAAAATCTAGAAAAGTCATCTCTAAAATCAGCAGGAAATTCACGGACCTCAGCATCAAACAGGGTCGCCATGTGGTCAGATTTATCCTAACCATGAGAAGGATTTATCTCGCACAATGGGGGGGCACCGTGCAAATTAGCTTGATAAGACTAATGAATCAAATCCCCAGAAAGGATAATCTCCTTAAAGATCAAAAATCAGCTTTTAAGACTGATATTACTCAATCCTAGGGATTGACCTTAAAGATTGAGAATTACAAACTCATGGAATTCAATGATATCTAAACTCGAGCTTGAACGAGAAAATATTTTGATCAAAAATAAAACCGATTTGTTTTCTGAAAACCTATTTTCAATGCGTTCATTACCATTGAACGTAAAATCCTGAGAATTCGTCAGAATTCATTAGGTCACCTGAACCAAATCGGGTGTCAACCGTAAGAAACGGTGGTTGCATAGCATGGTCGGAGACAGGACCTTGTGCTAGACCGAAAAATCATAGGATGATCTTTACTATTGCTCCTACAAAGGATAGTACTAGCATCCGACACGTTTTAAGACCATAATCATATGCATGTCATTAGACATTGCCTTAACAGTTTCTTGTTCATCGCTTTCCTTTACAACAGGACGGTAGTTTACCGAAAGGTAATATACGGGACAAGTAAACTGGACGTGTTTCTTTCCTAATACAAGGTTAGCAAGTGGGTAACACAAAACCACAAGTGTTGAGCTAAAATTTTCAAATCTGAAACCCACACAACCCACAAAAATATTTTGCAAACACCGGTGAAGGGTTATTCCGGAAAACTTATCTAGGGTAAAAGCTAGATTAAATTTTCAAAAAGATCAAATGTTTTCATAAAGATCCAATTTCCTTAAGGATCTACATTTTCATAGTCATGTGGGACTGTAAACCACCTTTCAAATGTGCACTTTTCTTTGGAAACCGAAAGTAAATCGGCTATTTGATTGCAAGTGTCGTTGACCTAAACCCGAGGCAACTGTGGATGACACACCCACCTTTAACCATGGTTCTATCGTTACTATCATTGTTTATACCACCATATCAAAATCACTAATGTACAAAGTGTGATGAATAAAAAAGTGATTCATGTATGTTTTTATTTCAAGTTCTGTATTGCTTGAGGACAAGCAACGCTCAAGTGTGGGGATATTTGATAAGGCTAAAAAGGAACATATATTTCATAGCAATATCCCTTCTAAATAATAGGTTTTCATATGTAATTGTATTATATTTTCATTGTAATTGTTTAAATAAATAAGTGCGAAGACAAAAGGCGAAAACGAAGATTTGAAGACACAAACGTCCAAAAAGCTCAAATGTACAAGATACAATTCAAAAGGTTCAATTTATTGATGAGAAACGTCTAAAAATGACAAGAGTATAAGTTACAAAACGCAAAGTACAAGATATTAAATTATACGAAAGGACGTTCGAAAATCCGGAACCGGTACCCGAGCCAACTATCAACGCTCGACGCAACGGAGCTGAAAGTACAAGTCAACTATGCACAAGAATATAATATAATATTTAAATAATTCATAATAAGAATAATAATAAATAATAAAAAGTTGTTAATTGAGCATAGTTAAGGGGTCATAAGTGAAAATTTCAATTCAATATTTGCCTATAAAAGGCAATTCATTTGATCTATTTATGTACACCTTTTCTTCTTTCTTTCTCTTTACATGTAATATATATATTTATAATTATAATTTTAATTTTAGTTTAAGTTTAATAATAATTGGGTTATTGTAAGGAATGTTTTACGGGTTTTAAAGTCGAAACTCTGTCCGTGTAACGCTACATGATTAATAATCACTGTAAGTTATGTTCTTCCTTTTTAAATTAATGTCTCGTAACTAAGTTATTATTATGCTTATTTAAGCCGAAGTAATCGTGATGTTTGACTAAATATTAAGACGGGGTTATTGGATTTTGTACCATAATTAAGGTTTGGGCAAACGACCGACACTTGTGGAAATTAGACTATTGACTATTAATAGATGGGGGGTATTGTCTAATTGAGTGACAACTCATTGGAGTCTGTCGAACCTATCTTCAAATTAATTATCCTAATAATTAATAATGATTATGGTTGTCCTATTTAGTGACATTCATATGGAATCTATTATAATCATTTAATTAATTATTCGGGTTGGGTAATTGATTATTCAAACTGATCAAGTGGGTAAATTAATATTCATATCTAATCAAAACAGGGGTGGATTACATACAGTGATAACTGGTGTAATTGTTGACAGAAGTGATAACTGCGTCACAGTTTAAATCCTTAATTAGTTGGAATATTTGACTTCGGGTATAAGGGTAATTTGACGAGGACACTCGCACTTTATATTTATGACCGATGGACTATTTTGGACAAAAACCAGATAGGTATCAAATAAACCATGACAAAGGACAATTAACCCGAGTAACAATTAATTAAAATCAAAACGTTAAACATCATGATTACGGAAGTTTAAATAAGCATAATCCTTTTATTTCATATTCTATCGCAATTTTATTTATTGTTATTTTATTTAACGTCATTTATATATTTTACGCACTTTAATTATTGTCATTTATCTTTACGCTTAAAAATATAAAATCGACAAACCGGTCATTAAACGGTAAAAAACCCCCTTTTATAATAATATTACTACTTATATATATATTTGTATTTTTATAAAATAAAACTAATATAGCGTTAAGCTTTGATTAAAAGATTATAGTACGTAATCACTAGCTCCCTGTGGAACGAACTGGACTTACTAAAAACTACACTACTCTACGATTAGGTACACTGCCTATAATGTTGTAGCAAGGTTTAGGTATATCTCATCCGTAAATTAATAAAACTTGTGTCATATTTTGTAGTATTTTGTATTAAAAATAATACTATTTCGTACCCTCACGCTACATCATCAAGCATATCGATGATGTGCCAATTGTTAGTGACTTTTTCGATGTATTTTCCGAAGAATTGCCGGGTCTTCCACCTCATCGACCGGTAGAATTCCAAATCGATCTTATTTCGGGAGCCGTACTCGTAGCATGTGCACCGTATAGACGTGCTCCATCCGAAATGCAAGAATTGCAAAGTCAAATCCAAGAACTACTTGACCGTGGTTTTATCCAACCTAGCCATTCACCATGGGGCGCTTCGATTTTGTTCGTTAAGAAGAAAGATGGATCTCTACGAATATGCATTGATTATCGTGAACTAAATAAATTGACGGTTAAGAACCGATATCCTCTTCCACGTATCGATGACCTCTTTGATCAACTACAAGGATCTCGTGTATATTCGAAAATCGATCTCCGCTCGGGTTATCATCAATTAAGGGTTAAGGGGTTTCCGGACTCGTTATGGTAGTTATGAATTTCTTGTAATGCCATTTGGTCTCACTAACGCACCGTCGGTGTTCATGGATCTTATGAACTGTGTGTGCAAACTATACCTCGACAAATTTGTTATCGTATTCATCGATGATATTTTGGTCTATTCTAAAAGCGAAGAAGAGCACGAACGACATCTTCGACTTGTGCTTGAACTCTTGAGACAAGAATGACTCTATGCCATATTCTTCAAGTGCGAATTTTGGTTGAAGGAAGTTCAATTTCTTAGTCATGTTGTAAGTGATCAAGGTATTAAAGTTGATCCCGCAAAAATTGAAGCCATTAGGAAATGGGAGACCCCTACTACTCCTACCCACATTCGTCAATTCTTGGGTCTCGCCAGGTACTATCGTAGATTCATCGAAAACTTCTCTTTGGTTGCACGTCCTCTAACCGCGCTAACTCACAAGGGAAAGAAATTCATTTGGGCGACCGAGCAAGAATCCGCGTTTCAAATCTTGAAGACAAAGCTAACCACCGCTCCTATCTTGTCACTTCCCGAAGGCAATGATGATTTTGTTGTATATTGCGATGCCTCGAAACATGGTTTTGGGTGTGTATTGATGCAACGAACGAAAGTCATTGCTTATGCCTCTCGACAACTAAAAATTCATGAACGGAACTACACGACACATGATCTCGAACTCGGAGCCATTGTCTTTACACTTAAAATGTGGAGACACTATCTTTATGGAACCAAGAGTACTATCTTCACCGATCACAAGAGCCTCCAACACATCTTCGACCAAAAGCAATTAAACATGAGACAACGCTGGTGGATTGATGTGCGTAGAAGTGTATATGAAATAGCTTATATTTTACTATGAAAAACTATTAAATACAATACAATTTTACACAAGATATTTATTTATTTATAGAATGGATATACTTAAACCTTGCTACAACACTTATAGGCAGTGTACCTAATCGTACAGTAGTGTAGTTTTTAGTAAGTTCGGTTCGTTCCACAGGGAAAATCTTTTAAACAAAGCTTAACGCTATATTAGTTTTAATTTATAAAAATACAAATATATATATAAGTAATATTATTATTATAAAGGGGGGTTTTTACCGTTTAATGACCGGTTTGTCGATTTAAAAACTTTAGTCGCAGTTAAAACCTAATGTAAAATATTAAATAAATAAAAGACTTAATTTAAAGCGTAAAGTAAATAACGATAATGAAATTGCGATAAATAAAAGTGCGATAAAATAAACTTGCGATAATTAAAAAGTACGATAGTTAAAAGTGCAATTAAATACAATGACAATAAATAAAAGTACAATAATTAGAAGTGCAATTAAATATAAAATAAAGGAAATTAAATATGAAATAAAAGAATTATGCTTATTTAAACTTCCGGAATCATTATGTTTGACGTGTTGATTTTAGTTTTATGCCCATAGGTTAATTGTCCTTTGTCCTGGATTATTTAATATGTTCATCTGGTTTTTGTCCATAACAGTCCATCAGTCATAAATATAAAGTGCGAGTATCCTCGTCAAATTATCCTTATACCCGAAGTCAAATATTCTAACTAATTGGGGACTTAAACTGTAATAAGATTTTAATACTTTGTTTAATAATTACACTAGGTTATCGACTGCGTGTAACCCAAGGTTTTAATACTTTGTTATCAATTATGCCAAGTGTCCTTGTACATAATTTCACCCCTGTTTTAATAATTCTAGTGACTATTAATCCATTCCCGTGTCCGGTTAAATGAACTATTATTAGTACATATAAATACCCCGCCCATCGTGTCCGATCGAGTGTATATGGTTATTTATAGGGACGTCCAATTGTAAATCTTTATATTAAAATTAACAAACTATCATTTAGTTAAACAAATATAAAGCCCATTAATAGCCCATAGTCTAATTTCCACAAGTGTCGTTCTTTTGTCCAAACCCCAATTATGGCACAAAGCCCAATTACCCAATTTTAGTATTTAGCCCAACATCATGATTACTTCGTTTTAAATAAGCATAATAATAACTTAGCTACGAGACATTAATATAAAAAGGTTGAACATAACTTACAATGATTAAAAATAGCGTAGCGTTACACGGACAGAAATTCGACTTACACCCTTACAACATTCGCTAACATACCCTTATTATTGGAAATTAAAATTAAAATTAAAATTATAATATATATATATATATATATATATATATATATATATATATATATATATATATATATATATATATATATATATATCGTATGATATAGATAGAGAGATGGATTGATAAAACTCGAAAAATGTGTGGCCTTTTATAGGCAGTTTGGGACCAGGTATCTTCGCGAGTCGCGACACTCTTGTTCTTCAAACTCCGCAAGTCGCGGAGTTCGACTTTACAGCTCATCCATTTTGGATGTTTACTTGCCGACGGATTTTAATAATATAAATATAATATAAATATATAATTTATATAATTAATTATATATTATATTATATTTATATACATAATTAATTTGTAACTTTCGGTCCGTTGCGTCGAGCGTTGAGAGTTGACTCATGTCCCGGATCTGGATTTTCGAACGTCCTTGCGTACAATTTAATATCTTGTACTTTGCGTTTTGAATCTTGTACTCTTATAATTTCGAGGCGTTTCTTATCAATAATTGGAACCTCTTTGATTGTATTTTGTACTTTTGAGCTTTTTGGTCGTTTGCGTCTTCAATTCGGCGAATCTGTCTTTTGTCTTCACCTTTTATTATTTAAACGAATATTACTTGTAAATAGGACAACTGCAACTAATAGCTTGTCTTTCTTGAGGGATAATGCTATGAAATATATGTTCGTTTTTAGCATTATCAAATATTCCCACACTTGAGCGTTGCTTGTCCTCAAGCAATATAGTCTTGAAATACTAGAATCACTTCTTTATTCTTCACACTTTGTACATCAGTGATTTCTTTACGGCGGTATAAACAATGGTAGTAACGATGTGGTTTACAGTCCCACATGACTATAAAATTTAGATCCTTTAAGGAAATTGGATCTTTATGAAAACATTTGATCTTTGGAAAATTAAATCTAGCTTTTACCCTAGATAAGTTTTCCGGAATAACCCTTCACCGGTGTTTGCAAATTATTTTTGTGGGTTTGGTGGGTTTCAGATTTGAAAACTTTAGCTCAAAACTTGTGGTTTTGTGTCACCCACTTGCTAACCTTGTATTGAGAAAGCAACACGTCTAGTATACTTGCTCCGTATATTACCTTTCGATAAACTACCGTCCGGTTGTAAAGGAAAGCGTTGAACAAGCAACTGTTAAGGCAATGTCCCCTGACATACTTTTAATTATGGTCTATAACGTATCGGATGCAATTACTATCCTTGGTAGGAGCAATAGTAAAGCTCACCCTTATAATTTTTTGGTCTGGCACAAGGTCCTGTCTTTGACCATGCTATGCAACCATCGTTCTTACGGTTGACACCCGATTTGGTTCAGGTGACCTAATGAATTCCAGTTGAATTCCTAGGATTTTACGTTCAATGGTAATGAACGCATTGAAAATGGGTTTTCAGAAAACAAATCGGTTTTAATTTTTGATCAAAATATTTTCTCGTTCAAGCTCGAGTTTAGATATCATTGAATTCCATGAGTTTGAATTCTCAATCTTTAAGGTCAATCTCAAGGATTGAGTAATATCAGTCTTAAAAGCTGATTTTTGATCTTTTAAGGAGATTATCCTTTCTAGAGATCTGATTCATTAGTCTTATCAAGCTAATTTGCACGGTGCTCCCCCATTGTACGAGATAAATCCTTCTCATGGTTAGGATAAATCTGACCACTTGGCGACCCTGTTTGATGCTGAGGTCCGTGGATTTCCTGCTGATTTTAGTGATGACTTTTCTAGATTTTTCGTCAACCTACAGCTGGTCTGAACGACAACTTCTTGACCTAAATCAAGAAGCGCGTGTCTTTTTCGGAAGACTTTACTTCCTTTAAATGATGGAATTGATTCATCGTGTAGATCCATCTCTTCTTTTCTTTCATCGGGTAAAACAGTTAATTATCGTCCAAAACAAAAGTATTTTCAATTATTTGTACAAAAATATGTGATATATATTTTGAATAACTTGGTAAAAATTTCCCACACTTGAGTTTTATTTTCCTTTCTTTGCCTTTTTATTTTCCTCTATTCCATTCTTAAATGAATTCTAACATTTTTGTGTTGTTTCTCAATTTATGTCCTTTCCGAGGTAACGACAATTTCGGTATTAACACCTAGTTTTCATCGTTCATAAATATGTATAAACATGATTTTGAATTCATTTAGTTTGAAAATTTTGAAAAATTTTACTAGAAGTGGGTAGTCGGTATATAAGACTAGGGCTGTTCTTTGTTATCAGAGAGCACTAGATTCTAATACAACTACTGCGTTACTAGTATTTTTAATGGTAACCAAGTGTTAAAAAAAATTTAAAATTCTGAAAGAATTTAACCCCTTCCCACACTTAAGATCTTGCAATGCCCTCATTTGCAAGAAATCAATAACAATTTAAATTATTGAGGGTGATTAGCGCAGAAAAATGATTAAATTTTATCATAGTTTCCAAACATATTGTTGTTTGTGTTGAATGGTAAATGGTGCACATCATTTGTTCATTCCGTTTGTTGTTATATCACATTTATTTTGCATCTTGTCGTCAAAATTAGTTGCTTTTGCTGAACTTAATGCCAGTCTTTGAAAATGCGTTGTTTTACCCTGTTGTGTACATAAGATAAACTGCAAACATATATACATATTTTTGAAGTTTGGTATATTACCCCACATTCAAAAATTATTAAAATCTAATAATAAAAGTTAGAAAATTATAAAAACTATTACAATATCAACATAAGTGCTAAATGTAGTAACATTACAAAAATAAAATAAATAAAACTAAATAAACTAGGGTTGATACTGATACCAGTAGGGGTTCCATGCATAACCGTATGTGTTATAGAATGCTTCAGCTGGGTTATAAGTAGGATACGGTGGTTGAATCTCTATAGACCAGGGAGGAAATACGGGCTTTGGAGTAGGAATATAGTTTCTACCTACATGTTGGCAATGAGCTATGATGTGGTTTTGATGAACTTGCCAATCTTCAAATGCTTGATGTCTAGCATTTTCATACTCTTGTGAAGCTATAAACCTTTGCATTTCTGTCATTTCATTTCCCCCTCCCACATTACCTGGCTGTTGATATCTTTCAACCTGTGGATGTCTTCCATTATATAGTACTGCGGTGTTATTTCGCCTCTTCAAAACCTTAGCACCATGATATACATTTAAACTAATTGTATCGTGGGGTTCTGGTTCTTTGATTAATAATCCCCCCGACTTATATCCACATCGAGATACTCAGCAATTAATGTAATAAATATACCACCTCCAATTATACTGTGCGGTCTCATCCCCTAACCATAGCCGATAAATAATAACCCACACAATAAGGTATACTTACAGCGCTTTATGGGTCTCGAATACACATGTGGTAAAATAAATCTTGCTCATTTACCTTTTCCTTATTTTTACCTCGCTGTGTAATCGAGTTCGCTAGAAACCTGTGAATTACTCTTAACTCAGCTCTATCTATATCCGTATATGAGTAATTTCCCCCTTTAAATCGGTGATGGCTAGTCATTTGACTCCATACACCATGCGTATCAAAATTTTCATCAATCTTCCTACCATTTAATATCAACCCTTGACAATCGGCAGATGCTAGCTCCTCAGGCGTATATATACGTAAGGCCTGAGCCATGTCTAGTAGAGACATGTGGCGCATCGAACCTCTTAACAAAAATCTAATAAAAGTTCGATCGGTTAAAGTAGCTACCCGATCATTTATTTCTATACTACATAATAATTCTTCACACCATACTTTATATACAGGTCTACGCATGTTGAATAATCATACCCAATTGTTAAAAGTAGAATTACCATACCTCTGTGTAAGTAATTCTCTAATCCGTTCGCCCAATCCTACAGCTTCTAACGGTTCCCATTCTATTACCCTAGGTACTTCAACAGCTTTAGAATGAAGAGTGTGCAAGCCCCTTTGGTATTTTGGATAATCTATCCAACGTCTGTCTAATCTCAAGTTCGGGTGCAAATCTTCCACGTGCATATCTGAAAATGTCATAACTGGATGAGGTATATCTTGTTTGTAATAGTTATCAACATCCTGTTGTTCCGCATTCTCAGGAGGAGCAATGCGAGCTTGGGATGAAGATTCACCCCTTTCAGCCTGCAAAACACATCAAACACAATTTTTGTGCATCTAAATATGCATTAGTGTCAGCAAAATCATCAATCAAAATAATTACAATGACATGTTCAATTTATATCAAACTTGTGCTCATTTTCATATTTTTATCAAATCTACACTTTTTCAAATAAGCATATACGAAAATGTTCGCCAAGTTCATAAGCATTCAACTCAAATAACATGTCAAAATAATCATTATTAGTAATTAAACAAGTTTCAAATGGCATTATCTCTCAAAAATCAAGTTCATGAATTTTAGACTTGAAAATGTCCACTTTAATTCTCAAAAATCATGTTTAGGCTCAAAGTTTGGATCATTTAACTACCTAAACATGTTACACTACTTAATTTAGCAATAATTCATGACAAAAATCGGCCATAACCTGTTTATATCAAAAAGCCCCAAATTGCTCAAGAACACAAACCCTAGATTACTCAAAATTTGAAGTTTAAGGCTTCTAATCATGTTAAATAGCATTAATCTAGGTTATACAAGCATAATATATAAGCAATTTAAGAATCTTTACACTAAAAAGCATCAAAATCGAATTGGGTATAAATTTGTTCAAGAACACTAATTTTCGGATTAAATGGGTGTTTTGATGAAGAAATTACCGTTTTCCTAGAGAAAGTCCTTGTTAATAGTCTCCTCATTGTGATTTTGTGAAAGATTTGATGATTTTTGGTGAAAAATTTCGAATTTGTGAGTGTTTTTGGTGGGTTTTTTCGCAGTATTTTGAGTATGGTTGTGTGCAAACTGATCTGATCGGCCATTTTATTTTTTTCTGGATTTTGCAACCTCCGCGAGTTGCGGTATTTACCCATTACAAACTCCGCGAGTCGCGGTGTTTGTATTATTATTATTTTTTTTTATAAAAATCTTAACTTATAAAAACAATATTAATAAATTAATTTTAAAATTTGGTTTTCTTTTTAGGATGAGAGTGTTTCGGATCGATGCCCTAGTCCGCTCCTCGACAAAATTTTAAAATTTGTCTTTTTCAAGCGATTGTTTTAAAAGCAAAGATTTTTGGGTTTTTTTAATTTTTTTTTGCATACTTTAAATCAATAAGATTAAAAATAATGATAATAAAAATTCTCGTCCCGCCCTCGGGTAAAGCAATTTCGGCTCAACGACCTAGTCTTCAACTTACGACGAATTTTAAAAATCGTATTTTTAACTTAATGAGATAAAGTAAATTTTTGTTTTTAAATTCACACAACTTAAATTTAAAATGCATAAAATTAAAAATTCACACCAAACTTAATTAAAAATTCATATTATAAATTCACACTAAAATTTAAATTTAAAATGCATAAAATTTAAAAATTCATATTAATAAAAAAATTTACATCAAACTTATATTATATTTTTGTTTTTATACATACAAACTTATATTAAAAATATTAATTTTTCAAATATTTACAATTTTAAATATATTGATTTAAAAAGTTTAGAATATTATTTTAATACTAATTTATTAATTTTAAAAACATGGTAAAAATAAAATTAAAAATCTTTTTGGCTTTTATCCCACTTTAATCAATCAAATATTATCAAAAATATACGCCCCTCTTTTCGGTAAAGTAATTTCGGTTCCATGACCTAATTTAACTCATGACGAATTTTTGAAATATTTTGGGTTGATTGATTAAAGATATTTATACCTTAAGAATAAACGTTAAATTTCGCAGTGATGTAATAAATTTTTGTATGATATCAATAATTTCGGTCGCAAGACCTAATTTTATTGAATACCAATTTAATACTTTATAGCGAACAAATTAGCGTTTATTATCAAAAGGTTAAAAATAAAAATAAAAATAAAAACTGTACAAACTTACCTGTGAGATAGTATTCTTAGTGATATGCTCTAGCTCACTCATAAGATAGTCGGACTAATTGATTTTCCATGGCTACATAGGCGTAACCTCGAGCATTTAATGTTTTTTCTTCTAAACATATGAACGGTCCATCTTTGCATAAAGTAACAAATTCGGTGTTTGAATAGGTTTGATTATTTGAACATTTACCTTCGTGTGACCATTTTCCACATTTGTGACATTTTTCAAGGTGTCGTGCTCTTCTTTTCGCTGCGGATTTTGATTTTCCTTTACCAAATTGTAACTTATTATCTTCGCATCTGGATTCTTTTCTTACCCCGTCCAATTTTTCTCTGATTACTGATACCAGTTCACTCGGAAGTGTGTCATTATTACGTTTAGTGATCAAAGCGTGTAGCATTAGACCATGGTTTAGTTCACAGGAAGTCTTCATCTCGTAAATCCTAAAAAAATAAAAAATTCAGAATGGGGGGAGAAGACTAGTTCTTTAGGGTCTGCTAGGGAAAGACCATTCGGGTTCCATTTTCGAGAACTACACGAAAACAGAAAATCTATCTCTAACAGAAATACATATTATCCATTAAAGACTTGATTCTCCCCGCACTTAGTTAGCTGTGGTATCGAAATTGTGATTAACTTCGTTGTCGACTTCCATCGGACTATCTATGTAGTGTTTAACTCTGTGACCATTAACTTTAAATTCAATCCTATTTGAATTTATTAATTCTATCGTTCCGTATGGGAAAACTCTTTTGACTATGAATGGTCCAGACCATCTTGATTTCAATTTTCCAGGAAATAGCTTGAATCGTGAATTGAAAAGAAGAACTCTGTCTCCTTCTTTAAATTCTTTTGAACTTCTGATTCTTTTATCATGCCATTTCTTCGTTCTTTCCTTATTGATTAACGAATTTTCGTATGCTTCTTGTCTTAATTCTTCTAATTCGTTTAATTGACTTAACCGTAGACGTCCAGCTTCATGTAAATCAAGATTACATATCTTCAAAGCCCAAAATGCTTTGTGTTCAATTTCTACTGGAAGATGACATGCTTTTCCATAAACGAGTCTAAAAGGTGTGATTCCAATTGGAGTTTTGTAGGCTGTTCTAAAAGCCCAGAGTGCATCCTCCAATTTTATGGACCATTCCTTCGGATTTGATCCTACGGTTTTCTCTAGAATACGTTTTAAAGCTCGGTTGGTATTTTCAACTTGTCCACTTGTTTGTGGATGATATGCAGTGGAGATTTTATGAGTTACTCCATATCTTTTAAGAACTTTCTCAAGTTGATTATTACAGAAATGAGTACCCCGATCACTTATTAAAGCTTTCGGTGTT
Source organism: Rutidosis leptorrhynchoides (assembly GCF_046630445.1). Lineage (NCBI taxonomy): Eukaryota > Viridiplantae > Streptophyta > Magnoliopsida > Asterales > Asteraceae > Rutidosis > Rutidosis leptorrhynchoides. The sequence goes on along the minus strand of NC_092339.1, from coordinate 275,532,892 downwards.
CCAAACCTTGCAAAAAGACGTTTTAAAAAGTTGACTACAACTCGTGCATCGTTAGTAGGGAGAGCTTGTGCTTCCGCCCATTTAGATACATAATCAATGGCAACGAGAATGTAGAGATTATTATGAGATTTTGGAAATGGACCCATAAAGTCAATACCCCAAATGTCAAATACTTCACATACTTGAATGACATTTTGTGACATTTCATCATGTTGACTTATTTTTCCGGCCCTTTGACATGCATCACAAGATTTTCAAAGAAGGTGTGCGTCTTTGTAAATTGTAGGCCAATAGAATCCAGCATCATAAACTTTTCTTGCTGTTAGTTGAGGCCCATAATGCCCTCCTGTTGGTCCTGTGTGACAATGGTTTAAGATTTTACTAGCTTCATCTCCGAATACACATCGGCGTATTATTCCTTCGGGACAACTTTTAAACAAATGTGGATCTTCCCAGAAATAGTGTTTTATATCACTAAAGAATTTCTTTCGTTTTTGGTACGATAATCCTTTTTCAAGGAATCCACATACTAAGTAGTTTGCATAATCTGCAAACCATGGAATTTCATTATAATCTATCTTCAATAGATATTCATCAGGAAAGTTGTCTTGTATGGCCGATTTATTTAGGACTTCTAATTCAGGATTTTCAAGACGAGAAAGATGATCAGCGGCGAGATTTTCTGCTCCTCTTTTATCTCGGATTTCAATATCGAACTCTTGTAAGAGTAAGATCCAACGGATTAATCTTGGTTTGGCATCTTGTTTCGAAAATAGGTATCTAAGAGCAGAATGGTCGGTATAGACCACCGTTTTAGCTAGAACGAGATATGAACGAAATTTGTCAAAAGCAAAGACAATAGCAAGGAGTTCTTTTTCAGTAGTTGTGTAATTCATTTGTGCTCCTTGTAACGTATTACTAGCATAATATATAGGTTGAAATCGTTTTTCAATCCTTTGTCCTAAAACGGCTCCCATTGCAAAATCACTTGCATCGCACATAAGTTCAAACGGTAAATTCCAATTTGGAGTTATCATGATTGGCGCATTAGTGAGTTTTTCTTTAAGAATATTAAAAGATTTGATGCATTCATCTGAAAAGATGAATGGAGCATCCTTTTCTAGGAGTTTATTCATAGGAGTGGCAATTTTAGAAAAATCTTTTATGAAACGTTGGTAAAAACCGGCATGCCCTAGAAAACTCCTAACTCCTCTAACATTGGTGGGATGTGGAAGTTTAGCAATTACATCTACTTTAGCTCTATCCACTTCAATTCCTTCCTTTGAAATTTTATATCCAAGAACGATGCCTTCTTCAACCATGAAATGGCATTTCTCCCATTTAAGAACTAGATTTGATTGTTCGCATCTAATAAGCATTCGTTCAAGATTAGCTAGACATGATTCAAAAGTATCACCGAAGACTGAAAAGTCATTCATGAAAACTTCCATGCATTCTTCTATCATGTCGTGAAAAATCGCCATCATGCACCTTTGAAAGGTTGCAGGGGCGTTGCAAAGTCCAAATGGCATGCGTTTGTAAGCAAAAGTACCATAAGGGCACGTGAATGTGGTTTTCTCTTGGTCTTCGGGTGCTATTGGAATTTGAAAATATCCGGAAAAACCATCAAGAAAATAATAGTAACTATTTCCGGCTAATCTTTCCAATATTTGATCAATGAAAGGTAAGGGAAAGTGATCTTTTCTGGTGGCGTCATTTAATTTTCTATAATCAATACAAACACGCCATCCTGTTACAGTCCTAGTAGGAATAAGTTCATTTTTCTCATTTGTAATGACAGTTGTAGTGACCCGAACTTTTCCATGTTTATATATATTAATTGAGATTGATATTTACATGATTAAATGTTTCCAAAATGTTAAGCAATCAAACTTGTTAAGACTTGATTAATTGAAATATGTTTCATATAGACAATTGACCACCCAAGTTGACCGGTGATTCACGAACGTTAAAACTTGTAAAAACTATATGATGACATATATATGGATATATATATAGTTAACATGATACTATGATAAGTAAACATATCATTAAGTATATTAACAATTAACTACATATGTAAAAACAAGACAACTAACTTAATGATTTTTAAACGAGACATATATGTAACGATTATCGTTGTAAAGACATTTAATGTATATATATCATATTAAGAGATATTCATACATGATAATATCATGATAATATAATAATTTAAAATCTCATTTGATATTATAAACATTGTCTTAACAACATTTAACAAGATCGTTAACCTAAAGGTTTCAAAACAACACTTACATGTAACGACTAACGATGACTTAACGACTCAGTTAAAATGTATATACATGTAGTGTTTTAATATGAATTTATACACTTTTGAAAGACTTCAATACACTTATCAAAATACTTCTACTTAACAAAAATGCTTACAATTACATCCTCGTTCAGTTTCATCAACAATTATACTCGTATGCACCCGTATTCGTACTCGTACAATACACAGCTTTTAGATGTATGTACTATTAGTATATACACTCCAATGATCAGCTCTTAGCAGCCCATGTGAGTCACCTAACACATGTGGGAACCATCATTTGGCAACTAGCATGAAATATCTCATAAAATTACAAAAATATGAGTAATCATTCATGACTTATTTACATGAAAACAAAATTACATATCCTTTATATCTAATCCATACACCAACGAACAAAAACACCTACAAACACTTTCATTCTTCAATTTTCTTCATCTAATTGATCTCTCTTAAGTTCTATCTTCAAGTTCTAAGTGTTCTTCATATATTCTACAAGTTCTAGTTACATAAAATCAAGAATACTTTCAAGTTTGCTAGCTCACTTCCAATCTTGTAAGGTGATCATCCAACCTCAAGAAATATTTGTTTCTTACAGTAGGTTATCATTCTAATACAAGGTAATAATCATATTCAAACTTTGGTTCAATTTCTATAACTATAACAATCTTATTTCAAGTGATGATCTTACTTGAACTTGTTTTCGTGTCATGATTCTGCTTCAAGAACTTCGAGCCATCCAAGGATCCGTTGAAGCTAGATCCATTTTTCTCTTTTCCAGTAGGTTTATCCAAGGAACTTAAGGTAGTAATGATGTTCATAACATCATTCGATTCATATATATAAAGCTATCTTATTCGAAGGTTTAAACTTGTAATCACTAGAACATAGTTTAGTTAATTCTAAACTTGTTCACAAACAAAAGTTAATCCTTCTAACTTGACTTTTAAAATCAACTAAACACATGTTCTATATCTATATGATATGCTAACTTAATGATTTAAAACTTGGAAACACGAAAAACACCGTAAAACCGGATTTACGCCGTCGTAGTAACACCGCGGGCTGTTTTGGGTTAGTTAATTAAAAACTATGATAAACTTTGATTTAAAAGTTGTTATTCTGAGAAAATGATTTTTATTATGAACATGAAACTATATCCAAAAATTATGGTTAAACTCAAAGTGGAAGTATGTTTTCTAAAATGGTCATCTAGACGTCGTTCTTTCGACTGAAATGACTACCTTTACAAAAACGACTTGTAACTTATTTTTCCGACTATAAACCTATACTTTTTCTGTTTAGATTCATAAAATAGAGTTCAATATGAAACCATAGCAATTTGATTCACTCAAAACGGATTTAAAATGAAGAAGTTATGGGTAAAACAAGATTGGATACTTTTTCTCATTTTAGCTACGTGAAAATTGGTAACAAATCTATTCCAACCATAACTTAATCAACTTGTATTGTATATTATGTAATCTTGAGATACCATAGACACGTATACAATGTTTCAACCTATCATGTCGACACATCTATATATATTTCGGAACAACCATAGACACTCTATATGTGAATGTTGGAGTTAGCTATACAGGGTTGAGGTTGATTCCAAAATATATATAGTTTGAGTTGTGATCAATACTGAGATACGTATACACTGGGTCGTGGATTGATTCAAGATAATATTTATCGATTTATTTCTGTACATCTAACTGTGGACAACTAGTTGTAGGTTACTAACGAGGACAGCTGACTTAATAAACTTAAAACATCAAAATATATTAAAAGTGTTGTAAATATATTTTGAACATACTTTGATATATATGTATATATTGTTATAGGTTCGTGAATCAACCAGTGGCCAAGTCTTACTTCCCGACGAAGTAAAAATCTGTGAAAGTGAGTTATAGTCCCACTTTTAAAATCTAATATTTTTAGGATGAGAATACATGCAGGTTTTATAAATGATTTACAAAATAGACACAAGTACGTGAAACTACATTCTATGGTTGAATTATCGAAATCGAATATGCCCTTTTTTATTAAGTCTGGTAATCTAAGAATTAGGGAACAGACACCCTAATTGACGCGAATCCTAAAGATAGATCTATTGGGCCTAACAAACCCCATCCAAAGTACCGGATGCTTTAGTACTTCGAAATTTATATCATATCCGAAGGGTGTCCCAGAATGATGGGGATATTCTTATATATGCATCTTGTTAATGTCGGTTACCAGGTGTTCACCATATGAATGAATTTTATCTCTATGTATGGGATGTGTATTGAAATATGAAATCTTGTGGTCTATTATTATGATTTGATATATATAGGTTAAACCTATAACTCACCAACATTTTTGTGCACGTTTTAAGCATGTTTATTCTCAGGTGATTATTAAGAGCTTCCGCTGTTGCATACTTAAATAAGGACGAGATTTGGAGTCCATGCTTGTATGATATTGTGTAAAAACTGCATTCAAGAAACTTATTTTGTTGTAACATATTTGTATTGCAAACCATTATGTAATGGTCGTGTGTAAACAGGATATTTTAGATTATCATTATTTGATAATCTACGTAAAGCTTTTTAAACCTTTATTGATGAAATAAAGGTTATGGTTTGTTTTAAAATGAATGCAGTCTTTGAAAAACGTCTCATATAGAGGTCAAAACCTCGCAACGAAATCAATTAATATGGAACGTTTTTAATCAATAAGAACGGGACATTTCAGTTGGTATCCGAGCGTTGGTCTTAGAGAACCAAAATTTTGCATTAGTGTGTCTTATCGAGTTTGTTAGGATGCATTAGTTAGTCTGGACTTCGACCGTGTTTACTTGAAAAATGATTGCTTAACAAATTTTGTTGGAAACTATATATTTTTAACATGTGAATATTATGTGATATATTAATCTCTTAACGCGTTTGATATTATGTGATAGATGTCTACCTCTAGAACAAGTCCCATTGACTCACCTAATAATAATGAAGAGTCAAATGTAAATTGGAATGATTCGTGGACTGATTCACAAGTTCCCGAAGAGGAACCGGAAGAAGAGTCGGAACCGGAAGAAGAATCGAAACCGGAAGAAGAATCGGAACCGGATGAAGAAATAGAACCGGTGGGGGAAATAATAAAACGGTTAAGTAAAAGAAAATCCTCAACCAACCGACCAAGGTTAATTATGGTCAATGGTGTTTCCGCCAAGGAAGCAAAATATTGGGAGGATTACCAATTCTCCGATGAATCGGATTCCGACGAGAATTCCGATGATGTTATAGAAATTACCCCAACTGAATTTAAAAAGGCAAAAAAAAAATAATGAGGGAAAGGGCATAAAAATAGAGAAATCTAATTCCAACCCCGATGAACTTTATATGTATCGTCAACCCCCGAAGTCCTTAAGTTGTAACAATGACCCGGGAACCTCTAAACCACCAGGTTTTTCTAAACCAATGTGGAAAACAACGGCTCGTATTAGGGGAACATCATATATCCCTAGAAACTTGGCAAAACGAACCAAAACCGAAGAAGAAGAAACAAGCGAGTCGGAATAAGATAGTTGTATTCGTGTGGTGTAATATATGTAATATAGTGTGCTTATGCTTTATGATATATGTAAAAATTGCTTGTATTAATTAGTATTTTTTTTATGAATCTAACTCTTGTCTATTTTACAATATAAAAACACAAAATGGATAGACAACCTAATATTTTAAGAGACCTACCCGGAGACATGATTGATGAAATCTTGTCCAGAGTCGGTCAGAATTCTTCGGCACAACTATTTAAGGCGAGATCAGTTTGTAAGACATTCGAAGAACGTTCCAAGAATGCCTTGGTTTATAAAAGGCTTTCGTTCGAAAGATGGGGGATATCACATTGGGAAATCCATAAGTTACGATGTGTTTACTTTGACGCATATATTGCGGGGAACCCAAATGCTATTTTACGCAATGGGTTAAGAAATTATTTTGACTCAATATATCCGAATATTGGACTTCGTGATTTAGAAAAAGCGGCTAACATGCAAAATAAAGAAGCATGTTATGCTTACGGATTAGTAATGTTCGCTTCTCACCAAAGTGAGAATAAGAACATCGGGCTACAACTATTAAACAAAACGTTACCACAAGTGACGGAGTCGGTAATTGGGGTAAGAAATGAGGTTTTTAGATTGTTACGGGACTGTTGGACATTACGTAACCCTCGTCCCTTTGACGACGTTACAACACGCTGTCTTATCAACGGCCATAACGGTTATGTTCCACAAGACCAAGGATGGGAAGTAATCCTAGTAAAACCAGAATGCATGACTTGTTTCTGGACGTATGAATTACGTGTCTTTATTACCTTTGCTGAACGACTTGTGTACTAGCTAGAATTATCTTCACAACCATCTTGTATCAAATTTATTGTGTGCTATATTTCATGCTATATGTAAAATAAGCGGTATTGTAAGTTTGTAAAATATTGTGTAAAAGTTTGAACGCGAAATATTATTATAATCAGTTTTTCATATAGAATTGTAGTAGTTGAATTGTATATTAGCTACTAAGTATGAACTTAACGGGTAGGTACTACCCGAATTTAAACTTATAAAGCGCTAATATGAAGAAAAAGCTTTTATAAATGTGTTCATATTATGCTACGAAATACTATTAACTACTCTTAATATTCTGTATGATTAACTTGTTTCATTTGACTATTTTGAAGGAAATGGCACCGACTACTCGACACACCGTGAATATGAATGAAGAGGAATTCCGTACTTTTCTAGCTTCAAACATAGCCGCAGTACAGGCTGCACTACATACCAACAATAACCTTGGATCTAGCAGTACAGGAAATCGTGTAGGATGCACCTACAAAGAATTCACTGCCTGCAAACCTTTGGAATTTGATGGAACCGAAGGACCGATCGGATTGAAACGGTGGACCGAGAAGGTCGAATCGGTGTTTGCCATAAGTAAGCGTACTGAAGAGGACAAAGTGAAGTACGCTACACATACCTTCACAGGTTCTGCGTTAACATGGTGGAATACCTATCTAGAGCAAGTGGGACAAGACGATGCGTACGCACTACCGTGGTCAGCATTCAAGCACTTGATGAACGAGAAGTACCGTCCCAGAATCGAGGTCAATAAGCTCAAGACAGAACTTAGAGGGTTACGAACCCAAGGATTTGATATTACCACGTACGAAAGACGATTCACAGAATTGTGCCTATTGTGTCCGGGAGCATTCGAAGATGAGGAAGAGAAGATCGACGCGTTTGTGAATGGATTACCGGAAAGAATCCAAGAAGATATAAGTTCACACGAGACCGCCTCCATACAACAGGCATGCAGAATGGCTCACAAACTAGTGAACCAGATTGAAGAAAGAATTAAAGAACAGACTGCTGAAGAGGCCAATGTGAAGCAAGTCAAAAGAAAGTGGGAGGAAAACGGTGATAAGAATCACCAATACAACAACAACAGCAATTACAACAATAATCGCAACAATTATCCCAACAATCGCAACATCAATCGCAACTACAACAAACGGCCCAACAACAACAACAACAACAACAACAACAACAACAACAATAACAACAACAACAACAACAGCAACTACAACAATCATCCCAACAACAATAATAACCGCAACAACAACAACAATCAGAAGCAGCTATGCCAAAGGTATGAAAAGTATCACTCGGGGTTCTGCACCAAATTTTGCAACAAGTGTAAAAGAAATGGTCATAGCGCGGCGAAGTGTGAGGTCTACGGACCAGGGGTTAATAGAACGAAAGGAACAAATGGTGTCGGAACGAGTAATGGCGGAGCAAGTAGTGTCGGAGCAAGTTATGCCAATGTAGTTTGTTATAAATGTGGAAAACCGGCCACATTATTAGAAATTGCCCAAACCAGGAGAACACGAATGGACAAGGCCGCGGAAGAGTTTTCAATATTAATGCGGCAGAGGCACAGGAAGACCCGGAGCTTGTTACGGGTACGTTTCTTATTGACAATAAATCTGCTTACGTTTTATTTGATTCGGGTGCGGATAGAAGCTATATGAGTAGAGATTTTTGTGCTAAATTAAGTTGTCCATTGACGCCTTTGGATAGTAAATTTTTACTCGAATTAGCAAATGGTAAATTAATTTCAGCAGATAATATATGTCGGAATCGAGAAATTAAACTGGTTAGCGAAACATTTAAGATTGACTTGATACCAGTAAAGTTAGGGAGTTTTGATGTGATAATCAGTATGGACTAGTTGAAAGAAGTGAAAGCAGAGATCGTTTGTTACAAAAATGCAATTCGCATTATACGAGAAAAAGGAAAACCCTTAATGGTGTACGGAGAAAAGGGCAACACGAAGCTACATCTTATTAGTAATTTGAAGGCACAAAAACTAATAAGAAAAGGTTGCTATGCTGTTCTAGCACACGTCAAGAAAGTACAAACTGAAGAAAAGAGCATCAATGATGTTCCCGTCGCAAAAGAATTTCCCGATGTATTTCCGAAAGAATTACCGGGATTACCCCCACATCGATCCGTTGAATTTCAAATAGATCTTGTACCAGGAGCTGCACCAATAGCTCGTGCTCCTTACAGACTCGCACCCAGCGAGATGAAAGAACTGCAAAGCCAATTACAAGAACTTTTAGAGCGTGGTTTCATTCGACCAAGCACATCACCGTGGGGAGCTCCTGTTTTGTTTGTCAAGAAGAAAGATGGTACATTCAGGTTGTGTATCGACTACCGAGAGTTGAACAAACTTACCATCAAGAACCGCTACCCACTACCGAGAATCGACGACTTATTTGATCAACTACAAGGCTCGTCTGTTTATTCAAAGATTGACTTACGTTCCGGGTATCATCAAATGCGGGTGAAAGAAGATGATATTCCAAAGACTGCTTTCAGAACACGTTACGGTCATTACGAGTTTATGGTCATGCCGTTTGGTTTAACTAATGCACCAGCTGTGTTCATGGACCTTATGAACCTAGTGTGTGGACCATACCTTGACGAGTTTGTCATTGTTTTCATTGATGACATACTTATTTACTCAAAGAATGACCAAGAACACGGTGAACATTTGAGAAAGGTGTTAGAAGTATTGAGGAAGGAAGAATTGTACGCTAAGTTTTCAAAGTGTGCATTTTGGTTGGAAGAAGTTCAATTCCTCGGTCACATAGTGAACAAAAAAGGTATTAAGGTGGATCCGGCAAAGATAGAAACTGTTGAAAAGTGGGAAACCCCGAAAACTCCAAAACACATGCGCCAGTTTTTAGGACTAGCTGGTTACTACAGAAGGTTCATCCAAGACTTTTCCAGAATAGCAAAACCCTTGACTTCATTAACGCATAAAGGGAAGAAATTTGAATGGAAGGATGAACAAGAGAAAGCGTTTCAGTTATTGAAGAAAAAGCTAACTACGGCACCTATATTGTCATTGCCTGAAGGGAATGATGATTTTGTGATTTATTGTGACGCATCAAAGCAAGGTCTCGGTTGTGTATTAATGCAACGAACTAAGGTGATTGCTTATGCGTCTAGACAATTGAAGATTCACGAGCAAAATTATACGACGCATGATTTGGAATTTGGCGCGGTTGTTTTTGCATTAAAGACTTGGAGGCACTACTTATATGGGGTCAAAAGTAGTATATATACCGACAACAAAAGTCTTCAACACATATTTAATCAGAAACAACTGAATATGAGGCAGCGTAGGTGGATTGAATTATTGAATGATTACGACTTTGAGATTCGTTACCACCCGGGGAAGGCAAATATGGTAGCCGATGCCTTGAGCAGGAAGGACAGAGAACCCATTCGAGTAAAATCTATGAATATAATGATTCATAATAACCTTACTACTCAAATAAAGGAGGCGCAACAAGGAGTTTTAAAAGAGGGAAATTTAAAGGATGAAATACCCAAAGGATCGGAGAATCATCTTAATATTCGGGAAGACGGAACCCGGTATAGGGCTGAAAGGATTTGGGTACCAAAATTTGGAGATATGAGAGAAATGGTACTTAGAGAAGCTCATAAAACCAGATACTCAATACATCCTAGAACGGGGAAGATGTACAAGGATCTCAAGAAACATTTTTGGTGGCCGGGTATGAAAGCCGATGTTGCTAAATACGTAGGAGAATGTTTGACGTGTTCTAAGGTCAAAGCTGAGCATCAGAAACCATCAGGTCTACTTCAACAACCCGAAATCCCGAAATGGAAATGGGAAAACATTACCATGGATTTCATCACTAAATTGCCAAGGACTGCAAGTGGTTTTGATACTATTTGGGTAATAGTTGATCGTCTCACCAAATCAGCACACTTCCTGCCAATAAGAGAAGATGACAAGATGGAGAAGTTAGCACGACTGTATTTGAAGGAAGTCGTCTCCAGACATGGAATACCAATCTCTATTATCTCTGATAGGGATGGCAGATTTATTTCAAGATTCTGGCAGACATTACAGCAAGCATTAGGAACTCGTCTAGATATGAGTACTGCCTATCATCCACAAACTGATGGGCAGAGCAAAAGGACGATACAAATGCTTGAAGACATGCTACGAGCATGTGTTATTGATTTCGGAAACAGTTGGGATCGACATCTACCGTTAGCAGAATTTTCCTACAACAACAGCTACCATTCAAGCATTGAGATGGTGCCGTTTGAAGCACTTTATGGTAGAAAGTGCAGGTCTCCGATTTGTTGGAGTGAAGTAGGGGGATAGACAGATTACGGGTCCGGAGATTATACAAGAAACTACCGAGAAGATCATCCAAATTCAACAACGGTTGAAAACCGCCCAAAGTCGACAAAAGAGCTACGCTGACATTAAAAGAAAAGATATCGAATTTGAAATTGGAGAGATGGTCATGCTTAAAGTTGCACCTTGGAAAGGCGTTGTTCGATTTGGTAAACGAGGGAAATTAAATCCAAGGTATATTGGACCATTCAAGATTATTGATCGTGTCGGACCAGTAGCTTACCGACTTGAGTTACCTCAACAAATCGCGGCTGTACATAACACTTTCCACGTCTCGAATTTGAAGAAACGTTTTGCTAAAGAAGATCTCACTATTCCGTTAGATGAAATCCAAATCAACGAAAAACTTCAATTCATCGAAGAACCCGTCGAAATAATGGATCGTGAGGTTAAAAGACTTAAGCAAAACAAGATACCAATTGTTAAGGTTCGATGGAATACTCGTAGAGGACCCGAGTTCACCTGGGAGCGTGAAGATCAAATGAAGAAGAAATACCCGCATCTATTTCCAGAAGATTCGTCAACACCTTCAACAGCTTAAAATTTCGGGACGAAATTTATTTAACGGGTAGGTACTGTAGTGACCCGAACTTTTCCATGTTTATATATATTAATTGAGATTGATATTTACATGATTAAATGTTTCCAACATGTTAAGCAATCAAACTTGTTAAGACTTGATTAATTGAAATATGTTTCATATAGACAATTGACCACCCAAGTTGACCGGTGATTCACGAACGTTAAAACTTGTAAAAACTATATGATGACATATATATGGATATATATATAGTTAACATGATACTATGATAAGTAAACATATCATTAAGTATATTAACAATGAACTACATATGTAAAAACAAGACAACTAACTTAATGATTTTTAAACGAGACATATATGTAACGATTATCGTTGTAAAGACATTTAATGTATATATATCATATTAAGAGATATTCATACATGATAATATCATGATAATATAATAATTTAAAATCTCATTTGATATTATAAACATTGGGTTAACAACATTTAACAAGATCGTTAACCTAAAGGTTTCAAAACAACACTTACATGTAACGACTAACGATGACTTAACGACTCAGTTAAAATGTATATACATGTAGTGTTTTAATATGTATTTATAAACTTTTGAAAGACTTCAATACACTTATCAAAATACTTCTACTTAACAAAAATGCTTACAATTACATCCTCGTTCAGTTTCATCAACAATTCTACTCGTATGCACCCGTATTCGTACTCGTACAATACACAGCTTTTAGATGTATGTACTATTGGTATATATACTCAAATGACCAGCTCTTAGCAGCCCATGTGAGTCACCTAACACATGTGGGAACCATCATTTGGCAACTAGCATGAAATATCTCATAAAATTACAAAAATATGAGTAATCATTCATGACTTATTTACATGAAAACAAAATTACATATCCTTTATATCTAATCCATACACCAACGACCAAAAACACCTACAAACACTTTCATTCTTTAATTTTCTTCATCTAATTGATCTCTCTTAAGTTCTATCTTCAAGTTCTAAGTGTTCTTCATATATTCTACAAGTTCTAGTTACATAAAATCAAGAATACTTTCAAGTTTGCTAGCTCACTTCCAATCTTGTAAGGTGATCATCCAACCTCAAGAAATCTTTGTTTCTTACAGTAGGTTATCATTCTAATACAAGGTAATAATCATATTCAAACTTTGGTTCAATTTCTATAACTATAACAATCTTATTTCAAGTGATGATCTTACTTGAACTTGTTTTCGTGTCATGATTCTGCTTCAAGAACTTCGAGCCATCCAAGGATCCGTTGAAGCTAGATCCATTTTTCTCTTTTCCAGTAGGTTTATCCAAGGAACTTAAGGTAGTAATGATGTTCATAACATCATTCGATTCATATATATAAAGCTATCTTATTCGAAGGTTTAAACTTGTAATCACTAGAACATAGTTTAGTTAATTCTAAACTTGTTCGCAAACAAAAGTTAATCCTTCTAACTTGACTTTTAAAATCAACTAAACACATGTTCTATATCTATATGATATGCTAACTTAATGATTTAAAACCTGGAAACACGAAAAACACCGTAAAATCGGATTTACGCCGTCGTAGCAACACCGCGGGCTGTTTTGGGTTAGTTAATTAAAAACTATGATAAACTTTGATTTAAAAGTTGTTATTTTGAGAAAATGATTTTTATTATGAACATGAAACTATATCCAAAAATTATGGTTAAACTCAAAGTGGAAGTATGTTTTCTAAAATGGTCATCTAGACGTCGTTCTTTCGACTAAAATGACTACCTTTACAAAAACGACTTGTAACTTATTTTTCCGACTATAAACCTATACTTTTTCTGTTTTGATTCATAAAATAGAGTTCAATATGAAACCATAGCAATTTGATTCACTCAAAACGGATTTAAAATGAAGAAGTTATGGGTAAAACAAGATTGGATAATTTTTCTCATTTTAGCTACGTGAAAATTGGTAACAAATCTATTCCAACCATAACTTAATCAACTTGTATTGTATATTATGTAATCTTGAGATACCATAGACACGTATACAATGTTTTGACCTATCATGTCGACACATCTATATATATTTTGGAACAACCATAGACACTCTATATGTGAATGTTGGAGTTAGCTATACAGGGTTGAGGTTGATTCCAAAATATATATAGTTTGAGTTGTGATCAATACTGAGATACGTATACACTGGGTCATGGATTGATTCAAGATAATATTTATCGATTTATTTCTGTACATCTAACTGTGGACAACTAGTTGTAGGTTACTAACGAGGACAGCTGACTTAATAAACTTAAAACATCAAAATATATTAAAAGTGTTGTAAATATATTTTGAACATACTTTGATATATATGTATATATTGTTATAGGTTCGTGAATCAACCAGTGGCCAAGTCTTACTTCCCGACGAAGTAAATATCTGTGAAAGTGAGTTATAGTCCCACTTTTAAAATCTAATATTTTTGGGATGAGAATACATGCAGGTTTTATAAATGATTTACAAAATAGACACAAGTACGTGAAACTACATTCTATGGTTGAATTATCGAAATCGAATATGCCCTTTTTTATTAAGTCTGGTAATCTAAGAATTAAGGAACAGACACCCTAATTGACGCGAATCCTAAAGATAGATCTATTGGGCCTAACAAACCCCATCCAAAGTACCGAATGCTTTAGTACTTTGAAATTTATATCATATCCGAAGGGTGTCCCGGAATGATGGGGATATTCTTATATATGCATCTTGTTAATGTCGGTTACCAGGTGTTCACCATATGAATGACTTTTATCTCTATGTACGGGATGTGTATTGAAATATGAAATCTTGTGGTCTATTATTATGATTTGATATATATAGGTTAAACCTATAACTCACCAACATTTTTGTTGACGTTTTAAGAATGTTTATTCTCAGGCGATTATTAAGAGCTTCCGCTGTCGCATACTTAAATAAGGACGAGATTTGGAGTCCATGCTTGTATGATATTGTGTAAAAACTGCATTCAAGAAACTTATTTTGTTGTAACATATTTGTATTGCAAACCATTATGTAATGGTCGTGTGTAAACAGGATATTTTAGATTATCATTATTTGATAATCTACGTAAAGCTTTTTAAACCTTTATTGATGAAATAAAGGTTATGGTTTGTTTTAAAATGAATGCAGTCTTTGAAAAACGTCTCATATAGAGGTCAAAACCTCGCAACGAAATCAATTAATATGGAACGTTTTTAATCAATAAGAACCGGACATTTCAACAGTCATGCCACCTTTCTTAGGTACGCATTGAACTGGGCTTACCCATGAACTATCAGAAATTGGATAAATTAAACCTGCATCAAGCTGTTTAATAATTTCTTTCTTAACAACATCTTGCATATTAGGATTTAGTCTTCGTTGGCGTTGCACATACGTTTTATGACCTTCTTCCATAAGGATTTTATGTGTGCAATACGAAGGACTTATTCCTTTAATATCATGAATCTTCCATGCAATGGCTGGTTTATGAGCTTTTAATACAGAAATGAGTTGTGATTTCTCATTTTCAGTAAGAGAAGACGATATTATTACAGGTAATTCAGATTCACCATGTAAATAAGCGTATTCCAAATGGTTTGGAAGTGGCTTTAACTCTAATGTCGGAGGTTCTTCTATCGATGATTTATATCGATATCTGTCTTCTTCTTTTAGCATTTGAATTTCTTCTGTTGTTGGTTCATATCCATTAGCCATAAGTGTAGCTAACATTTCAGTTTCACCAATTGGTTCAGTTCCTTCTCCTAAAGAACATTCTCATGTTCCTTGTAATTCTGGAAATTCTTCTAACAATTCTGCATGTGATTCTATAGTTTGAATATAATAACATGTATCATCTGCAGATTGCGGTTGTTGCATTGCTCTATCAACTGAAAAGGTAACACTCTCGTCCTCTATACTTAGGGTTAATTTCTTACCAAACACGTCTATCATTGCTTTAGCCGTGTTTAAGAATGGTCTTCCTAATATGAGAGGAACTTGAGAATCTTCTTCCATGTCCAGAACAACAAAATCTACTGGAAATACTAAAGTACCAACTTTAACTAGCATGCTCTCCATTATCCCTCTAGGATATTTTATTGATCTATCGGCTAGTTGTATACTTATTCTTGTTGGTTTCAATTCTCCAAGGTCTAGTTTAGCGTATAGTGAATACGGCATTAAATTTATACTAGCACCTAAGTCTGCCAATGCTTCTATTGAACTAAGACTATCCAGAAAACATGGAATTGTGAAACTTCCTGGATCAGATAGTTTTTATGGTATCTTATTCAACAGCACTGCTGAATAATTAGCATTCATAGTAATGGCCGAGAGTTCTTCCATTTTCTTTCTATTTGAGATTAGATCTTTCAAGAATTTAGCATATCTAGGCATTCCTGAAATCACATCAATGAAAGGAAGATTTACATTTATCTATTTAAACATATCCAAGAATTTCGATTGCTCGGCTTTAAGTCTCTCTTTTTTCATTTTACTCGGGTAAGGAAGTGGTGGTTGGTATGGTTTAACATAAGGTTTAGCCTTAACTGTGTTATCTTCATTAACCTTTTTAACTACCGGTTCTTTTTCCTTATCTTGTTCAGGTTGTGGTTCTTGTGGAGTAGGAATATCTTCATTAGGAATTACAGGTATTTCAGGTGGTTTAAGTGTAATGCCACTTCTTGTGGTAATAGCTTTAGCTGTTTCATTCCGGGGGTTAGCATTTGTATCACTAGGTAGACTTCCCGGTTTTCTTTCACCTATTAACCTTGCTAGGTTACTTACTTCTTGTTCCAAATTTTGAATAGAAGCTTGTTGATTTCTAAATGCTTGAGCATTTTGTTCATTGGTTTGTTTCTGAGATGTGAAAAACTGCGTTTGAGATTCAACTAGCTTCGTCATCATATCTTCTAAATTCGGCTTTTTATCATCGGTTTGTGGTTTGTTTTGAAAATTAGGTCTTTGCTGATTGTAAGTATTATTGGATACTTGTTGATTACTAGGACCTTGTTGGTTGGTGTATGGAATATTTCGGTTATAATTCTGGCTTTGATTGTAAATTAGTCTTGGCGGTTGATAATTATTCTGATAATTATTTCCAGGCCTTTGGTTTATGTATGAAATATTCTCTCTTTATTCCATTGTTAGTTCAATATTGAGACAATCTTTTGTCAAATGTGGTCCTCCACACTGCTCACAACTAATTCGTATTGAGTGTATATCCTTAGTCATCTTTTCCATTCGTCTCTCGACAGCATCTATCTTTGCTGAAATGGAATCTAAGTCATGGCTAGAATCGGCTCAAGCTGCTTTAGATGATCTAACGATATCTTTTTCTTGGTGCCACTCATGTGAGTGGGAAGCAGTGTTATCAATAATTTTATAAACATCAGTTTCGGTTTTCTTCATAATAGAACCACCAGCTGCTATATCGATGTCTTTCCTTGTAGTGATGTCGCATCCTTGGTAGAATATTTGTACTATTTGACAGGTGTCTAAACCATGTTGCGGACATCCTCTTAATAACTTTCCAAATCTTGTCCACGCCTCATATAGAGTTTCATTCGGTTTCTGTGTGAACGTAACAATTTCTCCTTGAAGTCTTACGGCTTTAGATGCCGGAAAGAATTGTTTAAGAAATTTTTCAACTAAAACGTCCCATGTATCAATCGCCCCTTCAGGTAATGATTCCAACCAATCTTTGGCTTCTCCCTTTAAAGTCCAGGGAAATAACATGAGATATATCTGTTCATCCTCAACTTCTCTTATTTTAAATAGTGTGCAGATCCTATTAAAGGTACGAAGATGTTCATTTGGATCTTCCTTCGGCGCACCACTAAATTGGCATTAATTAGTCACCATATGTAGAATTTGTCCTTTGATTTCATAATCTGGCGCATTAATGTCTGGATGAGTAATTGTGTGACCTTGGCCAGTGCGTTTAGCTCTCATTCGGTCTTCCATACTTAAAGGTTCCAGATTCTCCATGATTGAATTTGTTGAATCTGAATCACTAGAGGATTCTGATTTAATGGTTCGTTCCTCAACAATCTCTGTTTGAATGATTGGTGGTTCCGGAGGAAAAATTAATGGTTCAGGATCTATGAATCGTCCCTGAATATTCTCCGGATTCTCAATTGTGAGGTTGGGTTCAAAAAATGGATTATCGGAAATTTGAATTGGAGTACTTGGTCGGCTGGATGACGATTCTAAAGAAAAATCAATGGCGACAATATTAGCTAGATGTCTTGATCGAGTTACAGGTGGTGAACGTACAAAAGGTGGTGAACGTTTTGGTCAGTGCATTCACTGAATATCCTATTAGTTTTTAAAAAGGAAAGAAAAATTATATAAGTTATCCAATTAATAGACTTTTCTGATTTTGTCCACGTTTCGAATAGCCAAAAGATGCAGCAGAGGGGCAGGATTCGTTTGGTCTCAATATAATTGAGTACTGTTTGACTCCAATAACCCGGTCCATGTACAAATCCAACTATTACTACGAACCAGAAAATTTTGATGTCTATCAATTTAACCACTTAAAATAAATTTTCGAAATTTTAAGAAGTTTTAGATAAGAAATAGAGAAAATTCTAAGTCCTAAAAACTAGAATGGCGAGAAATAAGAAAGAAAAAGAGCGCGTCGATATTAAAATTGGAGAATTAAGAAAGAAAAAGAACGACTTATAAAACTTTAAAACACTTGACTAACCCAACCTTATTATTATCACTAACTTAAAATTAAAATTGCAAATTGAGATTACTAATTGGAGTGATAATTGATACATAGGTAAAAGGCGTCGAAAAATAAAAATAAGAAAGTAGCGCGTTGAAACTTAAAAAAGAACTAAAAACTAAGAATTAAAAGTTGCGTCTAAAAATATTAAAGCTTACAAGTAAAACTATATCCCAAATGGAAATATCTTAAAAAAAAAATACTAAAACTTAGATAGGCGTCGCAAAATTCTAAAGCACCTAAATCTTAGTCTAAAGAGAAAGCACTTAAGGGATTTTACGGCAAAGCCTAAAAATCTAGAAGTAAAAATAACTATGGCAAAAACTATGACTTAAAACTAAATACGAATGATAAAAATACAAAAATTACGATTAAACGATTAAAAAAAATACAAGAATAAAAATAAGATTAAAATTGATAAAATTATTTAATTTTATAAAAATATTATTTTTATATATTTATATTATAAAAGTATTAATTTTTATATATAAATAAACTAATTATAATTAATTATTACTAATTAAATTGAAACTTAAATTAAATATTAAAGTAATTAACCCTAATTGATAATAATAATAAATACTTCGTAATTAATGCTTACTCGGGTGTCTGTGTGACCTGTCTGGGCGGCTCCGCGAGTCGCGGTGAACCCAGTTCAAAACCCCCGCAAGTCGCGGAGATTGCAGGTTCAACATGTACCAGGTTCAAATTTGAAAGGTTCAGTTTTTATTATATTTTTTTTTTATATTTTTCTGTTTTATATTTTCTATTTTAATAATTAAATAAAATATTTATATAAATTAAATAAAAACTTATGTTTTAAAAACTAAAATAAAAATAGAAATACTTTATAATTTTATAAAAATCTTAAAAATAGATTTATATATATATATTTTTTCGGTTTTTTTTTTGTTTATGTGGCGTTTCGCTTCTTCATTCCCCGGCAGCGGCGCCAAAAATACTTGATGTGCGTAGAGGTGTATATGAATTAGCTTATATTTTACTAGGAAAAACTATTAAATACAATACAATTTTACACAAGATATTTATTTATTTATAGAATGGATATACTTAAACCTTGCTACAACACTTATAGGCAGTGTACCTAATCGTACAGTAGTGTAGTTTTTAGTAAGTCCGGTTCGTTCCACGGGGAAAATCTTTTAAACAAAACTTAACGCTATATTAGTTTTAATTTATAAAAATACAAATATATATAAGTAATATTATTATTATAAAGGGGGGTTTTTACCATTTAATGACCGGTTTGTCGATTTAAAAACTTTAGTCGCAGTTAAAACCTAATGTAAAATATTAAATAAATAAAAGACTTAATTTAAAGCGTAAAGTAAATAACCATAATGAAATTGCGATAAATAAAAGTGCGATAAAATAAACTTGCGATAATTAAAAGTACGATAGTTAAAAGTGCAATTAAATACAATGACAATAAATAAAAGTACGATAATTAGAAGTGCAATTAAATATAAAATAAAGGAAATTAAATGAAAGGACCCGTTCATATATATTATAAACGATTCACAATAGTTGATTACATCGCGAGGTATTTGACCTCTATATGATACATTTTACAAACATTGCATTCGTTTTTAAAAGACAAACTTTCTTTACAACGAAAGTTGACGGCATGCACACCATTTGATAATACATCCAACTATAATTGACATAATAATAATCTTGATGAACTTAATGACTCGAATGCAACGTCTTTCAAAATATGCCATGAATGACTCCAAGTAATATCCTTAAAATGAGCTAATGCATAGCGGAAGATTTCTTTAATACCTGAGAATAAACATGCTTTAAAGTGTCAACCAAAAGGTTGGTGAGTTCATAGGTTTATCATAACAATCATTTCAATATATTAATAGACCACAAGATTTTCGTTTATAAATATATGTACACTCGCAAGTGTATAAAAGTATTCTATAAGTTGTAGGCACTCGGTAACAAGCCTTAATGTTCATGTTTTACCCTCTGAAGTACACCAGATCAGGTGTGTTTAAAATAACCTCGAAGTACTAAAGCATCCCATAGTCAGGATGGGATTTATCAGGCCCAATAGATCTATCTTTAGGATTCGCGCCTACCGTACATAGACAAGTAGTTTAATGTTACCAAGCTAAGGGTATATTTCTGGTTTAAACCCACATAGAATTAGTTTTAGTACTTGTGCCTATTTCGTAAAACATTTATAAAACAGCGCATGTATTCTCAGCCCAAAAATATATATAAAAAGGGAGTAATGAAACTCACCATACTGTATTTCGTAGTAAAAATACATATAACGTCATTTAACAAGTGCAAGTTTGGCCTCGGATTCACGAACCTATATTAATTATATATATTTATATGTTGGTCAATATTTGTCTAACAATTTTTGATCAAGTCATAGTGTACCACAATTCTAATGCTCGAGACTAATATGCAAAAGTCAACAAAAGTCAACTTGACTCAAAATGACTTCTAAAATTTATACGTGTTTATTATATAACTTAACTATAGTCGTTTTATATATTTAAATATATTTATTAGATTTTATAATAATAAAAGTCATTTATTAATAAAAATTTATATTAACGTTTATATATAATAAAATATACTTTTATATATCTTAAGTAGTAAAATTTATAAAGTTCACTTAATATCGTAAAACTATAATGGTAAGTATTATTAATGTAATTATATTACGCGTGGTGAAAAATATCTTTGTATCCCCTATTTATTTGATAAAATAATATTGATCATAATAATAATAAGTAAAAGTTGTATTATTTTGTAATAATAATTATTATTATTCTATAACAATATTTATATTTACTAAAAATGGTATTATGATAAAATGAAAATACTAACATAATAGTAATAATGATATTTTATAATAACAATGATATTTTTATTAAAATAATAACGACGATAGTAATAATAATCATTTTAACAATAATACTAAAATTCAGTTGACTATAACTTCTAATCCGTTCATCGAAACCATTCGATATCTAAATGAAAAGTTCTTAATTTTTCGCTAGCTTTCCAATGACATGCATATCATATACCCTATCTCAGTAGCATATGTATCTAATTCAGGATTCAACAAACCTATCTAAGGACAATATCGAATGTACAAGCATGCATAATCCTATATACTCGAGCACTAGTCAGGGATACACTATTGATATATAAAAGTTAAGTTATGAGTGCTCACGTATCAATATTGAGATTCAATATTGCAGGACAGTACGTAGACGCAACGGAGATGATAAACACTAGATTGACCTCACGAGCATACCCATGAACCATACCCATCACCTCCATAGCTATAACCCATAATTTC
This sequence comes from Rutidosis leptorrhynchoides, assembly GCF_046630445.1. Classification (NCBI taxonomy): domain Eukaryota; kingdom Viridiplantae; phylum Streptophyta; class Magnoliopsida; order Asterales; family Asteraceae; genus Rutidosis; species Rutidosis leptorrhynchoides. The sequence continues at coordinate 275,511,107 of NC_092339.1, read as the reverse complement.
CTTAGCTTCGACTCATTCAAAAAACTATTTTGAAATCACTCGGACATCACTCCGTCGTAATATTTTATGTATACTAATAATATCTTGAAATAATACAGAGCAAATATATATATATATATATATATATATATATATATATGTATATATATATATATATATATGTATATATATATATATATGTATATATATATATATATATATGTGTATATATATATATATATATATATATATATATATATATATATATATATATATATATATATATATGTAAATCGATTGAGAGAGTTTAGAGAAATATATTTTCAAGTTTCTATGAAATAATGAAACCTATTGAATTCTATTTATAATAGATTTTTGAATTATTAAAGTGAATTATTAAAGTATGAATTATTAAAGTGAATTATTAAAGTATGAATTATTAAAGTGAATTATTAAAGTATGAATTATTAAAGTGAATTATTAAAGTATGAATTATTAAAGTGAATTATTAAAGTTAAAGTAAAGTAAAAGTAAAGTAAAGGTAAAGTTAAAGTATAGTAAAAGTATAAAAACTATGTATGTATAATACGCGTATAAATATATATAATATTAATTTAAATCGTTATATATATTTAATGAAATAAAATATAAATATCGTTATATTTATTATACTGGTTAAGTAATGAGTTGTCAAAAGTGATTCTAGATACTTATAAAAGTTATATACGTTTTAATAATAAAGTTTTTTTTAAACTGAAAATGTTTTTGTACGCTTGAAAATAGATTAATAGAATATTATGGAAACCAATTTTCCACTAGCTTTTGTCTAACTTTCGTAAATGACACTTTTTATTTTTATTTATAAATAGCTTTACAAATTATTCCGAATATCGTTAAGAGGAATAGATTTTCTCAAATCGTAGTGGACCTCTCAACAGAGACTTGTAATCATAATTCAATGTTTCTGATAATTCAATCATTTAATATATTTTTTTTTAATTTCGTCGATAATCATATTGAAACAAATACGTTCATATAAAGCATTATACATTTAAATACTTTGTTGACGTTTTCAATTTATAACATATACACATATACATACATATTCATATATGTTCATTTAATGGTTCGTGAATCATTGGAATTTGGTCGAGGTTTAAATGAATGTATAAACATAGTTTAAAATCCTTGAGATTTAACTTAACAAACTTTGCTTATCATGTCGGAATAATATAAAGATTAAAGTTTAAATTTGATCAGAAATTTCCGGGTCGTCACAGTACCTACCCGTAAAAGAAATTTCGTCCCCGAAATTTGATAGAGGTCGTCATGACTAACAATGAGAAGGTTATTATAACGATTATAGAGTTTTATCATGTTCAAGAAGAATGGATAAAATAATTCGATTACTCGAAGTATGTGAGTGAAGTTATCATAAATGAATGAAATAAGATAATAGTGATTCGTCGTATCTTTTGACGTCTTCACGATTGATCTCCGAAATGAAAATCTTTGCAATCTATATTGGATTTGATTATTCGGCGATTAAGGAAATTATGATCCTCTTCGAATTAATGCGATAATCCATTTTGATTTCTCTGTCGGATATTTCACTATAAATCCACCTCATTTGTTTTCTTACAACTCACACCTTCTCAACTCATATTTTAAAGTATTTGTCAATATGCTTCATCCAGTGCTGATTCTTGATATACTCCTCACTTTCATATCCGTCGCTCTTCTTTTTCATCTGCCTCCGGAAGAATCTATTTACTTCTACTATACTCTTGGTTTTATAGTGTTTTTAGTTCTCCCGTATCTTTATATTGCTATATGCATTGATATATACGGTTTGTGAATTCTGGGTTGTTGTTGGGTTTTATATCTTCCCTTATATTTCAAAGTCCTTGCTTCTTCTATAATCATTGTCATCCACAGTTAATGCTCTCTTCTATTTGCTATGATTTATACTCCCATTTCTAGTTCGGAGCTTTGTCCTTTCGTTTCTTCTTCTTGCGATTAAGCACCGCTTGTAATAGTCCAGAATTCGCAGATATAAATTTCAGAATGAACATTGTTATTGTTCTAGGAAGAAAATTGTAATGGCACGATCTTGACTTGTCAAATTACCAGAATACCTCGGAAAAGGCCGAATCATCAAGAAATATTTTCTTGATATTTAGAGATCTAAGAGAATACAAGAGTCATGTAACATAGCACATGATGACGTTATGATCTGTGAATCATCATGTTCCATTTAGAAACTCAGCATGAATTACTGTAATATAATCACGTTGATCAAGTGTCATTATATTATACTAACTCATGCTTCAGCCCCCAACACTTCTTCAAGAATATTCCTATTTTAAATTCAAATTTTTTTTTAGAATTTAGAAACTAACACAGTTTCTTTTTATGTTGTAACGCAGATATTGCGAAGAGATAAAAGATTTTAGATAAGAATAGTTGTGAAAATATCTTCAGGAATATCGAAGGTATTATAATAAAAGATACAATAATATGGATGATGATGAAGATTTGTCTGTGAAGGTTTAGAATAAGAAGTAAGGTGTTTGCTAACGATTTCAGTAGACACTGAATCATTTGGATCCTTTGAAGGCAGGTTTAGTCTTTGTGATTTATCCACAGCCTCCTTCATGGTCTGCTCAATCCGTTTTCCAGTTTCAAACCTTCTCTTTTTCTCAGCTTTACCACCATACTATTTTTATCATCAAACTTTTGACTGTTAAAGTCGTTTACAGTTTTTGCTGCTTCATCAGCATTTTTCCAATTTCGGAGAACTAGTTCATATTTTGGGATGTTTTTCAGAAAATTCACATTCGAAGTATGTAAGTCTAGGAGATAGACGTTATATGTATAACTTTTGACGTAAAATTGTCGCGAAATTCAAAATACTGATTGCTAATTCCCAGTAGTTGGTGTGACAATTATTGTTACAGGATGTAGGTGAGTACATGATGGGGTTTTAATGAATAAGTATAGTGGCTTTTTGGAGAGGCTTAAGTCAAAGGTTAATGAAGTTGTTGATAAGTTTACTGCTAATGTGGCGAGATATGAAAGGTTTCCCAGTAACAATGATGAAGGGGTAATTGTTATAATAAGGTTTATTCGTATAAATAAATGAAGGTGATTTGCTGGAGCTGTGACAAAACTGTCTATTTTGGAAAGAGAATGAAAAATTATATTTGGTAATAAATATCAAAGGATCTGACACGGATACGTGTTAAACTATAACTTTGGTTTCAAGAGCTTTTCAGATGCATGACAGTGGGTAATATGTGGTTGGATCATCATCTCGCATGTCTTTAGGAATTTTGAAGTGTTTGAACACATATTGTAATTGTTAATATACATATGATGTTCTAAGATTTTGAATGATACAAATATTTTTGTGAGTTCCATGAATAGAAATGAGGTTCTAGGACAGTTTTGAAGTCAAAGTATAGTTTTGAAAGATGTAGGAATCTAAGAGTGGTGATTTCGGTTATATCTTGAATCGAATTATGAGATTTCAAAATTAGAATATGTAATTAGATTTTGAATGAGTATGGTTGTTTTGATTTCTATAAAAGAATGTATATTGTTGTGAAAATAGGGAGTATAATGGATGATATGCTGAATCAGATTCGAAGAATGTAACATATTAATTGTGAATTTATATATCTCTCGGGTATTACCTACCCGTTAAAAAAATTTCACAATTAATATTTTGTACAAAAGAATTTTATTACAGTCTTTATGGAAATATATGTGTATATTTCTTCAGATATAATATTGATTTAATGAGTTAATATTAAATTAAACTCATTTTATTTATGGTTAAGGCTAGGATAGATAATTTCTAAACTTTAGAAATTACATAATCGCTGTAGAATGTTTCTCCAATGAAGTTATGAATCAATACTTCATCGTTGTGGTATTCCTTGGTATCTACATGGCGTATGACGTCGATGCTCGTGGGACAGATTGTGAAGTTGAGGTTTGCGATGCGGTTGTTGTTGGTGGTGGTAATGGTACTGTTGATGTTGTTGATGGTGGTACTAGTTATGCTGCTGGTGCTGCTGCTGGTGTTTGTAACCTTTGCACCATATTCTCCAAAGCCACTACCCGAGCGCGAAGTTTGTTGACTTCTTCTATTACACCGGGGTGATTGTCAGTTCGGATGAGCGGATAAATAAGATCTATAATTTGGTGTAGTATATAATCATGACGAGATACTCTGGAAATGAGAGAGAAAATGGTGTTTCGGACAGGTTCGCCGGTAAGTGCTTCAGGTTCATTGCCAAGAGGGCAATGTGGTGGATGAAAGGGATCACCTTCTTCTTGTCTCCAATGGTTAAGTAGATTACGAACCCATCCCCAATTTATCCAGAATAGATGATGGCTAATTGGTTGATCCATTCCGGTCACGCTGCTTTCGGAGCTCATGTGGAAATCCATATCGGCATAGCTGTCGGAATCCGAGGAACTCGAACTGGTTGAGGGATCCATCTTGTATGATCAGGGAAAGAATTTTTGGTATGAAATAGATTGTAGAATTTAGATTTGGTATTCTTCAATACATAATTTACATATGTATATATAATACCAAAATCCCATAAATTACGGAGGAATTTACGTGATATGTCAGGCAAAGTTTACAGTAACAGATACGCTAAGATATGGATTAGCAGATACGCTAAGATATGAATTTTGTCTATACACTATTTATGCAATCAATGCAGTAAGACGTGTCTAGACTAAGAATGATAAGCAGACAATTCCGACAAAAATGATAAGCAAAAATTTTGACATGCAGACACGGTCGAAGTCCAGGCTCACTAATGCATCCTAATGACTATCAGTTAGACATACTAATGCAGACCTGGTTCGTTAAGACCACCGCTCTGATACCAACTGAAAGGACCCGTTCATATATATTATAAACGATTCACAATAGTTGATTACATCGCGAGGTATTTGACCTCTATATGATACATTTTACAAACATTGCATTCGTTTTTAAAAGACAAACTTTCTTTACAACGAAAGTTGACGGCATGCACACCATTTGATAATACATCCAACTATAATTGACATAATAATAATCTTGATGAACTTAATGATTCGAATGCAACGTCTTTTAAAATATGCCATGAATGACTCCAAGTAATATCCTTAAAATGAGCTAATGCACAGCGGAAGATTTCTTTAATACCTGAGAATAAACATGCTTTAAAGTGTCAACCAAAAGGTTGGTGAGTTCATAGGTTTATCATAACAATCATTTCAATATATTAATAGACCACAAGATTTTCGTTTATAAATATATGTACACTCGCAAGTGTATAAAAGTATTCTATAAGTTGTAGGCACCCGGTAACAAGTCTTAACGTTCATGTTTTACCCTCTGAAGTACACCAGATCAGGTGTGTTTAAAATAACCTCGAAGTACTAAAGCATCCCATAGTCAGGATGGGGTTTGTCAGGCCCAATAGAGCTATCTTTAGGATTCGCGCCTACCGTACATAGACAAGTAGTTTAATGTTACCAAGCTAAGGGTATATTTTTTGTTTAAACCCACATAGAATTAGTTTTAGTACTTGTGCCTATTTCGTAAAACATTTATAAAACAGCGCATGTATTCTCAGCCCAGAAATATATATAAAAAGGGAGTAATGAACCTCACCATACTGTATTTCGTAGTAAAAATCTATATAACGTCATTTAACAAGTGCAAGGTTAGCCTCGAATTCACGAACCTATATTAATTATATATATTTATATGTTGGTCAATATTTGTCTAACAAGTTTTGGTCAAGTCATAGTGTACCACAATCCTAATGCTCGAGACTAATATGCAAAAGTCAACAAAAGTCAACTTGACTCAAAATGACTTCTAAAATTTATACGTGTTTATTATATAACTTAACTATAGTCGTTTTATATATTTAAATATATTTATTAGATTTTATAATAATAAAAGTCATTTATTAATAAAAATTTATATTAACGTTTATATATAATAAAATATGCTTTTATATATCTTAAGTAGTAAAATTTATAAAGTTCACTTAATATAGTAAAACTATAGTGGTAAGTATTATTAATGTAATTATATTACGCGTGGTGAAAAATATCTTTGTATCCCCTATTTATTTGATAAAATAATATTGATCATAATAATAATAAGTAAAAGTTGTATTATTTTGTAATAATAATTATTATTATTCTATAACAATATTTATATTTACTAAAAATGGTATTATGATAAAATGATAACACTAACATAATAGTAATAACGATATTTTATAATAACAATGATATTTTTATTAAAATAATAACGACGATAGTAATAATAATCATTTTAACAATAATACTAAAATTCAGTTGACTATAACTTCTAATCCGTTCATCGAAACCATTCGATATCTAAATGAAAAGTTCTTAATTTTTCGCTAGCTTTCCAATGACATGCATATCATATACCCTATCTCAGTAGCATATGTATCTAATTCAGGATTCAACAAACCTATCTAAGGACAATATCGAATGTACAAGCATGCATAATTCTATATACTCGAGTACTAGTCAGGGATACACTATTGATATATAAAAGTTAAGTTATGAGTGCTCACGCATCAATATTGAGATTCAATATTTTAGGACAGTACGTAGACGCAACGGAGATGATAAACACTAGATTGACCTCACGAGCATACCCATAAACCATACCCATCACCTCCATAGCTATAACCCATAATTTCCTTAGCTTCGACTCATTCAAAAAACTATTTTGAAATCACTCGGACATCACTCCATCGTAATATTCTATGTATACTAATAATATCTTGAAATAATACAGAGCAAAATATATATATATATATATATATATATATATATATATATATATATATATATATATATATATATATATATATATATATATATATATATATATATATATATATATATGTAAATCGATTGAGAGAGTTTAGAGAAATATATTTTCAAGTTTCTATGAAATAATGAAACCTATTGAATTCTATTTATAATAGATTTTTGAATTATTAAAGTGAATTATTAAAGTATGAATTATTAAAGTGAATTATTAAAGTATGAATTATTAAAGTGAATTATTAAAGTATGAATTATTAAAGTGAATTATTAAAGTTAAAGTAAAGTAAAAGTAAAGTAAATGTAAAGTTAAAGTATAGTAAAAGTATAAAAACTATGTATGTATAATACGCGTATAAATATATATAATATTAATTTAAATCGTTATATATATTTAATGAAATAAAATATAAATATCGTTATATTTATTATACTGGTTAAGTAATGAGTTGTCAAAAGTGATTCTAGATATTTATAAAAGTTATATACGTTTTAATAATAAAGTTCTTTTTAAACTGAAAATGTTTTTGTACGTTTGAAAATAGATTAATAGAATATTATGGAAACCAATTTTCCACTAGCTTTTGTCTAACTTTCGTAAATGACACTTTTTATTTTTATTTATAAATAGCTTTACAAATTATTCTGAATATCGTTAAGAGGAATAGATTTTATCAAATCATAGTGGACCTCTCAACACAGACTTGTAATCATAATTCAATGTTTCTGATAATTCAATCATTTAATATATTTTTTTTAATTTCGTCGATAATCATATTGAAACAAATACGTTCATATAAAGCATTATACATTTAAATACTTTGTTGACATTTTCAATTTATAACATATACACATATACATACATATTCATATATGTTCATTTAATGGTTCGTGAATCATTGGAATTTGGTCGAGGTTTAAATGAATGTATAAACATAGTTTAAAATCCTTGAGATTTAACTTAACAAACTTTGCTTATCATGTCAGAATAATATAAAGATTAAAGTTTAAATTTGGTCAGAAATTTCCGGGTTGTCACTGTACCTACCCGTTAAAGAAATTTCGTCCCCGAAATTTGATAGAGGTCGTCATGACTAACAATGAGAAGGTTATTATAACGATTATAGAGTTTTATCATGTTCAAGAAGAATGGATAAAATAATTCGATTACTCGAAGCGTGTGAGTGAAGTTATCATAAATGAATGAAATAAGATAATAGTGATTCGTCGAATCTTTTGACGTCATCACGATTGATCTCCGAAATGAAAATCTTTGCAATCTATATTGGATTTGATTATTCGGCGATTAAGGAAATTATGATCCTCTTCGAATTAATGCGATAATCCATTTTGATTTCTCTGTCAGATATTTCACTATAAATCCACCTCATTTATTTTCTTACAACTCACACCTTCTCAACTCATATTTTAAAGTATTTGTCAATATGCTTCATCCAGTGCTGATTCTTGATATACTCCTCACTTTCATATCTGTCGCTCTTCTTTTTCATCTGACTCCGGAAGAATCTATTTACTTCTACTATACTCTTGGTTTTATAGTGTTTTTAGTTCTCCCGTGTCTTTATATTGCTATATGCATTGATATATACGGTTTGTGATTTCTGGGTTGTTGTTGGGTTTTATATCTTCCCTTATATTTCAAAGTCCTTGCTTCTTCTATAATCATTGTCATCCACAGTTAATGCTCTCTTCTATTTGCTATGATTTATACTCCCATTTCTAGTTCGGAGCTTTGTCCTTTCGTTTCTTCTTCTTGCGATTAAGCACCGCTTGTAATAGTCCAGAATTCGCAGATATAAATTTTAGAATGAACATTGTTATTGTTCTAGGAAGAAAATTGTAATGGCACGATCTTGACTTGTCAAATTACCAGAATACCTCGGAAAAGGCCGAATCATCAAGAAATATTTTCTTGATATTTAGAGATCTAAGAGAATACAAGAGTCGTGTAACATAGCACATGATGACGTTATGATCTGTGAATCATCATGTTCCATTTAGAAACTCAGCATGAATTACTGTAATATAATCACGTTGATCAAGTGTCATTATATTATACTAACTCATGCTTCAGCTCCCAACACTTCTTCAAGAATATTCCTATTTTAAATTCAAATTTTTTTTTTTTAGAATTTAGAAACTAACACAGTTTCTTTTTATGTTGTAACGCAGATATTGCGAAGAGATAAAAGATTTCAGATAAGAATAGTTGTGAAAATATCTTCAGGAATATCAAAGATATTATAATAAAAGATACGATAATATGGATGATGAAGAAGATTTGTCTGTGAAGGTTTAGAATAAGAAGTAAGGTGTTTGCTAACGATTTCAGTAGACACTGAATCATTTGAATCCTTTGAAGGCAGGTTTAGTCTTTGTGATTTATCCACAGCCTCCTTCATGGTGTGCTCAATCCGTTTTCCAGTTTCAAACCTTCTCTTTTTCTCAGCTTTACCACCATACTATTCTTTATCATCAAACTTTTGACTGTTAAAGTCATTTACAGTTTTTGCTGCTTCATCAGCATTTTTCCAATTTCGGAGAACTAGTTCATATTTTGGGATGTTTTTCAGAAAATTCACATTCGAAGTATGTAAGTCTAGGAGATAGACGTTATATGTATAACTTTTGACGTAAAATTGTCGCGAAATTCAAAATACTGATTGCTAATTCTCAGTAGTTGGTGTGACAATTATTGTTACAGGATGTAGGTGAGTACATGATGGGGTTTTAATGAATAAGTATAGTGGCTTTTCGGAGAGGCTTAAGTCGAAGGTTAATGAAGTTGTTGATAAGTTTACTGCTAATGTGGCAAGATATGAAAGGTTCCCCAGTAACAATGATGAAGGGGTAATTGTTATAATAAGGTTTATTCGTATAAATAAATGAAGGTGATTTGCTAGAGCTGTGACAAAACTGTCTATTTTGGAAAGAGAGTGAAAAATTATATTTGGTAATAAATATCAAAGGATCTGACACGGATACGTGTTAAACTATAACTTTGGTTTCAAGAGCTTTTCAGATGCATGACAGTGGGTAATATGTGGTTGGATCATCATCTCGCATGTCTTTAGGAATTTTGAAGTGTTTGAACACATATTGTAATTGTTAATATACATATGATGTTCTAAGATTTTGAATGATACAAATATTTTTGTGAGTTCCATGAATAGAAATGAGGTTCTAGGACAGTTTTGAAGTCAAAGTATAGTTTTGAAAGATGTAGGAATCTAAGAGTGGTGATTTCGGTTATATCTTGAATCGAATTATGAGATTTCAAAATTAGAATATGTAATTAGATTTTGAATGAGTATGGTTGTTTTGATTTCTATAAAAGAATGTATATTGTTGTGAAAATAGGGAGTATAATGGATGATTTGCTGAATCAGATTTGAAGAATGTAACATATTAATTGTGAATTTATATATCTCTCGGGTATTACCTACCCGTTAAAAAAATTTCACAAATAATATTTTGTACAAAAGAATTTTATTACAGTCTTTATGGAAATATATATGTGTATATTTCTTCAGATGTAATATTGATTTAATGAGTTAATATTAAATTAAACTCATTTAATTTATGGTTAAGGCTAGGATAGATAATTTCTAAACTTTAGAAATTACATAATCGCCGTAGAATGTTTCTCCAATGAAGTTATGAATCAATACTTCATCGTTGTGGTATTCCTTGGTATCTACATGGCGTATGACGTCGATGCTCGTGGGACAGATTGTGAAGTTGAGGTTTGCGATGCGGTTGTTGTTGGTGGTGGTAATGGTACTGTTGATGTTGTTGATGGTGGTACTAGTTATGCTGCTGGTGCTGCTGCTGGTGTTTGTAACCTTTGCACCATATTCTCCAAAGCCACTACCCGAGCGCGAAGTTCGTTGACTTCTTTTATTACACCGGGGTGATTGTCGGTTCAGATGAGCGGATAAATAAGATCTAGAATTTGGTGTAGTATATAATCATGACGAGATACTCTGGAAATGAGAGAGAAAATGGTGTTTCGGACAGGTTCGCCGGTAAGTGCTTCAGGTTCATTGCCAAGAGGGCAATGTGGTGGATGAAAGGGATCGCCTTCTTCTTGTCTCCAATGGTTAAGTAGATTACGAACCCATCCCCAATTCATCCAGAATAGATGATGGCTAATTGGTTGATCCATTCCGGTCACGCTGCTTTCGGAGCTCATGTGGAAATCCATTTCGGCATAGCTGTCGGAATCCGAGGAACTCGAACTGGTTGAGGGATCCATCTTGTATGATCAGGGAAAGAATTTTTGGTATGAAATAGATTGTAGAATTTAGATTTGGTATTCTTCAATACATAATTTACATATGTATATATAATACCAAAATCCCATAAATTACGGAGGAATTTACGTGATATGTCAGGCAAAGTTTACAGTAACAGATACGCTAAGATATGGATTAGCAGATACGCTAAGATATGAATTTTGTCTATACACTATTTATGCAATCAATGCAGTAAGACGTGTCTAGACTAAGAATGATAAGCAGGCAATTCCGACAAAAATGATAAGCAAAAATTTTGACATGCGGACACGGTCGAAGTCCAGGCTCACTAATGCATCCTAACGACTATCAGTTAGACACACTAATGCAGACCTGGTTCGCTAAGACCACCGCTCTAATACCAACTGAAAGGACCCGTTCATATATATTATAAATGATTCACAATAGTTGATTACATCGCGAGGTATTTGACCTCTATATGATACATTTTACAAACATTGCATTCGTTTTTAAAAGACAAACTTTCTTTACAACGAAAGTTGACGGCATGCACACCATTTGATAATACATCCAACTATAATTGACATAATAATAATCATGATGAACTTAATGACTCGAATGCAACGTCTTTCAAAATATGCCATGAATGACTCCAAGTAATATCCTTAAAATGAGCTAATGCACAGCGGAAGATTTCTTTAATACCTGAGAATAAACATGCTTTAAAGTGTCAACCAAAAGGTTGGTGAGTTCATAGGTTTATCATAACAATCATTTCAATATATTAATAGACCACAAGATTTTCGTTTATAAATATATGTACACTAGTAAGTGTATAAAAGTATTCTATAAGTTGTAGGCACCCGGTAACAAGCCTTAACGTTCATGTTTTACCCTCTGAAGTACACCAGATCAGGTGTGTTTAAAATCACCTCGAAATACTAAAGCATCCCATAGTCAGGATGGGGTTTGTCAGGCCCAATAGATCTATCTTTAGGATTCGCGCCTACCGTACATAGACAAGTAGTTTAATGTTAACAAGCTAAGGGTATATTTCTGGTTTAAACCCACAAAGAATTAGTTTTAGTACTTGTGCCTATTTCGTAAAACATTTATAAAACATCGCATGTATTCTCAGCCCAAAAATATATATAAAAAGGGAGTAATGAAACTCACCATACTGTATTTCGTAGTAAAAATACATATAACGTCATTTAACAAGTGCAAGGTTGGCCTCGAATTCACGAACCTATATTAATTATATATATTTATATGTTGGTCAATATTTGTCTAACAATTTTTGGTCAAGTCATAGTGTACCACAATCCTAATGCTCGTGACTAATATGCAAAAGTCAACAAAAGTCAACTTGACTCAAAATGACTTCTAAAATTTATACGTGTTTATTATATAACTTAACTATAGTCGTTTTATATATTTAAATATATTTATTAGATTTTATAATAATAAAATTCATTTATTAATAAAAATTTATATTAACGTTTATATATAATAAAATATACTTTTATATATCTTAAGTAGTAAAATTTATAAAGTTCACTTAATATTGTAAAACTATAGTGGTAAGTATTATTAATGTAATTATATTACGCGTGGTGAAAAATATCTTTGTATCCCCTATTTATTTGATAAAATAATATTGATCATAATAATAATAAGTAAAAGTTGTATTATTTTGTAATAATAATTATTATTATTCTATAACAATATTTATATTTACTAAAAATAGTATTATGATAAAATGATAATACTAACATAATAGTAATAATGATATTTTATAATAACAATGATATTTTTATTAAAATAATAACGACGATAGTAATAATAATCATTTTAACAATAATACTAAAATTCAGTTGACTATAACTTCTAATCCGATCTTCGAAACCATTCGATATCTAAATGAAAAGTTCTTATTTTTTGCTAGCTTTCCAATGACATGCATATCATATACCCTATCTCATTAGCATATGTATCTAATTCAGGATTCAACAAACCTATCTAAGGACAATATCGAATGTACAAGCATGCATAATCCTATATACTCGAGCACTAGTCAGGAATACACTATTGATATATAAAAGTTAAGTTATGAGTGCTCACGTATCAATATTGAGATTCAATATTGCAGGACAGTACGTAGACGCAACGGAGATGATAAACACTAGATTGACCTCACGAGCATACCCATGAACCATACCCAACATAATTTCCTTAGCTTCGACTCATTCAAAAAACTATTTTGAAATCACTCGGACATCACTCCGTCGTAATATTTTATGTATACTAATAATATCTTGAAATAATACAGAGCAAATATATATATATATATATATATATATATATATATATATATATATATATATATATATATATATATATATGTAAATCGATTGAGAGAGTTTAGAGAAATATATTTTCAAGTTTCTATAAAATAATGAAACCTATTGAATTCTATTTATAATAGATTTTTGAATTATTAAAGTGAATTATTAAAGTATGAATTATTAAAGTGAATTATTAAAGTATGAATTATTAAAGTGAATTATTAAAGTATGAATTATTAAAGTGAATTATTAAAGTATGAATTATTAAAGTGAATTATTAAAGTTAAAGTAAAGTAAAAGTAAAGTAAAAGTAAAGTTAAAGTATAGTAAAAGTATAAAAACTATGTATGTATAATACGCGTATAAATATATATATTATTAATTTAAATCGTTATATATATTTAATGAAATAAAATATAAATATCGTTATATTTATTATACTGGTTAAGTAATGAGTTGTCAAAAGTGATTCTAGATATTTATAAAAGTTATATACGTTTTAATAATAAAGTTCTCTTTAAACTATAAATGTTTTTGTACATTTGAAAATAGATTAATAGAATATTATGGAAACCAATTTTCCACTAGCTTTTGTCTAACTTTCGTAAATGACACTTTTTATTTTTATTTATAAATAGCTTTACAAATTATTCCGAATATCGTTAAGAGGAATAGATTTTCTCAAATCATAGTGGACCTCTCAACAGAGACTTGTAATCATAATTCAATGTTTCTGATAATTCAATCATTTAATATATTTTTTTTTAATTTCGTCGATAATCATATTGAAACAAACACGTTCATATAAAGCATTATACATTTAAATACTTTGTTGACATTTTCAATTTATAACATATACACATATACATACATATTCATATATGTTCATTTAATGGTTCGTGAATCATTGGAATTTGGTCGAGGTTTAAATGAATGTATAAACATAGTTTAAAATCCTTGAGATTTAACTTAACAAACTTTGCTTGTCATGTCGGAATAATATAAAGATTAAAGTTTAAATTTGGTCAGAAATTTCTGGGTCGTCACATTAAATATGAAATAAAAGAATTATGCTTATTTAAACTTCCGTAATCATGATGTTTGACGTGTTGATTTTAGTTTTATGCCCATGGGTTAATTGTCCTTTGTCCTGGATTATTTAATATGTCCGTCTGGTTTTTATCCATAACAGTCCATCAGTCATAAATATAAAGTGCGAGTATCCTCGTCAAATTATCCTTATACCCGAAGTCAAATATTCTAACTAATTGGGGACTTAAACTGTAACAAGATTTTAATACTTTGTTTAATAATTACACCAGGTTATCGACTGCGTGTAACCCAAGGTTTTAATACTTTGTTATCAATTATGCCAAGTGTCCTTGTACATAATTTCACCCCTGTTTTAATAATTCTAGTGACTATTAATCCATTCCCGTGTCTGGTTAAATGAACTATTATTAGTACATATAAATACCCCGGGCATCGTGTCCGATCGAGTGTATATGGTTATTTATAGGGACGTCCAATTGTAAATCTTTATATTAAAATTAATAAACTATCATTTAGTTAAACAAATATAAAGCCCATTAATAGCCCATAGTCTAATTTCCACAAGTGTCGTTCTTTTGTCCAAACCCCAATTATGGTACAAAGCCCAATTACCCAATTTTAGTATTTAGCCCAACATCATGATTACTTCGTTTTAAATAAGCATAATAATAACTTAGCTACGAGACATTAATATAAAAAGGTTGAACATAACTTTCAATGATTAAAAATAGCGTAGCGTTACACGGACAGAAATTCGACTTACACCCTTACAACATTCGCTAACATACCCTTATTATTGGAAATTAAAATTATAAATTAAAATTATAATATAAATATATATATATATATATATATATATATATATATATATATATATATATATATATATATATATATATATATATATATATATATATATATCGTATGATATAGATAGAGAGATGGATTGATAAAACTCGAAAAATGCGTGGCCTTTTATAGGCAGTTTGGGACCAGGTATCTCCGCGAGTCACGGCACTCTTGTTCTTCAAACTCCGCAAGTCGCGGAGTTCGACTTTACAGCTCATCCATTTTGGATCTTTACTTGCCGACGGATTTTAATAATATAAATATAATATAAATATATAATTTATATAATTAATTACATATTATATTATATTTATATACATAATTAATTTGTAACTTTCGGTCCGTTGCGTCGAGCGTTGAGAGTTGACTCATGTCCCGGATCCGGATTTTCGAACGTCCTTGCGTACAATTTAATATCTTGTACTTTGCATTTTGAATCTTGTACTCTTATAATTTCGAGACGTTTCTTATCAATAATTGGAACCTCTTTGATTGTATTTTGTACTTTTGAGCTTTTTGGTCGTTTGCGTCTTCAATTCGTCGAATCTGTCTTTTGTCTTCACCTTTTATTATTTAAATGAATATTACTTGTAAATAGGACAACTGCAACTAAAAGCTTGTCTTTCTTGAGGGATAATGCTATGAAATATATGTTCGTTTTTAGCATTATCATGGATTGAAACTTTAAATGATTATGATTCTGAGCTTCGTTACCATCCCGGGAAGGCAAACATAGTAGCCGATGCCTTAAGTCGAAAGGAAAGAGCGGTGCCTCTTCGTGTCCGAGCTTTAAACATCACCATCCACACAAATCTCAATAACGAAATTCGGGTATCCCAAGATGAGGCTCTCAAGGATGAAAACATCTCTCTCGAACATTTGAACATCCTCACCTCTCGATTCGAATTTAAGGAGACCGGACTTCGATATTTCACCGGATGAATTTGGGTGCCTAGTTTTGGGGACTTGCGAAGCCTTATTCTAGACGAAGCCCATAAGTCAAGGTATTCGATTCCCCCCGATGCCAATAAGATGTACCACGACCTCAAGGAACAATATTGGTGGTCGAATATTAAAAGGGACGTCGCTACTTATGTTGGAAAATGCCTAACTTGCTCCAAAGTCAAAGCCGAACATCAAAGACCGTCCGAACTACTTCAACAACCCGAAATCCCGCAATGGAAGTGGGAAAGGCTAACGATGGATTTTATCACCAAACTACCAAAGACGGTGGGCGGTTACGATACTATTTGGGTTATTGTTGACAGTCTCACCAAATCCGCACACTTCCTAGCCATGAAGGAAACCGACAACATGGAAAGACTTGCACAACTTTACATTAAAGAGATCGTAGCCCGTCACGGTGTGCCTTTATCGATTATTTCTGACCGAGATGGCCGTTTTGTTTCTAGATTTTGGCGTACCTTACAAGAAGTGTTGGGGATGCGTTTAGACATGAGCACCACATATCATCCACAAACCGATGGACAAAGCGAACGCACAATTCAAACTTTGGAAGACATGTTACGAGCTTGCATTGTCGATTTTGGAAAAGCTTGGGGCAAGCATTTTCCACTAGCCGAGTTCTCTTACAATAATAGTTACCACGCGAGTATCAACGCCGCACCTTTTGAAGCTTTGTATGGCCAAAAATGTCGTTCTCCTCTTTGTTGGGCCAAAGTAGGCGACACACAAATCACCGAACCCGAACTCATTCATGAAACTACCGAGAAGATCGTTCAAATCCTAGAGAGGCTCAGGACGGCCCGTAGTCGTCAAAAGAGCTATACCGACAAAAGACGCAACGACCTCGAATTTCAAGTCGGTGATCACGTAATGTTAAAAGTCGCACCTTGGAAAGGTGTAATCCATTTCGGGAAATGCGGGAAACTAAATCCGCGGTATATTGGTCCTTTTGAAATCTTGGAGCGTGTTGGAACCGTTGCTTATCGTTTAGATCTTCCGCCTCAACTGAGCCCCGTTCATCCTACTTTCCATGTGTCAAATTTAAAGAAGTGTTTTACTGAACCCGAACTCATCATTACTCTCGAAGAGCTTACTATTGATGACAAACTTCATTTTGTAGAAGAACCGGTTGAAATTGTGGACACCTCTATCAAGACGCTAAAACAAAGTAGAATCCCTATCGTTAAGGTCCGTTGGAATGCCAAAAGGGGACCCGAGTTTACTTGGGAAAGGCAAGATCAAATGCAAAGGAAATACCCTCATTTATTCGTGGATTCGGAAACGCAAGATCTCGAGGAAGAAACAACGAATACTACGCCTAATTAAATTTCGGGACGAAATTTCTTTTAAGGAGTAGGTAATGTAACATCCCGCCTTTTTTCGTTTACTTTCCGTTTATTTATTTAAAATCCGTTATATGATTATAACATCTTCCGTTAAAACACGTTTTAAAATATCTCGTTTAGGTAATTCACGCACCCGCTCTTAAACTTGAGGGACTAAACTTGCCAAGTGACCAAAGTCTTGACTAGGTCAAGTGGTCAACTCTTCCTCCTCCACTCATTCATCACCTCCTCACTTTCTAACACTTCCACTTTTTACTCTCAAACCCTCAATCAAAGAATCATCATCCATTTTAAATCTAGCAAGCGTTCTTCAAAACAAATTGCATATTTGGAATCCTTGCAACTTCCTATTCGAATCCATACCAACTTCATTACGTTTGGGTAACTTTCTAAAATCATTAGATTCTTTGTTCTTGATGGTTTTAACTTATAAAAGTGTTAATTAGTGTCTATGGCTCAAGTCTAACATGAATATGTGATTTATATGGTCGATCTTGTTATTTTAGTGTAACTAGCATAAACTTGAATTTTGGTGTGTTTGATCTTGTGATTTGGTTCCTTAAATGTTGTTAGATATAAAAAGTACATGTATTAAATGTGTTACTAGAATCACTAGCTTCATTTTGATGTGTAGGTTGATCAAGAAAGCTTCATTAACATGATTATTGATTTTGTGATTTTGGTTAGGGTTTGATAGACTTAATTATGAAATTTTGATGCATTAAATACTTGAAAATGTTGTTGATAAGTGTTTAGTTGCAATGTGTGTTTAATTACCTTAGAAACGGCATATCACATATGTAAATTGGATCACCGAATCAAGAAACGCATTTAATGAACTTGAATGTAATAAATGGTGAGCATTTAATACAATTTTGGTTGTTGAAAATGATGAATTGATTGATGAAATGTGCTTAGTGGTTTTCCTCGTCAAAATACCTTTCCAACGGTATAAGATGCATATTTTGATTGTTTGTGGATCATAAATTGTGTTTGTTTGAGTTTTGGTTCGTGCACTTGTGTAAATTCTGCAAGCAGGTTCTGTGTATCATTTGGGATGCCGTCCAAAATTTTGGACGCCATCCAGGCCTTCACATCTGGACGTCGTCCAGCCAATTTGGACGCCGTCCAGATGAACTACCAGGTTCTGATTTGGTTGGTCATTTACCATTTAATTCTAACTATGCTACGCACCTCCGATTCACATGTAACTTGTTCTAACATGCTTATATATGATTAAAAACCTCAGAAAAATAGTTCGGGACCCGATCCGAACGTGTTGACTTTTTCGTTGACTTTGACTTGACCGAAGTTGACCTTTATCCAAACTTAACCAAATACTTATGCAATCGTTCCAACGTGCTTTTATCTTTGTATCCTGCATGAAACTTGAAAATTTGACTCACATGCTAAAATAATCGAGTCATAACGAGCCATGGGACTAATTAAACACTTAGACCGACCGTGGTTACCGATATTGATACAACCTAATTGTCTAGGTCAAGACTAGCATTCGTGCTTGCACACGTTACTTTGTGAAGTACATTTTACTATCCGTGCAACCAAGGTAAGATCATAGTCCCACCTTTTCAACAACTTTTACTTTTAAACTATGGGATGAGAAACATATACGTATCATACTTTTATGCTTTGAACACAAGTACGAAAACAAACATTCCACAGCGATTTAGAACAAAAAGTCTCAATTCAATTATCATTAGTTACACTTGCAGGGTGTAAACGTGAACTTATGTTATGTGATCACATTGGGCTTGACGAGCCCTCATTCGGACGGTTCGCTACCGTTAGCGGATGAAATATATTTTCGAGTATTGTGTATGTTCTAACACTACATAACAGGGTACAAAACAGTTAATTCTTGATAATTGGGTGCTCGCGAACATACTTTTGGAATACAAACGATTTGGATAATCAACTATATTAAATCTTGTGGTTCAAAAACAACGTTACTATTACACCTATGATTTCACCAACATTTTTCGTTGACAATTTTCTATATGTTTTTCTCAGGTCCTTGAACACTAGGTGATACTTGCTTCCACACATTATTTTTGATACTTGCTTGGATGTCGAGTATACATGCATACGTGGAGCGTCTTTTGACTTAACTAAATTTGTGTCGCATAGGTTTCAATTGTACTTAAAACGTTGTAACATGTTTAGTCGTTGAACTACTTTGTAAACTTTGAAACATCTTTATAATTGAAATGAATGCGACATATTTTGGTCAAACGTTGTTTTAAAGACTTATGACCACGTAACGGGACCTAAGTAGACGGCGCCGTCAATGACGATTTCGTCGGGTCGTTACATGGAGTCATAAGTCTTGAACTTGTCAAAAAAGTGTCAAAATGGGTTTTGTGGGTCAAATTGAATTTTGTGAAATGGGAAGACTTATGGTTATAAGTCATAGGGCTTAGTCAAAAGATGTTTAGTGTTGTGATTGAGGGTTGATATCGGCCAAAAAGTCACATTTTTACCCCCAATAGTAAGCCCTAAAACAATAAAGATTTAAACTTTATCGGCAAAATTATCGCTTTTTCAGTTGATTTTGTAGATTAAGTAATTACGAAGGCAATGCAAAAAGAATCAAGTAAACCGGAGCTAAAACGAAGATTCTAGAGCGAAAACGGTGAAAGACAAGAAATCAAGTTACGATCCAGCAAATCAGCAAGCCAAACGGCTTGCCAAACGGGCTGCCAAACAGGCTGCCAAACGGCCTGCCAGTATGGCAAACGGCCTGCAAAACGCCCAGATTAAATGGCCTCGTTAAACGGCTTGTCTTAGCAAACGGGCCCTGCAAACGATTTGCCAAACGGCCTGCCAGCCGTTTGCAAGCAAATTCCAAGTCTATTTAAAGGGCTTTCTCCATCCATTTCAACACACACTCAATTTGTAATTCATTTCATATTTTCAAGCTTTTAGTTAGTTTTTAGTAGTAGTTAGCTTAGCTTTTATTTTTCGAAGGATATCCCGGCGAGTCCCCGCGATCTCGGGCAGATTTCTTCGGCCTTTTCAGGTTTTTATCCGAAACGCTTGTCTTTTGTATTAAACATGTGTTCTTACTTTTTATGTTTAATAATGCATTCTGATATTACCATGATAGCTTAATTAATATGTATGTTGCCATGATAGAAGTTTGGGTTAGCGTAATTATGTTAAATTAGTACGATTACTGTTATAATACTGAACTAGGAAGTCTGATAGATTTGTATGCAAGCATCTTAAGGATTGACCAACCTAGGTTGTGATCAGGACTTGTCCACCTATATGAAATTAGCTACTTCATAGGATTAAGACCCCTGGTTATACTGTATCTGAAGATTCTATGAACTCGGTATGGCCGGAGTTCCCGAGAGGCATTTAACGCGCTTTTAGGACACGGAACTTAGGAATTCAGACATGAATGACCTAGTATGCCTATTGACTGTTCCAAAGAGAATTTTTAGGAGCTGTTAAGATCTAGTTAGTGCCTTCACTGTGTGACCCAAGCCTATTGCATGTTCTTGTTTGATTGTTGCCGTAGGTCTTAGTCATATCAACTGTTTAGGTACTCATTAGGTTTCTATCTGCTTTACTATCAGTATATCAACTGTGATGCTATATAATGTTTGAATTGACATGATCTCATTAGTATGGTGGAATGGTTGTTAGTTTTCATTTAAGGTTTTACCAACTTAAACCGACAGATTCCTTCCGTTTGTGATCAGTGTTCAATCAACAAGGCACGTTGTTATTCAGTTAACTAAACTGATAACGAGGGTTAGGATTAGAGCTTAACTCACTAATAAACCTAGTACTTTACTGAGGATAACCTTCGAGGTATTGCTACCTTTCAATTATACGACCAAGTGACATACTTCTCACTGCTCAAAGAGAACTCCGAGAGTTCAGAGACAAGTAGGTCTGTGTAATTGGCTCATCCAACCAGATCTACATCATTCCAAGCATAGTCTTAACATAAGCATAATTACCTTTCCCTAACCCAATACTGATATCTTGGTCAACATTTCCCCGATCTGCATACTTCGGATATCCTTCCACTTATTTACTTTTCTGCACTTAGGACTTGTAGCTTAAACCAACTACTATCTTTTATCCAGGTAATTAAACTAAAAGAAAATTATCCACTTGATCTTCAATTCATTAATCCATAAAAAAATACGACACTAGGTTAACTTACACCTTCTACACCTTAGAAAGTAAAAGTAAATTTAGGCCCCGCACAATATAAATAAACGAAGACACTGTGTGCTACCGAACCGAACATCCTGCGACCTAACGACACCGTACAAATAAAACTGTCCGTTAGTAGCATATCAAGGGTTTAATGATGAACCCTAGGTTTGAATTGGTCTTGAAAGACTAAGAAGATTATGTTGTGATATATATATATATATATATATATATATATATATATATATATATATATATATATATATATATATATATATATATATATATATGTGTGTGTGTGTGTGTGTGTGTGTGTGTGTGTGTGTGTGTGTGCGCGTGTGTGTGTGTATGCTTGTATGCTAGGTAGAATTGCTTGGAAGTTGATTATGGATCGTGCTTTGCTGAAGTTGATAGTCTTAAATAGACTTATTGCTTGATTGTGCATTGTTATTGATAATCTCTCAACCAAGGTGAGTACAATGGATATATATATATATATATATATATATATATATATATATATATATATATATATATATATATATATATATATATATATATATATATATATATATATATATATATATATATATATATATATATATATACGTACGTATTGGGGAAGGCGGGGGTCCTATAACGCCCTGTAAGGATATTGAATTGTGGAGTCCTCGGGACATTGGTTACCTACTTAACGTTATGCGTTAAGTTTGAGTGTAACAACCCTGATTTTTCCGTTACTTTTGTTAACCTTTTGTTA
The DNA here is from genome assembly GCF_046630445.1 of Rutidosis leptorrhynchoides. Classification (NCBI taxonomy): domain Eukaryota; kingdom Viridiplantae; phylum Streptophyta; class Magnoliopsida; order Asterales; family Asteraceae; genus Rutidosis; species Rutidosis leptorrhynchoides. The sequence continues at coordinate 275,488,432 of NC_092339.1, read as the reverse complement.
GTTTATTTAACGGCGATTATTTAACTTTTACGCGTTTACATGTATTAAATGCGTACTTGGTCTTCGGAGGGTTTCAATAATTAATATGGGTTGATATTAATTCAAATAAATATTTCAGATAATGAAATACGAGAAAAACGATACGATTTTAATAATAGCTTTTTGAGCAACGAAACGCTCGGGTTTATTTTAATAATTAATTTTATTAATTATTAACTTTTTAAAATATTTAATTTATTGGGTTTTTAATAAATTAAACAATTGGTTGCGTTTAACGATCGGGTTAGCGTTCCGGGCCTTCGGTACGACTAAACGACATTTAAAACGGACCACGATTACACGGAACTTCAAAACACGAGCCCGGGGACTCCCCACTTGGGCCAATCGGCCGTGAACCCCCACCTCCCCCTTTTTGTTTTTATGTTGGGCCACTAGTTGATGTTAATCCATGAAATAATTGAGTTAGGCCCTAAGTATATAAGATTATTAAGACCTAAACTACTTGTAAACCCTCACACCTAAAATTTCAGTCGAAATCTTCTTCCTCTGGCCTCCTGATCTTCGACTACAAGCCCTCACACAATACCATTAATTTTTGCTCAATCGATAAAACTTTCTACACGAACGTCGTAATTCCCTTCGTCCTCTACGCGTTGATGTATACAGTCTTGCGATTAAAGGTATAAATAGCTAACCCTAATTTTCTAAATCTGATTTTGTTATGGTTTTATAGATTAGGTTGGTCAATTGCTCGATCCATCGCGTTTGTATGTGTTATTAATTGTTAATTCGATCGTATTGATTATTGTACATGAAAACCGAATTGTTTATTGCTTGATCAGTGAATTTTGATTTTTCAATTGCATGATATTATGTTTTAATTAGATTCCTTGCGAAAAACTATTGAGTTTAGGCTTTGGATTCGCTTGATTTCGTTTCCATATGATTAAGTTATGTCGATTTGAATTATCGTTGTGTTTTTGTTGCTTGATCAGAAATCTGGTATTGATAAACAACGAATTGGCATGTGAGACTTATACCACTGGAAAGATAATTTAAAAACACTCAATTTAGACTAGGATATCATGTTGTTTGCTTATGTATAGCCCGGGATATGCTTGAATTCGTGTAAAACTAGTTTTATACAGCACTTGCATGAAAATAACCTTGTATGATAAAATGTGTTAACTTCTGTAATTAAAGCTTTGCATATTTGAAAGTTAGACAAAAATTAATTCATCTTTCATGTGGATATCATAGTCTAATTGTATCTAGATCTTCGGATAATCGCGTGCGAATGTGTCTAACTAAATGAGAATCGAATCTGTAAATTGCACACGGATTTGTACTCTGTGGATTGTGTTTATTGATTGAGCATGTATGCTTCTGGAAAATGAAACTTAACATGATATGTGATATATTTTTAGTTTATGTCAATCTCTAAAACCTTATGCATTGGGCACAATAGAGCCATACTTTATGTGAATTCTGATTTGAGCTGAAAACTGAATGTTCAAATTGCTCGAATAAACTGTACAAATTGGCTAAACAAAAGTTGCTATATTTTTTATATGTGTTACTTTGATTTGTCCTTGAACTATGGCCACTGGTATTGTATCAATTTCATGTTCAGAACTCCGGTTATAGCCAAAAAGAAATCAGTGCGCGGTCAGAAACTAACTTGGAAAACCCCAAATGTATCCCCTCTGATTCCTGACTTTTAATTGTCGTATGAGTCCCTGGCCAGACTTTTTGGAATCGATTTTAAGTATATTTATGATCAGGAGTTTTCCATATTTACTTGAATTTTTTACTATGAGATAATATGCTAAGTATGCTACGTGTTCATGAACTTTGTGCATAACGATAAACTGAAATTGTGAAAATGATCATTCATGACCTAAAACGTATTGTTTGACTTAGGTTTGATATGTTGACCAATATTTGACATGAACCTACTAATGTTGACTTTAGTTGACCACATTGACCAAGTTTGACTTTCGGTTTGCCTTCGGTTGACTTTGTTTGACTTGCATGATATAGTTGACTTTTACTTTAAAACGCGTCGAGTCGAGCAATAAGACAACATACACTATGAAACCACACTTATTTAAGATACATATATTGACCAACCTACATACGTATACTTAGGTTGCATTACTCGGCTATAAACCGTAAAAGTTAATTGTTCACTTTTCAATCCGAGCTTATTCAAAGGTGAGTCTACAGTCCCACTTTTTACATGTTTTCGGGGATGAGAATACATGCTGTTATATTTACATTTTCAAATACTTTTGTATTGACATGAGTACTACACATATGCATAATGAGTTTATTCAAAAAGCCTCTAGCTTGAATACTTTTAATACCATCGGTGTAAGCACAATTAGATGGATGGATCCGTTAGGTTGACAACCTCACCCGCTATAAAAACTGTGGTGCATTTACTTTGAACATTAAATACATTTGAACAAGTGTATAACATTTTACAAGGTAAGACGGGTATAGTGGCTTCTATACTCTAGTCATTGCTAGTATTCAGGTGCTCGGTTTATGCAAACGATAGAATCTCGTGGTCAAGGAAACTAAACTATTTTTCTGATAACTATTTTTCAGATACTGTTACATTATTTTAAACCTGTAGATTCACCAACATTATTTGTTGACCTATTTTTGCTTGTTGTTATTCTCAGGTATTAATTGCTTCCGCTATAGAATATTGCTGTCACGTAGAAGTCAAGCCAAGCATTGGGACCAGAGTTAATACGTCGTTAGTGGATTCTGATGGGGTATTACATTTGGTATCAGAGCTGGTTTAACTGCGTCTAAGGCAACGACCAGTTAACGTTCCCAGGATTCGGGTTCGGTTAAAGGCAATGACTTTGGGCGAGTTAGTCGTAGAGGTGGTTCTCACAGTGTAACCTGTGACGAAGCATTGGCTCTTACCCCTTACGATCCCTTACAAAGAAAGAGGAGGGTTGGCAGTTTGGCGAAAATGCGGGCCGTAAAATTAGTGTCTGAGGTACGCTCAGTGGTCACCCTGTTCACAGGAAAGGCACTGGGTGGGTTTTACCCCAAATGTAATGTATTACATTTGGTATCAGAGCTGTGGCTATAGGGAACTAGGATACATTAGTGTGTCTAACCGTAGGGCTCATTAGTGAAGTCTAGTCTATAGCCGTGTGTCTTGGATGACTTTTATACCCCATACTTGCATTGTTTGCTTCACAATACTACATGTAGGGCTACCCCTTGCATCACGTACATATACACCTTATACCCATATGATACGGACTTGAACGAAACACTATACTACGAATCACATACGTACACGCGACGCGAGATTTAACTGAATAAAGTTGACTATGCCATCTTGAACTTATGGAGCGATGTCGAATGGAAATGTGAGATAGCGTAATGTGATGACCGGGATTACATTACGGTAACTCATATAGAAGTTCTGACATCACAAAATAAGGAATTGGGGCCGAGTCAAGTAGGTTACCTGGATAAGCAACGTTTAGAACACAAACCGTATAACCTCAAATGTGAGTAGAAGTTTACACTGTAAAAATTAATTGTTATTATGACTTGTAAATAACTTGTAATCTTGACACAACTCATCACTGCTCGACACTGCCTGCCACCATCAGTCACTAATTGTCACTACAAAGACACTACTTGAACACACTCGTTATCTCATACCACTACTCAGTAATGTTTATCACTGCTAACTACTACTCAACGCCACTTCTCACTGCTAGTCACGACTGATCACTACTTCTCACTGCTTGTCATTACTAAATACTACTTACTGCTACCCCTTGCTACTTGCTACTACTCAATACTAATCATTACTACTTACCAATACCAAGTACTACTCGTCATTGCTAACATCTCCGCGTTTTACTACTCGCTGCTGTGCATCACAACTCATTTATGATACGTCTTTAGAGGAGGAATTCCTGACAACAGCCCACACAATAAGTAGTAGATATTGTCTACTCGATTTCCAACTTACTTATCATTTAGTCACCCGCAGTTTCACGATTTTGCTTCCCAACACGAGCCTACCGACTGATAGCTATTATGCCTTATTGGGTATATTAGTATACCTGTGTATATACTTATGATACGAGCATGCTATCTAACAACTTATACGTCACTACTATCATCACTGCTCATCACAACACATCGCTACTTATCGCTAACGCCATCACTCATTGCTACCAGTAATACTACCCGTTACCAAATCCCTCCTCATTTTGTTCCAACGTACTTTTCTTAAGCAGCAATCATTTTCATTGTACCCACAAATATTACCAACCAACTTTGAACACATCGACGCAAACCACACTTCACCTGTTTCCCCGCGAGATACACATGTCTGGGAGTTTATACCAACCCTTTTCCATAAATATCAGATTTTGTTTGAGTTGCCATACACCTTGTTCATTTTCATTTTCCAATGGAACTCGTCACGTTCTCACTCATCAACCATAATGTTTATATATGCTGTCAACACCGGTGCTGAGAGAAGCCTTACGCTAGAGGAGTTTGGTCGCAATGTTTATAACCCTGTACCTTTCTTAGACAACGTGTACTCTATAGAACTATTAAACTAGGAAGTTTTAACCTCGTGGTTAAAACCAACTTGTTATCTGATGATACAACCGAGGCAGCTATGACCGGAAGGCTATTCGAATTCCTTTTACCGATGATAATAGTGTACGGAGAGGAGATCAGTACACCGTCAAGTTACACTAATTACTCGAAGGTCCAGAAGTACATGAGATGAGAATGTCTCGCAAATCTGACACATGTGAGTAAAGATAAATCGACAATTAAGGGACCCAAATATGTCCCGACTATTAGAGAATGTCCTAGGGTTACACGTCCACCCCACCGTGAAGTCGAATTCCGAATTGATTTGGTGCCAGCAGCTGCACCCGTTACGCGCACAATATACGGACTTGCACCTTTAGAGCTACAAGAGCTTCCTATGGTGGAGAACATCAGGGTTGTAATGCCCTAATTTGTGATAGGTACTAGAAGGTGGGTCATATAGCCATGGAATTTCCGAGTTGGAACTCCAGTCTTGTTCGTTAAGAAGAAGGAGGATTCGATGAGATTGTGTATCGACTACAGAGAATTGAACCAGTTGACAATCAAGAATCGGTATCCGCTACTGAGGATTGATGACTTATTTGATCAGCTGCAGGGATCCAGTTGTTATTCGAAGATTGATTTGGGATCCGGGTATTACCAATTGAGAGTCAAAGAAGCTGATGTCCCAAAGACAGCGTTTAAAACACGATATGGACATTATGAGTTTACAGTGATGTCGTTTGGTTTGACGAATGCACCAGCAGTGTTCATAGACCTCATGAACCGTGTGTGTAAGCCATACCTAGATAAATTCGTCATTGTGTTTATTGATGATATATTGGTGTACTCCAAGAACAGAGAAGAGCACGAGCAGCATCTACGTTCGATATGGACTATGCTTAGAGAAGATCAGTTGTATGCAAGGTTCTCTAAGGGTGACTTTTGGATACCAGAAGTACAATTTCTTGGCCATGTTGTAGGGGCCAATGGAATACAGGTCGATCCAGCAAAGATTAAGTCGGTTAAGAATTGGGAAACTCCAAAGACGCCAACGCAGATTAGGAAATTTTTGGGTCTAGCTGGTTACTACAGGAGATTCATCGAAGGATTCTCTGAGATCGCCCGACCATTGACCGCGTTGACTCATAAGGGTAAGAAGTATGAGGGGTCAGAACTGCAAGAGTCCGCATTTCAGTTGTTAAAAGAGAAGTTAACAACTGCACCAGTATTGTCTCTACCCGAGGGAAGTGAAGATTCTGTTGTTTATTGTGATGCCTCACGTCAAGGAATGGGTTGCGTGCTTTTGCAACGAAATAAGGTTATTGCTTATGGACCGCGTCAGTTAAACATTCACGATCAGAACTACACTACACATGACCTTGAGTTAGGAGTTGTTGCCTTTGCACTTAAATTGTGGAGACACTACCTGTTTGGGACCAAGTTCACTATCTTCACTGACCATAAGATTTTACATCACATATTCGATCAGAAACAGCTCAACATGAGACAACAACGTTGGATGGAACTACTTAATGATTATAACTGCGAACTTCAATACCATCCGGGCAAAGCGAACAATATCATGCTACGGGGAACGTGTTACCTGGGATGTTACAGATGGTATCAGAAAGAATGTTGTGGCGGATGCCTTAAGCAGAAAGAAGCGAGAGAAACCTCTTAGGGTTAAAGCGCTTAACATAGTTGTCCGTACAAATCTCACATCACAAATCCGCGAGGCACAACAAGAAGCCATGAAACAAGAAAATGTCGATGCTGAATTTCTCAGAGGAATGGATAAGAAGTTTGACATCAAGGAGGACAGAACACGGTACTTTGCTAACCGAATTTGGGTACCAAAGTTTGGTGGATTGAGAGAACTAGTGTTGGAGGAAGCACACAAGTCAAGATACTCAATTCATCTGGGATCAGATAAAATGTACCAAGACTTGAAGGCGTTTTATTGGTGGCCAAATTTGAAAGCTGACATTGCTACCCATGTCGAGAAGTGCTTGACTTGCGCTAAAGTCAAGGCTGAACATCGGAAGCCATCAGGATTATTAACTCAACCAGAGATTCCCCAGTGGAAGTGGGAAGGTATTTCCATGGACTTCATTACGAAACTGTCGAGAACGGCGGGAGGACGCGATACTATTTGGGTTATCGTGGATTGTCTCACTAAGTCCACACACTTTCTACCGATAAGAGAAACTGATAAAATGGAGAAGTTGGCTCAGATCAACATTAAGGAAGTCGTCTCTTGGCATGGAGTGCCTATATCTATTATATCCGATCGCGACAGCAGATTTACTTCCAGGTTTTGGCAATCATTACAGAAAGCAATGGGGACGTGTTTAGATATGAGTACAGCATATCACCCCCAGACGGATGGCCAGAGCGAATGAACTATTCAGGCTTTTGAGGACATGTTGAGAGTGTGTGTCATTGATTTCGAAAACGGATGGGATAAGTATTTACCACTAGCTAAGTTCTCATACAATAACAGCTACCATGCGAGCATTATGGAAGGAAGTGTAGAGCTCCCGTTTGTTGGAGCGAATTGGGAGATAGTCAGTTGACAGGTCCTGAGATTATTCAGGAGACAACTGAGAAAGTTCTACAGATTCAGGAACGACTGAGAACGGCTAGAAGTCGTCAAAAGAGTTATGTCGATGTTAGACGAAAGGACATAGAATTCCAAGTTGGTGACAAAGTTATGCTTAAGGTATCACCTTGGAAGGGTGTTATACGATTTGGGAGATGAGGTAAACTGAGTCCTAGATATGTTGGACCATTTGAGATAACTGAAAGAGTTGGACTGGTTAATTGCCACAAGCACTCAGCGGTATTCATGACGTTTTCCATGTATCCAATCTAAAGAAGTGCCTAGCCAATGATAATTTGATCATTCCTTTAGAGGAACTACGTATCGACGACAAACTTCATTTCATTAAGGAACCTGTTGAAATCTTGGGTCGTGAGGTCAAATAGTTGAAACAAAGCAGAATTCCTGTCGTTAAAGTTCGGTGGAACGCGAGAAGAGGACCGAAGTTCACGTGGGAGCGTGAAGACCAGATGAGGCTGAAATATCCGCAACTGTTTCCCGAGGAAACTACTTCAGCGGACGATCACTAAAATTTCGGGACGAAATTTTCAATAACAGGTGGGTAATGTAACAACCCTGATTTTTCCGTTACTTCTGTTAACCTTCCGTTAGTTTATTTAACGGCGATTATTTAACTTTTATGCGTTTACGTGTATTAAATGTGTACTTGATCTTCGGAGGGTTTTAATAATTAATATGGGTTGATATTAATTTAAATAAATATTTCGGATAATGAAATACGATAAAAACGATACGATTTTAATAATAACTTTTTGAGCAACGAAACGCTCGGGTTTATTTTAATAATTAATTTTATTAATTATTAACTTTTTAAAATATTTAATTTATTAGGTTTTTAATAAATTAAACAATTGGTTGCGTTTAACGATCGGGTTAGCGTTCCGGGCCTTCGGTACGACTAAACGACACTTAAAACGGACCACGATTACACGGAACTTCAAAACACGAGCTCGGGGACTCCCCACTTGGGCCAATCGGCCGTGAACCCCCACCTCCCCCTTTTTGTTTTTATGTTGGGCCACTAGTTGATGTTAATCCATGATATAATTGAGTTAGGCCCTAAGTATATAAGATTAGTAAGACCTAAACTACTTGTAAACCCTCACACCCAAAATTTTAGTCGACATCTTCTTCCTCTGGCCTCCTGATCGTCGACTACAAGCCCTCACACAACACCATTAATTTTTGCTCAATCGATAAAACTTTCTACACGAATGTTGTAATTCCCTTCGTCCTTTACGCGTTGATGTAAACAATCTTGCGATTAAAGGTATAAATAGCTAACCCTAATTTTCTAAATCTGATTTTGTTAAGGTTTTATAGATTAGGTTGGTCAATTGCTCGATCCATCGCGTTTGTATGTGTTATTAATTGTTAATTCGATCGTATTGATTATTGTACATGAAAACCGAATTGTTTATTGCTTGATCAGTGAATTTTGATTTTCCAAATGCATGATATTATGTTTTAATCATATTACTGACGAAAAACTATTGAGTTTAGGCTTTGGATTCGCTTGATTTCGTTTCCGTATGATTAAGTTACGTCGATTTGAATTATCGTTGTGTTTTTGTTGCTTGATCAGAAATCTGGTATTGATAGACAACGAATTTGCATGTGAGAATTATACCACTGGAAATATAATTTAAAAACACTCAATTTAGACTAGGATATCATGTCGTTTGCTTATGTATAGCCCGGGATATGCTTGAATTAGTGTAAAACTGGTTTTATACAGCACTTGCATGAAAATAACCTTGTATGATAAAATGTGTTAACTTTTGTGATTAAAGCTTTGCATATTTGAAAATTAGAAAAAAACTACTTCATCTTTCATGTGGATATCATAGGCTAATTGTATCTAGATCTTCGGATAATCGCGTGCGAATGTGTCTAACTAAATGAGAATTGAATCTGTAAATTGCACACGGATTTGTACTCTGTGGATTGTGTGTATTGATTGAGAATGTATGCTTCTGGAAAATGAAACTTAACATGATATGTAATATATTTTTAGTTTATGTCAATCTCTGAAACCTTATGCATTGGGCACAATAGAGCCATACTTTATTTGAATTCTGATTTGAGCTGAAAACTGAATGTTCAAATTGCGCGAATAAACTGTAAAAATTGGCTAAACAAAAGTTGCTATATTTTTTATATGTGTTACTTTGATTTGTCCTTGAACTATGACCACTGGTCTTGTATCAATTTCATGTTCCGAACTCCGGTTATAGCCAAAATGAAATCAGTGCGCGGTCAAAAACTGACTTGGAAAACCCCAAATGTATCCCCTCTGATTCCTGACTTTTAATTGTCGTATGAGTCCCTGGACAGACTTTTTGGAATCGATTTTAAGTATATTTATGATCTGGAGTTTTCCATATTTACTTGAATTTTGTACTATGAGATAATATGCTAAGTATGCTACGTGTTCATGAACTTTGTGCATAACGATAAACTGAAATTGTGAAAATGATCATTCATGACCTAAAACGTATTGTTTGACTTAGGTTTGATATGTTGACCAATATTTGACATGAACCTACTAATGTTGACTTTAGTTGGCCACATTGACCAAGTTTGACTTTCGGTTTGCCTTCGGTTGACTTTGTTCGACTTGCATGATATAGTTGACTTTTACTTTGAAACGCGTCGAGTCGAGAAATAAGACAACATACACTATGAAACCACACTTATTTAAGATACATATATTGACCAACCTACATACGTATACTTAGGTTGCATTACTCGGCTATAAACTGTAAAAGTTAATTGTTCACTTTTCAATCCGAGCTTATTCAAAGGTGAGTCTACAGTCCCACTTTTTACATGTTTTCGGGGATGAGAATGCACGCTGTTATATTTACATTTTCAAATACTTTTGTATTGACATGAGTACTACACATATGCATAATGAGTTTGTTCAAAAAGCCTCTAGCTTGAATACTTTTAATACCATCGGTGTAAGCACAATTTAGATGGATGGATCCGTTAGGTTGACAACCTCACCCGCTATAAAAACTGTGGTGCATTTACTTTGAACATTAAATAAATTTGAACAAGTGTATAACATTTTACAAGGTAAGACGGGTATAGTGGCTTCTATACTCGGGTCATTGCTAGTATTCAGGTGCTCGGTTTATGCAAACGATAGAATCTCGTGGTCAAGGAAACTAAACTATTTTTCTGATAACTGTTTTTCAGATACTGTTACATTATTTTAAACCTGTAGATTCACCGACATTATTTGTTGACCTGTTTTTGTGTGTTGTTATTCTCAGGTATTAATTGCTTCCGCTGTAGAATATTGCTGTCACGTAGAAGTCAAGCCAAGAATTGGGACCAGAGTTAATACGCCGTTAGTGGATTCTGACAGGGTATTACATTGAGGACCATGCATCCGGGATGCAGGTGGGGCTTCTAGGTGTGCTCGGTACAGGGCACACTAGAGTGTCCAATTTGGCACTTCGGTGTATTGTTGGAAAGTCTCTATATTCGTGTTCTCCTTTACGAAGCACTTTTGGAGCCGGCATCTGGGATGCTGAGGGGGTTTGTCTCATGATGATATCGTCAAACCTCGGGATGAGTTGAGTTATCCTTGGTTGATGTACGATGATGTACGAGATGACTTATTGAGGTTGACGGTATGCATACAGGTATATATTTGTTGTATTCACTAAGCGTTTCGCTTACTTGTTGTTGTCTAAATTTTTTTAGGTTTGCTTGTAGATAAAGAAGTGGGTAAGCTAGATGATTCGAATGCATGCTTGAATATGCTTGTTTGTTAGTGATGGATGCTTATTGCTTATGATAGTGGCTCGTGGGTGGGATAGGTATATCCCGAAGACCATGCTTGTGATCTCGTTGTCATTTTGTCAAATGGGTCAAGTTTTCCACATTAGATTGTAATGGGTCGGTTAATACCTAATATTTTGATTATGTAAAATTATAGAAAGTGTTGGTTAAATGTATTTGTAATGAACTACGTTTTGGTTAAGTAAGAGGTGTCAAATTGGATGTTTTGGAAGCGAGTCACAAAGTGTTAATTCGGGTAAAAATTACCCCTTTAGAGTTTGATTCCGAAATGGGATTGGAAGATCCCGGAATGGGATTGAGGGTGATTTTTATGAATTTTGATCAGAACAGGATCCCATAGTGGGACAGTTGAGATCCCATAGTGGGATCTAAAAAAAAATTATCATTTTTTGAGTAAATGGTTCGTGGTCGTTTAATGATGACATGAATTAAATGCATTTGTATCAAGAATTTTATTGTGTCTACCAAGAAACGAAGTATTACACGTGTTACAACTTTGGTGTTTCATACCATGTATTTGGTGATTACATCAGTTGTATATGTCGGTTACATTGGTTCACGATATTAATCTAACAAAAGATGTTGAATCTTAGAATTTGATTATGACAATAACCGCCAAGTTACTGTCATGAATGTACATGAACTATGAATAATTCTTTTGTTGCCACAGTTCACTGTTACGTATATGCTGAATTGATGATAATCGATTATAGTACATGAATATGTGATCATGATGTATCATATCCTGGATTCGTTTTAGAAGGAATGATTTTATTGTTTTGAAACTCCGGTTAAAAGTGTTTTGATTGTTGGGCACATAATTACATTTAGTTTCATGTTTTTGAAACTTGTTTGTATACCTTTTACATTTATCTTCAATAAATGACATCGAACACAAGAGACGCTCATTAGATGTTTGAGAATTACTTGAACTCTGAAATTGAAAAGATCAATTTGAAAATCATTAATAACTTTGTATATATTTTTAAATATATAGATATAGATATATTCGAGTACATTAATGATGGATGCATTGCTTGAAAACTTTTTAACATGATTTCAATATGCATGATTTTAATATGGAATTTGGTTTCCATTTCATTAAACATATCTTGCTCAAGATTCATAACCTTATTTTTGTTTTTGTTTTTAAATTTCATATATTAAATGCGAATATATGAGTGTAGTTTCATTTTGATGATAATTAATGGCGACAAAACACATATTTGAAGTCACTACATTCCCCACAAAATTGGGCAAAATTTTGTAGAAAATTTTCAGAAAAATTTTCAATTGCAGATTAGGCCCATTTTTGCAAGATAACAAGAAAAAGGCCGTACGAGCAAGACTTCCTTAAGGCTTTCCCCTGTTCGAAGCAAGTTAGATTTCGAAAATGACATTTTGCTATTTTTAAAGGTGAATTTTTCACTTTTAGATCTTAGGATAAGTAATACCTTCCAATGTGAATTATTGTGCCTGTTTAAATACCACTATAATTGTTATTTTTATTTAATAGTGTATTTAGGTACATCGAGAATCATATTGGGGCTATTATCTCACAACTAGCTAAAAAACGTTGCTACTTTTATAATGTCTATGTTTTATTGTTCGAGTATTTTTAACCGCTTTTTATTTCTCTAGATTCATAACCTTATTTTTGTTTTTGTTTTTAAATTTCATATTGAATGCGAATATATGAGAGTGTAGTTTCATTTTGATGATAATTAATGGCGGTAAAACACATATTTGAAGTCACTACATTCCCCACAAAATCGGGCAAAATTTTGTGAAGAAATTTTCGAAAAATTTTTATTTACAGATTAGGCCCATTTTTTATGATAACTAAAAAACAGCGCTACGAGCAAGACTTCCTTAACGCTTTCCCCCGTTCGCAACAGTTTAGATTCCAAAAATGATATTATACTATTTTTAAAGGTGAATTTTGCACATTTAGATTTTAGGATAAGTAATACCTTCACATGTGAATTGTTGTGCATGTTTAGATACCACTTTGATACTGATTTTAATATAATATTGTATTTAGCTACATTGAGAATCATGTTGGGGCTACTATCTCACCACTAGTGTGACAACCCGGAAATTTCCGACCAAATTTAAACTTAATCTTGGAATGTTTCTGACACGGTAAGCAAAGTCTGTAAAGTTGAGTCTCAAAATTTTTGAACTGTTTTAATACATACATTTAACCTGTGACTATTTCCGACGATTCACGAACCTTTAATTATAAATAGAAATTAATATATGAATAATTGTATATGTAAACGATCATATATAATAAATTAAACTATCATGTGAATTAGTTATTATGAAAGATAACTTAAGATAATTTAAAAAAATTTATTTGAAACTGTTTAGTTAATTATAGAGTGTATTTTGAATATAAATGATTTCGAATATAATTTGTTAACGTTAACAAAATATTAAATGTATAATGATATACATTTGAGTTAATTGTTTAACTATATATAATTAATATATAAATCTAAGTAATAAAACTTGATATTTAAAACATAATTATATATATAGTAACAAATATATGATTTCTATACATAATTGGTGATTGTATGATTTCTATACATAATTGTTGATTGTATATATATTAATATATTAGAATGTATAAATGTTAAATACTCAATTTATGTTATTGTATAACAAATATTATATAATTAGTAAATATTGCATAATTAATACTATGTAAGGTTAATATATTAAAGTTAAAATATAATTGTTAGACTAATATTAATATTATTACTTTCATTATTATGATTAATATTAAATTAATAATAATATTAGTATTAGTATTATTAGGGATATAGGCATGAAATTTGATACACATAATTGTTATACTAATATCATTATTACTATCAATATTAATAATATTACTATCATTATTACTATTACTTATACTTATATTATTAAAATTATTGATCTTTTTATTAAGATACAACTTATGAATATTATTTTTCATTAATGTTATTAGCATTAAAATCATTACTAACATTATTATTAATAAATATTATTATCCTAGTTATTTATATTATTATTACTAATATTATTGTTATCATTAAAAATATTAAGATTATTATAATTAGTATTATTAATATCATTAATAATATTATTATTATCATTTTTATTCATTGTTAATATTATTAATATAATAATAATTATTATTATTATTATTATTATTATTATTAATATAATTATTAATTATTAATAATAATCGTATATATATATATATATATATATATATATAATAAAATAATAAAAAAATAAATGAGTCCGACACAAACAAAATTCGTTTTGAGTCGTTATCTACTTTCAATTTAATTCCTGTTTGTGATTTGTAATTGTCGACCAGGGATTTTTATAAGACATCAATTAATCATTCCACCATTAATATCAATTATCAATTAAAAAAAGGGAGAACCGTAACCTCTGTAATCTTATTTTTTTTTTCTTTTCTGCAAAACTTCGAATTCAAATCAATTTTCAAAAACTGGAATTGCAATCTTGTTAGGAATCATTCACTCAAGCTATTTGAAAAATCTCAGGTTTCAATTCTTTATAACGAATTCAAATTTTCGAGTCAAAGTTATTTGTTAAAAAGTCAAAGTTTGTGTTCATTGTGAAATTCATAATCATTTCGATGTTTTCAGTTAAATTGACGATTCCAATAGTTTTTAGGAGAGATTTAGAGAATATTTCATTAAGGAATCAAGGTCTCAAACTATTTTAATTTCAAAATCAATGTCCGTGTTCTTCGTTATTCATAGCGACTATAATTTTTTTTTTTATTATTATTCTGTTATGTTAAACCAATTCAAGCATAGCAGCATGTTTCCATTTCTATTTCAAGTAATAATTAAATTAAAATTCGTTGTTATAATTTGTGTTGGTAATGGATTGAATTTGTGAAGAAGGAAGAAAAGTAAACAGGATTAATAAGCGTTAAATAAAAATAAGAGTGGGTATATTCAGGAAAAACAGAAGTAGCTGAGTGGTAATGGGGTCTTGTGGGTTAATGAGTGGTCACGGGTTCAAGCCTGAGCGTGAGCATTGGTGTTTTTTTTTTAAGGCTTATCACATTGAGGTAGTTTTTCTAATATTTCTATTATTATTATTATCATTATTATTATTATTATTATTATTATTATTATCATTATTGTTATTGTTATTATTATTATAATTATAATTATTGTTATTATTAGTGATTGTTATTAATACAAGTATTATAATAATAATAATAATAATAATAATTATTATTATTATTATTATTATTATTATTATTATTATTATTATTATTATTATTATTATTATTATTATTATTATTATTATTATTATTATTATTACTACTAAAACAAGTAGTTACCATTTATTGTTATTATCATAATTATAATTACAGATATGATTATTAATATTATTAATGTTGTTACTAATATTATTTTCGTCTTTTAAAATATAATCTTATCATTTTTAAGTATTATTATTATTATTATTATTATTATTATTATTATTATTATTATTATTATTATTATTATTATTATTATTATTATTATTATTATGATTAAGAGTATTGTTATTATATATTCATTAATATTGTTATTATTATCAATATAAAAATCAATAAATGTAGTTTTATTAAAATCTTAAAAATTATTAGTATTATCATTACTAATATTATTATTATTAGTGCTATTATTATTGTATTATTACTACTCGTATTATTATTATTATAAATATTATCATTTATATTATTATTATGAATTTTTCATTATAAGTATTGTTACTGCTAAAATTTATTATCATTAATATTATTTTTACTAAAACTATCTTTTTGTAATACTTAAAAACTATCATTTTTATTATTATCAGTAATATCTATATTATTATTATTAAAATAATTATAATTATGAAAATAAAAGTTTAAAAGACATGGTTAAGATTATAAGTATAAAAATTGAAGGTTATATATATAAAGATATATTTAATATACACAACTTATTTATATTAAAATTATTATGTACAAAAATGAAAATATATAAATAAATAATGAAATTTATAAAGTAATAAATATAACAATTATATTACTAATAATAATATATATATTTGTTCGATTACAAGTATATGTTTTAATATATATATGAATGATATATGTTCGTGAATCCGGGGCCAATCCTGCATTGTTAAGTTGTTCAATGCCGTCATATGTATTTTTACTACAAAATACAGTATAGTGAGTTTCATTACTCCTTTTTTTTGTATATATTTTTGGGACTGAAAATACATGCGTTGCTTTTATAAATATTTTATGAAATAGACACAAGTACTTAAAATTACATTCTATGGTTGGATTATTAAACCGAATATCGCCCTTCAAGTCTGGTAACCTAAGAATTTAGGGAAATGACCCCTAATTGACGCGAATCCTAAAGATAGATCTATGGACCTCGACAAGTCCCATCCGGGGGACCGATGCTTTAGTACTTTGAGATTATTATTATACAGACGAGAGGTTCTGTTTGGGGATATTCTATGCATTAAAGTTAACGTCGGTTACCAGGTGTTCAATCCATATGAATGATTTTTAATTCGCGGGTTACGCGTATTATTTTGTACTCGGGTTACGTGTACAATTAAATATCTGAAAATCTTGTGGTCTATTAAAATGATAGAAATGAATGATTATGATAAACTAATGAACTCACCAACCTTTTGATTGACAATTTAAAGCATTTTTATTCTCAGGTATGAAAGAAATCATCCGTTGTGCATTTGATCATTTTAGAGATATTACTTGGAGTCATTCATGACATATTTCAAAAGACGTTGCATTCGAGTCGTTGAGTTCATCAAGATTATTATTAAGTGAATTATAGTTGGATATATTATGAAATGGTATGCATGCCGTCAACTTTCGATGAAATGAAAGTTTGTCTTTTTTAAAAACGAATGCAATGTTTGTAAAATGTATCATATAGAGGTCAAGTACCTCGCGATATAACCAAATGTAATGTATTCATCCAGATGGATTAGGACGGGTCGTTATAGGTGGTATCAGAGCGGTGGTCTTAGCGAACCAGGTCTTGCATTAGTGTGTCTAACTGATAGTTGTTTAGATGCATTAGTGGGTCTAGACTTCGACCGTGTCTACATGTCAAAAGTTTTGCTTATCATTTTATGTCGAAAATTATTTGCTTATCATTCTTAGTCTAGACACATCTTACTTCATTGACTGCATGAATAGTGTATAGACAAAATTCATATCTTAGCGCATCTGCTAATTCATATCTTAGCGTATCTATTACTGTAAACTTTTCCTGACATATTTCGTAAATTCCTCCGTAATCTACGAAATCTTTTGTTCTATATATACGGATATTCTATGTAATTAGAATATCGTCCGATAGCCAGAAATCATTTCATATCAAGAATCCTTTATTCAATCGTATGAAATGGAACTCGTTACTAGTTCAAGTTCCTCGGATTCTGACAGCTATTCCGATATGGAAACATACTTGAGCTCCGAAAGCAGTATAACCGGAATGGATCAACAAATCAGTCATCACCAATTATGGATGAATTGGGGATGGGTTTGTAGTCTACTAGATCATTGGAGACAAGAAGAAGGTGATCCCTTCCATCCACCGATTTTCCCTCTTGGCGAAGAACCTGAAGTACTTACCGGCGAACCTGTTCGAAACACCATTTTCTCTCTCATTTCCAGAGTATCTCGCCACGACTATATCACAACCCAGATTCTAAACCTTATTCATTCACTCGTTCCAACCGCCAATCATCCCGGAGTAATAGAAGAAGTCAACGAACTTCGCGCTCGAAAAGTAACTTTGGAAAATATGATGCACAACTTGCAGGCATCACAGACAACACCATCCGTATCAGCAGCACCGCCAGCACCAGTAGTACCACCAACAACAACATCCGCATCACACGCGTCAACATCACAATCTATACCTCAAGCATAATCATCAATCTACATGACGTTCTACATCATTTATCTTCGTTCGACATGGCGATTATGTAATCTCTAATGTTTTAGAGATTATATATTCTTATTCTAATGGTAAATCAAATGAGTTTAATATCATATTGACTCATTAAATCGGTGATTACATCTGAAGAAAATTTATATGTATATATGTTTCATGAAGATTGTAATTAAAAATTCTTTTGTACAAACTGTTAATGGTGAAAATATTTTAACGGGTAGGTAATACCCGAGGAATATTTAGATTTCACATTAATAAGTTACACTGTACATTCTTCGAATCTGATTCAAATGTCATTTACTATCCTACTTACATCCACAGATATACGTATCCGTTCACCGCAGAATAACCAGTTTCATTCAATTTCATATTCAATTTCATATTTGGTGTTACTACGACGGCGTAAATCCGGTTTTACGGTGTTTTTCGTGTTTCCAGGTTTTAAATAATTAAGTTAGCATATCATATAGATATAGAAGATGTGTTTAGTTGATTTTAAAAGTCAAGTTAGAAGGATTAACTTTTATTTGCGAACAAGTTTAGAATTAACTAAACTATGTTCTAGTGATTACAAGTTTAAACCTTCGAATAAGATAGCTTTATATGTATGAATCGAATGATGTTATGAACATCATTACTACCTCAAGTTCCTTGGATAAACCTACTGGAAATGAGAAAAATAGATCTAGCTTTAAAGGATCCTTGGATGGCTTGAAAGTTCTTGAAGCAGAATCATGACACGAAAACAATTTCAAGTAAGATTTCCACTCGAAATAAGATTGTTATAGTTATAGAAATTGAATTAAAGTTTGAATATGATTATTACCTTGTATTAGAAAGATAACCTACTGTAAGTAACAAAGGTTTCTTGATCTTGAATGATTACTTGGAATGGATTTAGAAAACTTGGAAGTAAACTTGCAATCTTGGAAGTATTCTTGATTTTATGAAACTAGAACTTTTGGAATTTATGAAGAACACTTAGAACTTGAAGATAGAACTTGAGAGAGAGCAATTAGATGAAGAAAATTGAAGAATGAAAGTGTTTGTAGGTGTTTTTGGTCGTTGGTGTATGGATTAGATATAAAGGATATGTAATTTTGTTTTCATGTAAATAAGTCATGAATGATTACTCATATTTTTGTAATTTTATGAGATATTTCATGCTAGTTGCCAAATGATGGTTCCCACATGTGTTAGGTGACTCACATGGGCTGCTAAGAGCTGATCATTGGAGTGTATATACCAATAGTACATACATCTAAAAGCTGTGTATTGTACGAGTACGAATACGGGTGCATACGAGTAGAATTGTTGATGAAACTGAACGAGGATGTAATTGTAAGCATTTTTGTTAAGTAGAAGTATTTTGATAAGTGTCTTGAAGTCTTTCAAAAGTGTATGAATACATATTAAAACACTACATGTATATACATTTTAACTGAGTCGTTAAGTCATCGTTAGTCGTTACATGTAAATGTTGTTTTGAAACCTTTAGGTTAACGATCTTGTTGAATGTTGTTAACCCATTGTTTATTATAACAAATGAGATGTTAAATTGTTATATTATCATGATATTATGATATATAATATATCTTAGTATGATATATATATATATACAGTTAAATGTCGTTACAACGATAATCGTTACATATATGTCTCGTTTCGAAATCATTAAGTTAGTAGTCTTATTTTTACATATGTATTTCATTGTTAATACACTTAATAATATATTTACTTATCATTTAACATAATTAACCAAGTGTATCAATATCTTAATATGATTCATATGTACCTAGTATGACGTTGTTATAATGATAATCGTTATATATATCGTTTTCGAGTTTCTTAAATTAATAGTCTCATTTTTATGTATATAACTCATTGTTAAAATACCTAATGAGATACATACTTATAATAAAATCATGTTATCTATATATATAACCATATATATGTCATCGTATAGTTTTTACAAGTTTTAACGTTCGTGAATCACCGGTCAACTTGGGTGGTCAATTGTCTATATGAAACCTATTCCAATTAATCAAGTCTTAATAAGTTTGATTGCTTAACATGTTAGAAACACTTAATCATGTAAATATCAATTTCATTTAATATATATAAACATGGAAAAGTTCGGGTCACTACATGACCTAATAGATTCTGATGAATTCTTTGGATTTTACGTTCAATGGTAATGAACGCCTTGAAAATAGGTTTTTAGAAAACAAATCGGTTTTAATTTTGATCAAAATATTTTCTCGTTCAAGCTCGAGTTTAGATATCATTGAATTCCATGAGTTTGTAATTCTCAATCTTTAAGGTCAATCTCAAGGATTGAGTAATATCAGGCTTAAAAGCTGATTTTTAATCTTTAAGGAGATTATCCTTTCTGGGGGTCTGATTCATTAGTCTTATCAAGCTAATTTGCACGGTGCTCTCCCCATTTTACGAGACAGATCCTCTCATGGTTAGGATAAGTCTGACCACTTAGCGACCCTGTTTGATACTGAGGTCCGTGGATTTCTAGCTGATTTTCGAGAAAACTTTTCAAGGTTTTTCGTAGACTCTACAACTGGTCTGGACGACAACTTCCTGACCTAAATCAAGAAGTGCGTGTCTTTTTCGGAAGACTTTTCTTTCAAATATATTATAAGAAATTGGGTAAAACTGATAAAATTGTCCAAAACAAAAGTATCTTCAGTTATTTGTACAAAAATATGTGATATATGTTTTAAATAACTTGGTAAATTTTTCCCACACTTGGCTTTTATTTTCCTTTCTTTGCCTTTTTATTCTCCTCTATTCCATTTTAAATGAATTCAAGCGTTTTGGGTTGTTTCTCAATTTATGTCCTTTCTGAGGTAACAATAATTTCGGTGTTAACACCTAGTTTTATCGTTCATAAATTTGTATAAACATGATTTTGAGTTCATTTAATTGAAAATTTTGAAAAATTTTACTAGAATTGGTAGTCAGTATATAAGACTAGGGCTGTTCTTTATTATCAGATAGCACTAGATTCTAATACAACTACTGCGTTACTAGTATTTTTAATGGTAACCAAGTGTATAAATCAAAAATTTTAAAAATTCGAAAGAATTTAACCCCTTCCCACATTTAAGATCTTGCAATGCCCTCATTTGCAAGAAATCAGTAAAAATTTAAATTCATGAGGGTGATTAGTGTAGAAAAATGATGAAAAATACCGAGTTTGCAAACCTATTGTTTTATATCACATTTGATATTTTACGTCTTGTCGTTAAAATTAGTAGCTTTTGCTGAACTTAATGCCAGTTTTTCAAAGTGAGCTATTTTACCCTGTTTTGTACATAATATAAACTACAAACAAATATATACATAATATTTTTTTATATATATAAAACCTTTATTTATTAAAACAATTCAAATGAATAATTTTTAAAATTTTCTTTCCTTTTACTTTAGGTAGAGGTAGTTTCGGTACGTTTACCTAGTCCGTCCCTCGACAAAATTTTAAAATTTGTCATTTTAAAGTGATTGTTTTAAAAGCAAAGATTTTCGGGGTATTTTTTTTTTTTGGCATACTTTAATTCAATAAGATTAAAAATAATGATAATAAAATTTCTCGTCCCTCCCTTGGGTAAAGCAATTTCGGTTCAACGACCTAGTTTTCAACTCACGACGAATTTTAGAAATCATATTTTTAATTTAATGAAATAAAGTAAATTTTTGTTTTTAAATTCACACCAAACTTAAATTTAAAATGCATAAAATTAAAAATTCATATTATTAATATTTTTATACATACAAACTTATATTAAAAATATTAATTTTTCAAATATTTACAAACTTAAAAATATTGATTTTAAAAAGTTTACAATATTAATTTAATATTTATATATTAATTTTAAAAACATGGTAAAAAAAATAAAATAAAAAATCTTTTTGCTCTTTTATCCCACTTTAATCAATCAAATATTATCAAAAATATACGCCCCTGTTTTCGGTAAAGTAATTTTGGTTCCATAACCTAGTTTTACTCCTGACGAATTTTTAAAATATTTTGGGTTGATTGATTAAAGATATTTATACCTTAAGAATAAACGGTAAATTTCGCAGTGATGTAATAAATTTTTGTATGATATCAATAATTTTGGTTACGCTTACCTAATTTTATTGAATACCAATTTAATACTTTATAGCGAACGATTCAGCGTTTATTATCAAAAGGTTAAAAGCAATAAAAATAAAAACTGTACACACTTACCTATAAGAAAGAATTCTCAGAGACCTGCTTTAGCCGACTCATAGGAGAGTCGTGTGATTTGGTTCTCCATAGCTACATAAGCGTAACCTCGATTATTCAATATCTTTTCTTCTAACATATAAACGGTCCTTCTCTGCATAGAGTAACAAATTCGGTATTTGAATGTGTTTGATTGTTTGAACATTTACCTTCGTGTGACCATTTTCCGCATTTATAACATCTTTCAAGGTGTCGTGCTCTTCTTTTTGTTGCAGATTTTGATTTTCCTTTACCAAAATGTATCTTATGATGATCTTTCCTGAGTTCTTTTCTTACTCCGTCCATTTTTTCTCTTATGAATGATACCAGTTCACTCGGAAGTGTGTCATTATTACGTTTAGTAATCATAGCGTGTAGCATTAGACCATGGTTCAGATCAAAGGAATTCTTCATCTCGTAAAACCTAAAAAAATAAAAATTCAGAATGGAGGGAGAAGACTAGTTCTTTAGGGTCTGCTAGGGAAAGACCATTCGGATTCCATTCTCGAGAACTACACGAAAACAGAATATCTAACTCTAACAGAAATATATATTATCCTTAAAAGATTTGATTCTCCCCACACTTAGTTAGCTATGGTGTTGAAATTGTGATTAACTTCGTTTTCAATTGGACTATCAACAACTTGTATATCTCTTACTTTTGCTTCAATCCATTTGTTGATTTCCTCCGTAACTTTCACAAATTCAACTAACATCGCCTTTTCTTTAAGCGATAAATTGGATACTAATCGTTTACATAACTTAAAGTTCCCCTTAATCCTAGCATCGTGAATCCGTTTATAAAGTTTCTTCGTTGAACTGTTAAAAACGGGTTCATCTAATTTCGTATCATCAATAGGGTTCTTTGTTATCGGATCATCATTAAGTGTTTCTTCATCTTCCCCACACTTAGGCGTTTTTATTGGTTTAACAGTTTTGGTTGGTGGAGATCTAAACTTTCGGTTCACAAAGGTGACCGATTTATCACCATCCCTAAGTGTCATTCTACCTTCTCTTACATCAATGAATGCTTCGGTGGTTGCTAAAAATGGGCGACCTAAAATTAGAGGAATATCAAGGTTTTCCTCCATATTAATACTATGAAGTTTGCAACAAAGGTCAAACTTCCCACTTTAACAAGTAAATTATTTGCTATTCCAACCGGGTGTTTAATGGTTAGGTCAAATGATTGAACACCTATTTTGGTTGGTTTTAATTTACCCACACCTAATCTTTTGTATAAGGAAAGAGGCATAATATTTACACTTGCTCCTAAATCTGCGAGTCCATTATATATAGCACCATCATTAAGCAAGCAAGAAATGATAAATTCACCCGGGTCTCCTACTTTAGTAAGTCGAGTTGGTTTGTTAACCCTTTTCGGGTGTTCTTTTCTTAGTTCTTTCACTTCTATTTGAACTTCTTTTTCTTCATTTCTTAGAATGGGAGGTTTGTATAGAAATTCTTCTTCATCACTCCAATTTGAATCCTCCCCATTTTTCAATTTTGATTTTTTATATGTTGTTGATAACATATTTATGTTTTCTTTTTGAAGGTTTTCTTGGGTGGTGAAATTATGATTGACTTCATTGTCAACTTCCATCGGACCATGTATGTAATGTTTAACTCTGTGACCATTAACTTTAAATTCAATCCCATTTGAATTTATTAACTCTATTGTTCCGTATGAGAAAACTCTTTTGACTATAAATGGTCCAGACCATCTTGATTTCAATTTTCCAGGAAATAGCTTGAATCGTGAATTGAAAAGAAGAACTTTATCTCCTTCCTTAAATTCTTTTGAACTTCTGATTCTATTATCATGCCATTTCTTCGTTCTTTCCTTATAGATTAAGGAATTTTCATATGCCTCAAGTCTTAATTCTTCTAATTCGTTTAGTTGACTTAATCGTAGACGTCCGGCTTTATGTAAATCAAGATTACATGTCTTCAAAGCTCAAAATGCTTTGTGTTCAATTTCTACTGGAAGGTGACATGCTTTTCTGTAAACGAGTTTAAAAGGTGTGGTTCTAATTGGAGTTTTGTAGGCTGTTCTAAAAGCCCATAGTGCATCCTCCAATTTAATGGACCATTCCTTCGAATTTGATCCTACGGTTTTCTCTAGAATTCGTTTTAATGCTCGGTTGGTATTTTTAACTTGTCCACTTGTTTGTGGATGATAAGCGGTTGAGATTTTATGAGTTACTCCATATCTTTTAAGAACTTTCTCAAGTTGATTATTACAGAAATGAGTACCCCGATCACTTATTAAAGCTTTCGGTGTTCCAAACCTTGCAAAAAGATGTTTTAAAAAGTTGACTACAACTCGTGCATCGTTAGTTGGGAGAGCTTGTGCTTCCGCCCATTTAGATACATAATCAATGGCAACGAGAATGTAGAGATTATTATGAGATTTTGGAAATGGACCCATAAAGTCAATACCCCAAACGTCAAATACTTCACATACTTGAATGACATTTTGTGGCATTTCATCACGTTGACTTATTTTTTCGGGCCTTTGACATGCATCACAGGATTTGCAAAGAAGGTGTGCGTCTTTGAAAATTGTAGGCCAATAGAATTCAGCATCGTAAACTTTTCTTGCTGTGAGTTGAGGCCCATAATGCCCTTCTGTTGATCCTGTGTGACAATGGTTTAAGATTTGACTAGCTTCATCTCCAAATACGCATCGGCGTATTATTCCATCGGGACAACTTTTAAACAAATGTGGATCTTCCCAGAAATAGTGTTTTATATCACTAAAGAATTTCTTTCGTTTTTGGTACGACAACCCTTTTTCAAGGAATCCACATACTAAGTAGTTTGCATAGTCTGCAAACCATGGAATTTCACTATAATCTATCTTCAATAGATATTCATCAGGAAAGTTATCTTGTATGGCCGATTCATTTAGAACTTCTAATTCAGGATTTTCAAGACGAGAAAGATGATCAGCTGCGAGATTTTCTGCTCCCTTTTTGTCTCGGATTTCAATATCGAAATCTTGTAAGAGTAAGATCCAACGGATTAATCTTGGTTTGGCATCTTGTTTCGAAAATAGGTATCTAAGAGCAGAATGGTCGGTATAGACCACCGTTTTAGCTAGAACGAGATATGAACGAAATTTGTCAAAAGCAAAGACAATAGCAAGGAGTTCTTTTTCAGTAGTTATGTAATTTGTTTGTGCTTCTTGTAACGTCTTACTAGCATAATATATAGGTTGAAATCGTTTTTCAATCATTTGTCCTAAAACGGCTCCCATTGCAAAATTACTTGCATCGCACATAAGTTCAAACGGTAGATTCCA
This sequence comes from Rutidosis leptorrhynchoides, assembly GCF_046630445.1. Lineage (NCBI taxonomy): Eukaryota > Viridiplantae > Streptophyta > Magnoliopsida > Asterales > Asteraceae > Rutidosis > Rutidosis leptorrhynchoides. The sequence continues at coordinate 275,462,780 of NC_092339.1, read as the reverse complement.
ATTTGGAGTTATCATGATCGGCGCATTAGTGAGTTTTTCTTTAAGAATATTAAAATATTTGATGCATTCATCTGAAAAGATGAATGGAGCATCCTTTTCTAGGAGTTTATTCATAGGAGTGGCCATTTTAGAAAAATCTTTTATGAAATGTCGGTAAAAATCGGCATGCCCTAGGAAACTCCTAACTCCTCTAACATTCGTGGGATGTGAAAGTTTAGCAATCACATCTACTTTAGCTCTATCCACTTCAATTCCTTCTTTTGAAATTTTATGACCAAGAACGATGCCTTCTTTAACCATGAAATGACATTTCTCCCAATTAAGAACTAGATTTGATTGTTCGCATCTAATCAGCATTCGTTCAAGATTAACTAGACATGTTTCAAAAGTATCACCAAAGACTGAAAAGTCATCCATGAAAACTTCCATGCATTCTTCTATCATATCGTGAAAAATCGCCATCATGCACCTTTGAAAGGTTGCAGGGGCGTTGCAAAGTCCAAATGGCATGCGTTTGTAAGCAAAAGTACCATAAGGGCACATGAAAGTGGTTTTCTCTTGATCTTCGGGTGCTATTGGAATTTGAAAGTATCCGGAAAAACAGTCAAAAAAATAATAGTAACTATTTTCGGCTAATCTTTCCAACATTTGATCAATGAAAGGTAAGGGAAAGTGATCTTTTCTGGTGGCGTCATTTAATTTTCTATAATCAATACAAACACACCATCCTGTTACAGTCCTAGTAGGAATAAGCTTGTTTTTCTCATTTGTGATGACAGTCATTCCACCCTTTTTAGGTACACATTGAACTGGGCTTACCCATGGACTATCAGAGATTGGATAAATTAAACCTGCATCTAGCAGTTTAATAATTTCTTTCTTAACAACATCTTGCATATTAGGATTTAGTCTTCGTTTTGCACATACGTTTTATGACCTTCTTCCATAAGGATTTTATGTGTGCAATACGAAGGACTTATTCCTTTAATATCATGAATTTTCCATGCAATAGCTGGTTTATGAGCTTTTAGCACAGAAATGAGTTGAGATTTTTCATTTTCCGTAAGAGAAGACGATATTATTACAGGTAATTCAGATTCACCATGTAAATAAGCATATTTCAAATGGTTTGAAAGTAGCTTTAACTCTAATGTCGGTGGTTCTTCTATCGATGATTTATATTGATATCTGTCTTCTTCTTTTAGCATTTGAATTTCTTCTGTTGTTGGTTCGTATCCATTAGCCATAAGTGCGGCTAACATTTCAGTTTCATCAATTGGTTCAGTTCCTTCTCCTAAAGAACATTCTCCTGTTCCTTGTAATTCTGGAAATTCTTCTAACAAATGTGAATCTATAGTTTGAATATAATAACATGTATCATCTGTAGATTGCGATTGTTGCATGGCTCTATCAACTGAAAAGGTAACACTCTCGTCCTCTATACTTAGGGCCAGTTTCTTACCAAACACGTCTATTATTGCTTTAGCCGTGTTTAAGAATGGTCTTCCTAATATGAGAGGAACTCGAGAATCTTCTTCCATCTCTAGAATAACAAGGTCTACTGGAAATACTAAAGTACCAACTTTAACTAGCATGTTTTCCATTATCCCTCTAGGATATTTTACTGATCGATCTGCTAGTTGTATACTTATTCGTGTTGGTTTCAATTCTCCAAGGTCTAGTTTAGCGTATAATGAATATGGCATTAAATTTATACTAGCACCTAAATCTGCCAATGCTTCTATTGAACTAAGACTACCCAGAAAACATGAAATTGTGAAACTTCCTGGATCAGAGAGTTTTTCTGGTATTTTATTCAACAGCACTGCAGAACAATTAGCATTCATAGTAACAGCCTAGAGTTCTTCCATTTTCTTTCTATTTGTGATTAGATCTTTCAAAAATTTAGCATATCTTGGCATTCCTGAAATTACATCAATGAAAGGAAGATTGACATTTATTTATTTAAACATATCCAAGAATTCAGATTGCTCGGCTTCAAGTCTTTCTTTTCTCATTTTACTCGGGTAAGGAAGTGGTTGTTGGTATGGTTTAACATAAGGTTTTGCCTTAACTGTGTCATCTTCATTAACCTTTTCAACTAACGGTTCTTTTTCCTTATCTTGCTCAGATTGTGGTTCTTGTGGAGTAGGAATAGAGTCATCAGAAATTATAGGCATTTTAGGTGGTTTAAGTGTAATACCACTTCTTGTGGTAATGGCTTTATCTGTTTCATTCCGGGGGTTAGCATTTGTATTGCTAGGTAGACTTCCCGGTTTTCTTTCACCTATCAACCTTGCTAGGTTACTTACTTCTTGTTCCAAATTTTGAATAGAAGCTTGTTGATTTCTAAATGCTTGGGCATTTTGTTCATTGGTCTGTTTCTGAGATGTGAAAAACTGAGTTTGAGATTCAACTAGCTTCGACATCATATCTTCAAAATTTGGCTTTTTATCATCGGTTTGTGGTGGTTTGTTTTAAAAAATAGGTCTTTACTGATTGTAAGGATTGTTGGATACTTGCTGATTGCTAGGACCTTGTTGGTTGTTGTATGGAACATTTCGATTATAATTCTGATTTTGATTGTAGATTGGTCTTGGCGGTTGATAATTATTTCCAGGCCTTTGGTTCAAGTATGAAACATTCTCTCTTTGCTCCATTGTTTGTTCAATACTGAGATAATCTTTTGTCAAATGTGGTCCTCTACACTACTCACAACTAATTCTTATTGAGTGAATATCTTTAGTCATCTTTTCCATTCGTCTCTCGACAGCATCTATCTTTGCAGAAATTGAATCAAAGTCATGGCTAGAATCGGCTCTAGCTGCTTTAGATGATCTAACGATATCTTTTTCTTGATGCCACTCATGTGAGTGGGAAGCAGTGTTATCAATAATTTTGTAAGCTTCAGTTGCTGTTTTCTTCATAATGGAACCACCAGCTGCTATATCGATGTCTTTTCTTGTAGTGATGTCACATCCTTGGTAGAATATTTTACTATTTGATAAGTATCTAAACCATGTTGCGGACATCCTCTTAAAAACTTTCCAAATCTTGTCCACGCCTCATATAGAGTTTCATTTGGCTTTTGTGTGAATGTAACAATTACTCCTTGAAGTCTAACGGCTTTAGATGCCGGAAAGAATTGTATAAGAAATTTTTCAACTAAAACATCCCATGTATCAATCGCCCCTTCAGGTAACAATTCTAACCAATCTTTGACTTCTCCCTTTAAAGTCCAGAGAAATAACATGAGATATATCTGTTCATCCTCCACTTCTCTTATTTTGAATAAAGTACAAATCCTATTAAAGGTACGAAGATGTTCGTTTGGATCTTCCTTCGGCGCACCACTAAATTGGCATTGATTAGTTACCATGTGTAGGATTTGTCCTTTGATTTCATAATCTGGCGCATTAATGTCTGGTTGAGTAATTGCGTGACCTTGACCAGTGCGTTTAGCTCGCATTCGGTCTTCCATACTTAGAGGTTTCAGATTTTCCATGATTGAATTTGTTGAATCTGAATCACTAGAGGATTCTGATTTAATGGTTTGTTCCTCGACAATCTCTGTTTGAATGATTGGTGGTTCCGCAGGAAAGATTAATTGTTCAGGATCTCTGAATTGTCCCTGAATATTCTCCGGATTCTCAATTGTGAGGTCGGGTTCAAAAAATGGATTATCGGAAATTTGAATTGGAGTACTTGGTCGACTAGATGACGATTCTAAAGAAAAATCAACGGCGAAAATATTAGCTAGATATCTTGATCTAGTTACAGGTGATGAACGTATAAAAGGTGGTGAACGTTTTGCTCGGTGCATTCACATAATATCCTAATAGTTTTTAAAAAAATAAAAATTATTTAAAGTTATCAAATTAATAGACTTTTCTGATTTTGACCACATTTCGAATAGCCAATAGATGCAGCAGGTAGCCAGGACCCTTTAAATCGGAAGCCCACAACTCGCCACTAACAAATCCAACTATTACTACGAACCAGAAAAATTTGGATGTCTATCAATTTAACCGCTTAAAATAATTTTTCGTTGAAATTTAAAGAAATTCTTAGAGAAGAAATAGAAAATTCTATGTCCTAAAAACTAGAGCGTCGAGAAATAAGAAAGAAAAAGAGTGCGTCGAAAAACGTTGAAAAATAAAAGGTTGAAAAATAATAAAAAGAACGTAGCGCGTCGAAACTTAAAAGTCTAAAAACTAAAAATTAAAAGTTACGTCTAAAGGTATTAAAGCTTAAAAGGAATTCTATATCCAAAACGGTAATAACTTAAAAAGGGTACTAAAATATATTAAAACGGCGTCGCAAAATTCTAAAGCACTTAAATCTTAGTCTAAAGAAAAAAAGCACTTAAGGGATTTTACGGCAAAGCCTAAAAATCTAGAAATAAAAATAACTACGGCAAATACTATATCTTAAAACTAGTTACGAGCAAAAAATATAAATATTACGAATAAACGATTAAAAAGGTACAAAATAAAAATAAAACTTAAAGTTGTAAAAAAAATACAATTTTTATAAAAATATTATTTTTATATTATATTTTATAAAAGTATTAATTTATATATTAATAAAACTAAATAAAACTTAAAAATACAAATTTAATTAACTAATTAATATTAAATATAAACCCTAATTATAATTAATAATAAATAATTTAACCCTAATTTCGCATTAATTACGTACTATGTTTCAGTCTGTCAGACTTCTCCGCGAGTGCGGATATATGCTGTTCAAAAACTCCACGAGTGCGGAGGATGCAGGTTCAGTTGAAGTGCAGGTCGAATTATTACAGGTTCAGTTAATTTTTCTTTTTTTACTTTTTTGTTTTGTTTTTAATTTTCTGTTTTTATTTTATAGAAAATGTTTTATAATATAACTAAAACTTATATTTTGAATAAAAATTACTTATTAGTCTTTTATAACTAAAAATATTTTTTTTTAAAGACTTAAAGATATATATATTTTTTTATATTTTTATATTTATGATATTTAAAAACTTATGTAAATATATTTTTACAAAAATAACTTCAAAACTAAAAAAAAAATTTCTTTTTAATAGCGTCTCGCTTCGGCGTTAAGTGTTGTTCCCCGGCAGCGGCACCAAAAATACTTGATGTTAAAGCAAAGGGGTACTAAATACTATAATATTTTACTAGAAAATACTATTAAATACGATACAATTTTACACAAGTTATTTATTTATTTATAGAGTGGATATACCTAAACCTTGCTACAACACTTATAGGCAGTGTACCTAATCGTACAGTAGTGTAGTTTTTAGTAAGTCTGGTTCGTCCACAGGGAACTAGCCAAGTTTAACGCTATATTTTTTAAAACTATATTTGTATATATATATATATATATATATATATATATATATATATATATATATATATATATATATATATATATATATATAAGTAATATTATTATTATTATAAAATGGGGTTTTTACCGTTTAATGACCGGTTTGTCGATTTAAAAACTTAAGTCGCAGTTAAAACATAATGTAAAATATTAAAAATAAAAATAACTTAATTTAAAGCGTAAATTAAATGACAATAAAAGTTGCGATAAATAAAAGTGTGATAAATAAAATTGCGATAATTAAAAAGTACGATAATTAAAAGTGCAATTAAATAAAATGACAGTAAATAAAAGTGAGATGAAATATGAAATAAAGAAATTATGCTTATTTAAACTTCCATAATCATGATGTTTGACGTGTTGATTTTAGTTTATTACCATGGGTTAATTGTCCTTTGTCATGGATTATTCGATATGTCCATACAGTTTTGTCCAATATAGTCCATCAGTCATAAATATAAAGTGCGAGAGTCTTCGTCAAATTATCCTTATACCCGAAGTCAAATATTCCAACTAATTGGGGATTCGAACTGTAACAAGGTCTTATTACTTTGTTTAATGAATACACCAGGTTATCGACTGCGTGTAAACCAAGGTTTTAATACTTTGTTAACAATTACACCAATTACCCTTGAATGTAATCCACCCCTGTTTCAACTAGTCCATTAACTATTAATCCAGTTCCGTGTCCGGTAAAATGAACAATTATTGGTATTTATAGATATCCCGCCCACCGTACCTGATTAAGCGTATGTGGTTATTTATAGATACGTCACATTATAACCTTTATATTAAATTAACGAGATATCGTTAAGTTAATATAAAACCCATTAATAGCCCATAGTCTAATTTCCACAAGTGTCGTTCTTTTATCCAAACCCCAATTATGGTACAAAGCCCAATTACCCAATTTTAATATTTAGCCTAACATCATGATTACTTCGGCATTAAATAAGCATAATAATAACTTAGCTACGAGACATTAATTTAAAAAGGTTGAACATAACTTACAATGATTAATAATAGCGTAGCGTTACACGGACAGAATTTCGACTTACAAACTTAAAACATTCACTAACATACCCTTATTATTATTAAAATTAAAATTAAAATTAATATTATAATATATATATATATATATATATATATATATATATATATATATATATATATATATATGTATATATATATATATACATATATATATATTACGTTGAGAGATAGAGAGTGAATTAGAAAAAGATGTCTGTTTTTTCGTGCAGAATTCGATGGCTTTTATAGGCCCACATTTTACTGTGCAGCTCCGCGAGTGCGGAGCTTTTTCCCTTTAGAACTCCGCGAGTGCGGAGCCTCCTTTTCCAGCTAACATTCTTGGCTCTTTTGACTGCCGATGATTTTAATATATAAATATAATATATATAATTTATATAATTAATTATATCTTATATTATATTTATATACATAATTAATTTGTAACTTTTAGTCCGTTGCGTAGTGCGTTATTAGTTGGTTCATGTCCTGGTTCCGATTTTTCGAACGTCCTTTTGTACGATTTAATAATTTGAATTTTGCGTTTTGCGGCTCGTACTCTTGTACTTTTGAGACGTTTCTCATCAATAATTTGAACCTCTTTGATTGTACTTTGTACTTTTTAGCTTTTTGGTCATTTACGTCTTCAATTCGTCGAATCTGCCTTTTATCTTCACCTTTTATTATTTAAACGAATATCACTTGTAAATAGGACAATTGCAACTAAAAGCTTGTCTTTCTTGAGGGATAATGCTACGAAATATATGTTCGTTTTTAGCATTATCAAATATTCCCACACTTGAGCGTTGCTTGTCCTCAAGCAATATAGTACTTTGAATAAAAACATACTTGAATCACTTCTTTATTCTTCACACTTTGTACATCAGTGATTTCAATACGGCGGTATGAACAATGATAGTAACGATGTGGTTTACAGTCCCACATGACTATGAAAATTTAGATCCGTTAGAAAATTGGTTCTTTATGAAAACATTTGATCTTTTGAAAATTAAATCTAGCTTTTACCCTAGATAAGTTTTTCGGAATAACCCTTCACCGGTGTTTGCAAAATGTTTTTGTGGGTTGTGTGGGTTTCAGATTTGAAAATTTTAGCAAAAACTTATGATTTTGTGTTACCCACTTGCTAACCTTGTATTGGGAAAGCAACACGTCCAGTTCACTTGCTCCGTATATTACCTTTCGGTAAACTACCGTTCGGTTGTAAAGGAAAGCGTTGAACAAGCAACTATTAAGGCAATGTCCCATGACATACTTTTGATTATGGTCCACAACGTGTCGGATGCAATTACTATATTTTGTAGGAGAAATAGCAAAGATCACCCTATAATTTTTCGGTCTGGCACAAGGTCCTGTCTTCGACCATGCTATGCAACCACCGTTCTTACGGTTGACACCCGATTTAGTTCAGGTGACCTAATGAATTCTGATGAATTCTTAGGATTTTACGTTCAATGGTAATGAACTTCTTGAAAATAGGTTTTTAGAAAACAAATCGGTTTTAATTTTGATCAAAATATTTTCTCGTTCAAGCTCGAGTTTATATATCATTGAATTCCATGAGTTTGTAATTCTCAATCTTTAAGGTCAATCTCAAGGATTGAGTAACATCAGGCTTAAAAGCTGATTTTTAATCTTTAAGGAGATTATCTTTTCTGGGGGTCTGATTCATTAGTCTTATCAAGCTAATTTGCACGGCGCTCTCCCCATTTTACGAGATAGATCCTCTCATGGTTAGGATAAGTCTGACCACTTGGCGACCCTGTTTGATGCTGAGGTCCATGGATTTCCAGCTGATTTTTGAGAAAACTTTTCAAGGTTTTTCGTAGACTCTACAACTGGTCTGGACGACAACTGTGACGACCCGAAAATTTTCGACCAAATTTAAACTTTATCTTTAAATGATATCGACACGATAAGCAAAGTCTGTAATGTTGGATCTCAAAAATTTTAAACTATTTACATGGATTCATTTAACCTGTGACTATTCTCGATGATTCACGAACAATTGTGTGTAAATAAATATGTAAATATATATACATATATAAATATAAGAGTGCATATTAAGTTGAATTAATAAAATACAAAATAATCATTTGAATTGAAAATGTAAAATAATGTAAAAAAAAATTAAGATTAAAATTTATTTATGATTTAAATGAATTCTTATTTTTTTTATCTTTTTTCTAATATTATTACTATTATTTAGTTATTTTTAGAATTATTATTAATATAATTATTATTAATATTATTAGTAAATTTACTATTAATATTTATTAAAAATAAAAAAAACAATGAACTAGTACAATCTGTTTCACGTATCCATCAACCCTGTATTTAATTTTTTTCTCCAGTTTGTTACAAGTCATTCTCAGGGTACATTACAGAACAAAAATTCATCCATTATATATGTACACATCTGCATTTGAGAAAGAATCAAACCAAAAATCTCAGAAAATATGCTCGTATCTCTGTTCTTCATCTTTTTAGCCAAATTTTGATTTAGTGTTAAATTTCAAAATCCTTAAATGCAGAAGTTTTAGAATTCATCTAACTAAACTATCTGTAAGTTTTCAATCCTCAATTCTTTCTATTAATTTCTAATTTGAGAGTCAAATTTTTGATTTTAAAAGTCAACTGAGTGTTCTTGAATCAAATTCAAGTTTGTTTTGTTATCTCCAGTTAATTTGATGATCCATAAAGATTATAGGAATGATTTGCAACACAATTCATGTTGTAATCATAACCTATAACACTCTTAATCTAAAAATCAATTTTTGAGTTCTTGAGTTCTTCACAGTGATATACACTAACGTGAATTCGAAACAAATTTCAAAAACTAAAAATGCAGAGTTGTTAGGAATCATTTACTTAAACTTCCTGCAAAATCTCAAGTTCTAATTCTTAATAACGAATTCGAATTTGCGAGTCAAAGTTATTTTGTCAAAAGTCAACTAATTTGTTCATCGAGAAATTAGAGCTTGTTTTGATGTTTCTGTTGAAATTGACGATTCACAAAGTTTTTAGGAATGATTTGAAACATATTTCATGCTGTAAAAATTGTCCAAAACGAACTCAAAATTGAAAACATTAATTTTTTTTAAAGTGTCAGCAGTATGTTTTTTTAACTTTTTCTGAATTTTTCTAATCACAAGAACACTTTTTTTTTTTTTTTTGTTTCATGTTGTTTACAAGTCATAAATGAAAAACCGTTTGATTGTTGTTAAGTTTTTGCCCCCGTTTGATGTTAGACATGGTGAAGAAGATGATGAAAATGGCATTAAGAAGTACTAGATAAGTAAGTTGGGTTGTAATATAAATCAGAAAAACTTGAATGGAAGAATGGTTAAGTGTGTTTGCGGGTGAGCGAGAGGTCTTGAGTTCAAATCCGGTTTGAGGCATATTTTTTTAGAAAAACTTTTTGAAGGTAGTTTTCATTTCTAAAATTATTATTATTATTGTTATTGTTATTATCATTAGTAATATAATTATTACTATTATTATTATTACTAAAATAAAGAATTTATGATCAATTATTATTGTTGTTATTATGATTATGATTATTATTGTTATTAAAATAAGTATAAGTATTGATAATATCATTATTATTATTAAAATAACTATTAGATATATAAAACCATATTTAAAACAGATAACCTAATTATATTTTTAATAAGTATTAATTAATTATTCAAGATATATAAAATAAATATATTTAAGATATGAAATATGAATCATTAAATATAACAAGTATATTAATATTATCAATATATGAACTTGTTATATGTTTTAATATATATATATATGAATGATATAGGTTCGTGAATCCAAGGTCAACCTTGCATTGTTCAGTTTCGTCGTATGAATATTTTTACTACAAAATATTGGATAGTGAGTTTCATTTGCTCCCTTTTTAATTGCTTTTGCAATATATATTTTTGGGCTGAGAATACATGCGCTGCTTTTATAAATGCTTTACGAAATAGAGACAAGTGATTAAAAATAATATTCTGCGGATTGATGTACTAGGTAATTTAGTTACATGTTATAAGAGCATGTGAGCGCGAATCCTAAAGATAGATCTATCGGGCTTAACACCCCCATCCTGTAGGCTGCACTAGACAAAAGAGCTAGTGGGCGGATGTTTAGTACTTCGAGGATTATTTATACACTTGCGAGTGTACATATCCATCTTTGTGAAGATGACTTATTATATTATTGTTAAGGTTGGTTACTGAGGTCTCAACATAAGCAGAACGGTTTTATACACTTGCGAGTGTACATATATTTATAAATGAAAATCTTGTGGTCTATTAAAATATTAGAAATGATTGTTTATGATAAAATAATGAACTCACCAACCTTTTGGTTGACACTTGAAAGCATGTTTATTCTCAGGTATGAAAGAAATCTTCCGCTGTGCATTTGTTCATCTTAGAGATACTACTTGGAGTCATTCAGGACATATTTTAAAAGACGTTGCATTCGATTCGTTGAGTTCATCAAGATTATTATTAAGTCAATTATAAGTGGATATATTTTGAAATGGTATGCATGCTGTCAACTTTCGATGTAATGAAAGTTTGTCTTTCAAAAACGAATGCAATGTTTGTAAAATGTATCATATAGAGGTCCAGTACCTCGCGATGTAACCAAATGTAATGTATTCGTCCAGATGGATTAGGACGGGTCATTAGAGTTGGTATCAGAGCGGTGGTCTTAGCAAACCAGTTCTTGCATTAGTGTGTCTATCTGATAGTTGTTTAGATGCATTAGTGAGTCTGGACTTCGACCGTGTCTGCATGTCAAATGTTTTGGTTATCATTTCGTGTCAAAAATTACATGCTTATCATTCTTAGTCTAGACACGTCTTACTGCATTTAGTGCATTGATAGTGTATAGACAAAATTCATATCTTAGCATATCTGATAATTCATATCTTAGCGTATATGTCACCGTAGACTTGCCTGACATATGCCGTAAATTCCTCCGTAATCTACGAAATCTTTTACTCTATATATACATATATATATTCTATGTAATTATAATATCATCCGATAGTCGGAAATCATTTCATATTGAAAAATCCTTTATTCAATCGAAAGAAATGGAACTCGCCACTAGTTCAAGTCCCTCGGATTCCGATATGGAGTTTCACTCGAGTTCCGAAAGCAGTGTGGCCGGAATGGATCAACCAATCATCCATCCCCAATTCATCTGATGGGTTCGTAGTCGACTTAACCAATAAAGACAAGAAGAAAGCGATCCTTTCCACCCACCAACCTGCACACTTGGCGAAGAACCTGAAGCACTTACCAGTAAACATATTCGAAACACCATTTTTAAACTCATCTCCGGGGTAGCTCGTCACGATTACCTTCTATCTAAAATTCTAAACCTTATTCATCCGTTCGTTCTGACCGACAATCATCCCGGAGTAATAGAAAGAAGTCAACGAGCTTCGCGCTCGAGTAGTGGCTTTGGAAAATATGGTGCAAAACCTACCAGCTTCAGCAACAGCACCGACACCAACAGTACCACCAACAACCCAAGTTTCAACATCACAAGCCTCAACAACTCATTCTGAACCACGAGTATAATCATTGTTTTATATATCATTCTATCTACTTTTTCTTTGTTCTACGAATCATTCTACATTATTTATCTTCGTTCTACATGGCGATTATATAATCTCTAAAGTTTTAGAGATTATGTATTCTAATTCTAACGTTTAATCAAATGAGTTTAGTATTATATTGACTCATTAAATCTATGATTACATCTGAAGAAAATATATATGTATATATATTTTCATAAAGATTGTGATTAAAAATTCTTTTGTACAAACTGTTAATGGTGAAAATATTTTAACGGGTAGGTAATACCCGAGGAATATTTAGATTTCACATTAATAAGTTACACTGTACATTCTTCGAATCTGATTTAACGGTCATTTACTATCCTACTTACATCCACATATATACGTATCCGTTCACCGCAGAATAACCATTTTCATTCAATTTCATATTTGGATTTTGACTTATCAGAATCCAACAAGTGGCATAATGAAGAAAACATTGGACAAAATAAAATTTGTTAGAAACAAACAATTTAACTATGAGAAGAATTTTGTTAAGAATTCACGCTAACTGTTCCTAGCTAACTGTTCCTAGCTAATCGGTTACATTTTATTTATCGCAATTTAATTATCGCAATTTAATTATCGCAATTTACATTCTCGCAATTTACATTCTCGCAATTTTATTTATCGTCATTTAATTTCTGTTATTTATTTTACGCACTTTAAATAACGGGACACGTATACAAAGTTTTGACATATCATATCGACGCAAGTATATTTATTATTTGGAATAACCATAGACACTCTATATTCTGTAATGCTTGAGTTCGCTATACATGGATGAGGTTGATTCTACAATAATATATATACTTTGAGTTGTGATCGAGTCTGAGACATGTACACGGATCACGATATGTATTATTTAATTCGAATATTATATATTAAACTATATATGAATTATTGAATTTCTAACTGTGGACTATCAACTGAGGACCGACATTGGACAATTAAAATGAATTAAAATATTAATTATAACATATGAAACTAAACAATTCTTCAAGTTTGCCACTTGATTTCATCTTAAACATCATTTGTATCTTCACGATTACAGTCTACGTTCAAACCTTTCATGATTTTGAAAACACCTCAATCGAGAGGAGGAACCAACCGTACCTCATCTACGGAAGAAAGGATTGATGCATATAGTTATGCACCTGAAAACATTCGGAACCTGAGTAAACGTTTAACACATAGCTGTGTTAATTCCTTTAGTGTTATTATTACTCAAAATAACTTTGCAATCCCTTTACAAATTAGCCAATTTTGTCACAGCTCCAACAAGTCAACTTCGACTTTTCACTCGGATTAGCTTATTATAACCATGATATATAGGTTGTCTTTCGTCATCGATACCGGGAAACCGTTTATATCTCACCACATTAGCAGTAAATTTACCGACAACTCTGTTGATCATTGACTTTCTGAAAAATCACTATATTTAGTGAAACCCTATCATTTACTCATTTACATCTTATAACGAGAATTACTATACCAACTACCGAGAATTAGCAATCAGTATTTTGAAATCTCGCAGCATGTCTACATCAACAGTTATAAGTATACATATAATCCTTATCTCTTAGAATTATGATTTTCCACTCTGAAATTTTGAAAAGCACCCAGTCTACAATTCAATACTCCAAATTCTGAAAAAGCTGAATACAGCAGCAAAAACTGTACAAGCTGAATACAGCAGCAAAAAAAAAAAAAAAAAAAAAAAACTGTACACTACCTTAACCGTCGAAGGTATAAAGATAAAGAATAGTATGTTGGCAAAGCTCAGAAAAGTTGGAACTGAAAAACGGATTGAGCAAACCATGAAGGAGACTCTGAACAAATTACAAGGACTAAACTTGTACATAAAGAATCCAGATGGTTCTGTTTCTGGTGAAATCCTTAGCGAATACCTTACTCCTTAACCACTCTAAATTATCGTGAATGAATTTCTTCATCATAATTTGATTTTGAAATCCTAAGATATCCTCGTACCTTTCTTTATTAATAACCTCAATATTTCTGAAGATATCTTCATAAATATTCTCGTTCGATATTAATTATCTCTCTGCGCTATCCGTATTATATCATAAAAGGAAACTGTTTTAGTTTATATATTCTTCGAACCTTCGAAATTAAAATATGAATGTTTTTGAAGTAGTGTTGGGAACTGATGCATGAGTTAGTGTAATATAATGACACTTGATTAACGTGATTATATTACAGTAAGTCATGCTGAGTTTCTAAATGGAATGTGATGATTCACAGATCATAACGTCATCATGTGCCATGTTACACGACTCTTACGTTCTGTCTAATCTATAAACATATCAAGAACATATTTTTCTTGATAGTCCTATCTTTCCTTGAATTCTGGTAATTTGAAAAGTCAAATTGTGCTATTACCGTTTCTTTCTTAGGACATTAACAATGTTCATTCTGAAACTTATATCTACGAATTCTGGACCATTACAAGAGATGCCCAATCGCAAGAAGAAGAAACGAAAGGACAAAGCTCCGAAATAGAAATTGGAGTATAAATCGCAGAAAATAGGGGGGAGTATTAACTGGGGATGACAATGATTATAGAAAACAGAAGCAAAGACTCCGAAATATAAGAGAAAATATAAAGCCCCATAACAACACGGAAGTTACAAACCGTGGATATTAATAGGAATAGCAATATAAAGACACGGTATAATTAACAATAGTATCACCTAAGGTAATAGTAGAAGTAAACAGATTTTTCTGGTGGAAGATTGAAAAGAAGGATGACAGAAATGATAATTAGGAAAATATCACGGGTTAGAACTGGATTAAGCATTTTCACAATCTTTGGATGTATGAACTAAGAGGGAAAGTATAGGAATGGTGAGAATAACGGAACGGAAAAAGTTTAATTTATAATAAAAATATAAGACAGAGTAATCGAGGCAGATCATCGTATTCAATTATAGAGATCCTAATTTCCTTATTCACCGTAGAACCGAATCTTATATAGATTTCGAAGATTATCTTTAAATCCCTTGAATTTCGGAATTCAACCATGACTACGTCAAAAGTTATGACGAAACTTTATTTACTCATTTCATTCTTTTGTGATATCTCCATTCGTACTCTTCGAATAATCGAATTATTTTATTCTCATTACTCTATGATGATAAAACTCTATTTATCAACTCATATTCGTCATGAAAACATTTTTATTGTTAGCCATGACGACCTCACTAAAATTTCGGGACGAAATTTCTTTAACGGGTAGGTACTGTGACGACCCGAAAATTTCCGACCAAATTTAAACTTTATCTTTAAATGATATCGACACGATAAGCAAAGTCTGTAATGTTGAGTCTCAAAAATTTTAAACTATTTACATGGATTCATTTAACCTGTGACTATTCCCGATGATTCACGAACAATTGTGTGTAAATAAATATGTAAATATATATATACATATATAAATATAAGAGTGCATATTAAGTTGAATTAATAAAATACAAAATAATCATTTGAATTGAAAATGTAAAATAACGTAAAAAAAAATTAAGATTAAAATTTATTTATGATTTAAATGAATTCTTATTTTTTTTATCTTTTTTATAATATTATTACTATTATTTAGTTATTTTTAGAATTATTATTAATATAATTATTATTAGTAAATTTACAATTAATATTTATTAAAAATAAAAAAACCATGAACTAGTACAATCTGTTTCACGTATCCATCAACCCTGTATTTGATTTTTTTTCTCCAGTTTGTTACAAGTCATTCTCAGGGTACATTACAGAACAAAAATTCATCCATTATATATGTACACATCTGCATTTGAGAAAGAATCAAACCAAAAATCTCAAAAAATATGCTCGTATCTCTGTTCTTCATCTTTTTAGCCAAATTTTGATTTAGTGTTAAATTTCAAAATCCTTAAATGCAGAAGTGTTAGAATTCATCTAACTAAACTATCTGTAAGTTTTCAATCCTCAATTCTTTCTATTAATATCTAATATGAGAGTCAAAGTTTTGATTTTAAAAGTCAACTGAGTGTTGTTGAATCAAATTCGAGTTTGTTTTGATATCTCCAGTTAATTTGATGATCCATAAAGATTATAAGAATGATTTGCAACACAATTCATGTTGTAATCATAACCTATAACACTCTTAATCTAAAAATCAATTTTTGAGTTCTTGAGTTCTTCACAGTGATATACACTAACGTGAATTCGAAACAAATTTCAAAAACTAAAAATGCAGAGTTATTAGGAATCATTTACTTAAACTTCCTGCAAAATCTCAAGTTCTAATTCTTAATAACGAATTCGAATTTGTGAGTCAAAGTTATTTTGTCAAAAGTCAACTAATTTGTTCATCGAGAAATTAGAGCTTGTTTTGATGTTTCTGTTGAAATTGATGATTCACAAAGTTTTTAGGAATGATTTGAAACGTATTTCATGCTGTAAAAATTGTCCAAAACGAACTCAAAATTGAAAACATTAATTTTTTTTTTAAAGTGTTACGAGCTTCAGCTGTATGTTTCTTCAACTTTTTCTGAATTTTTCTAATCACAAGAACACTTTTATTTTTTTTTGTTTCATGTTGTTTACAAGTCATAAATGAAAAACTGTTTGATTGTTGTTAAGTTTTTGCCCCCGTTTGATGTTAGACATGGTGAAGAAGATAATGAACATGGCATTAAAAAGTACTAGATAAGTAAGTTGGGTTGTAATATAAATCAGAAAAACTTGAATGGAAGAATGGTTAAGTGTGTTTGCGGGTGAGCGAGAGGTCTTGAGTTCAAATCCGGTTTGGGGCATATTTTTTTAGAAAAGCTTTTTGAAGGTAGTTTTCATTTTTAAAATTATTATTATTATTGTTATTGTTATTATCATTAGTAATATAATTATTACTATTATTATTATTACTAAAATAAAGAATTTATGATCAATTATTATTATTGTTATTATGATTATGATTATTATTGTTATTAAAATAAGTATAAGTATTGATAATATCATTATTATTATTAAAATAACTATTAGATATATAAAACCATATTTAAAACAGATAACCTAATTATATTTTTAATAAGTATTAATTAATTATTCAAGATATATAAAATAAATATATTTAAGATATGAAATATGAATCATTAAATATAACAAGTATATTAATATTATTAATATATGAACTTATTATATGTTTTAATATATATATGAATGATATAGGTTCGTGAATCCAAGGTCAACCTTGCATTGTTCAGTTTCGTCGTATGAATATTTTTACTACAAAATATTGGATAGTGAGTTTCATTTGCTCCCTTTTTAATTGCTTTTGCAATATATATTTTTGGGCTGAGAATACATGCGCTGCTTTTATAAATGCTTTACGAAATAGAGACAACTTTACGAAATAGAGACAAGTGATTAAAAATAATAGTCTGCGGATTGATGTGCTAGGTAATTTAGTTACATGTTATAAGAGCATGTGAGCGCGAATCATAAAGATAGATCTATCGGGCTTAACACCCCCATCCTGTAGGCTGCACTAGACATAAGAGCTAGTGGGCGGATGTTTAGTACTTCGAGGATTATTTATACACTTGTGAGTGTACATATCCATCTTTGCGAAGATGACTTATTATATTTTTGTTAAGGTTGGTTACTGAGGCCTCAACATAAGCCGAACGGTTTTATACACTTGCGAGTGTACATATATTTATAAATGAAAATCTTGTGGTCTATTAAAATATTGGAAATGATTGTTTATGATAAACTAATGAACTCACCAACCTTTTGGTTGACACTTGAAAGCATGTTTATTCTCAGGTATAAAAGAAATCTTCCGCTGTGCATTTGTTCATCTTAGAGATACTACTTGGAGTCATTCAGGACATATTTCAAAAGACGTTACATTCGAGTCGTTGAGTTAATCAAGATTATTATTAAATCAATTATAAGTGGATATATTATGAAATGGTATGCATGCTGTCAACTTTCGATGTAATGAAAGTTTGTCTTTCAAAAACGAATGCAATGTTTGTAAAATGTATCATATAGAGGTCAAGTACCTCGCGATGTAACCAAATGTAATGTATTCGTCCAGATGGATTAGGACGGGTCATTAGAACAACTTCCTGACCTAAATCAAGAAGCGCATGTGTTTTTCGGATGACTTTACTTCCTTTTAATGATGAAATTGATTCATCGTGTAGATCCATCTTTTCTTTCAAATATATTATAAAAAATTGGGTAAAAGTGATAAAATTGTCCAAAACAAAAGTATCTTCAGTTATTTGTACAAAAATATGTGATATATGTTTTAAATAACTTGGTAAATTTTTCCCACACTTGGCTTTTATTTTCCTTTCTTTGCCTTTTTATTCTCCTCTATTCCATTTTAAATGAATTCAAGCGTTTTGGGTTGTTTCTCAATTTATGTCCTTTCCGAGGTAACAATAATTTCGGTGTTAACACCTAGTTTTATCGTTCATAAATTTGTATAAACATGATTTTGAGTTCATTTAATTAAAAATTTTAAAAAATTTTACTAGAATTGGTAGTCAGTATATAAGACTATGGCTGTTCTTAATTATCAGAGAGCACTAGATTCTAATACAACTACTACGTTACTAGTATTTTTAATGGTAACCAAGTGTATAAGTCAAAAATTTTAAAAATTCGAAAGAATTTAACCCCTTCCCACACTTAAGATCTTGCAATGCCCTCATTTGCAAGAAATCAGTAAAAATTTAAATTCATGAGGGTGATTAGTGTAGAAAAATGATTAAAAATACCGAGTTTGCAAACCTATTGTTTTATATCACATTTAATATTTTACGTCTTGTCGTTAAAATTAGTAGCTTTTGCTGAACTCAATGCCAGTTTTTGAAAGTGAGCTATTTTACCCTATTTTGTACATAATATAAACTACAAACAAATATATACATAATATTTATATATATATATATAAAACCTTTATTTATTAAAACAATTTAAATGAATAATTTTTTAAAAGAAAATTTCTTTTACTTTA
Organism: Rutidosis leptorrhynchoides; assembly: GCF_046630445.1. NCBI lineage: Eukaryota > Viridiplantae > Streptophyta > Magnoliopsida > Asterales > Asteraceae > Rutidosis > Rutidosis leptorrhynchoides. The sequence continues at coordinate 275,443,680 of NC_092339.1, read as the reverse complement.
GGTAGAGGTAGTTTCGGTACGTTTACCTAGTCCCTCGACAAAATTTTAAAATTTGTCATTTTAAAGTGATTGTTTTAAAAGCAAAGATGTTTAGGGGGTTTTTTTTTTTGACATACTTTAATTCAATAAGATTAAAAATAATGATAATAAAATTTCTCGTCCCTCCCTTGGGTAAAGCAATTTCGGTTCAACGACCTAGTTTTCAACTCACGACGAATTTTAGAAATCATATTTTTAATTTAATGAAATAACGTAAATTTTTTTTTTAAATTCACACCAAACTTAAATTTAAAATGCATAAAATTAAAAATTCATATTATTAATATTTTTATACATACAAACTTATATTAAAAATATTAATTTTTTAAATATTTACAAACTTAAATATATTAATTTTAAAAAGTTTACAATATTAATTTAATATTTATATATTAATTTTAAAAACATGGTAAAAAAATAAAATTAAAAATCTTTTTGGTCTTTTATCCCACTTTAATCAATCAAATATTATAAAAAATATACGCCCCTCTTTTCGGTAAAGTAATTTCGGTTCCATAACCTAGTTTTACTCCTGACGAATTTTTAAAATATTTTGGGTTGATTGATTAAAGATATTTATACCTTAAGAATAAACGGTAAATTTCGCAGTGATGTAATAAATTTTTGTATGATATCAATAATTTCAGTTACGCATACCTAATTTTATTGAATACCAATTTAATACTTTATAGCGAACGATTCAGCGTTAATTATCAAAAGGTTAAAAGCAATAAAAATAAAAACTGTACATACTTACCTATGAGAAAAAATTCTCAGAGACCAGCTTTAGCCGACTCATAGGAGAGTCGTGTGATTTGGTTCTCCATAGCTACGTAAGCGTAACCTCGATTCTTCAATATCTTTTCTTCTAAACATATAAACGGTCCTTCTCTGCATAGAGTGACAAATTCGGTATTTGAATATGTTTGATTATTTGAACATTTACCTTCGTGTGACCATTTTCCGCATTTATAACATCTTTCAAGGTGTCGTGCTCTTCTTTTTGTTGCGGATTTTGATTTTCCTTTACCAAAATGTATCTTATGATGATCTTTCCTGAGTTCTTTTCTTACTCCGTCCATTTTTTCTCTTATGAATGATACCAGTTCACTCGGAAGTGTGTCATTATTACGTTTAGTAATCATAGCGTGTAGCATTAGACCATGGTTCAGATCAAAGGAATTCTTCATCTAGTCAAACCTAAAAAAATAAAAATTCAGAATGGAGGGAGAAGACTAGTTCTTTAGGGTCTGCTAGGGAAAGATCATTCGGATTCCATTCTCGAGAACTACACGAAAACAGAATATCTAACTCTAACAGAAATATATATTATCGTTAAAAGATTTGATTCTCCCCACACTTAGTTAGTTGTGGTGTTGAAATTGTGATTAACTTCGTTTTCAATTGGACTATCAACAACTTGTATATCTCTTACTTTTGCTTCAATCCATTTGTTGATTTCCTCCGTAACTTTCACAAATTCAACTAACATCGCCTTTTCCTTAAGCGATAAATTGGATACTAATCGGTTACATAACTTAAAGTTCCCCTTAATCCTAGCATCGTGAATTCGTTTATAAAGTTTCTTCATTGAACTGTTAAAAACGGGTTCATCTAATTTCGTATCATCAATAGGGTTCTTTGTTATCGGATCATCATTAAGTGTTTCTTCATCTTCGCCACACTTAGGCGTTTTTATTGGTTTAACAGTTTTGGTTGGTGGAGATCTAAACTTTTGATTCACAAAGGTGACCGATTTATCACCATCCCTAAGTGTCATTCTACCTTCTCTTACATCAATGAATGCTTCGGTGGTTGCTAATAATGGGCGACCTAAAATTAGAGGAATATCAAGGTTTTCCTCCATATTAATAACTATGAAGTTTGCAACAAAGGTCAAACTTCTCACTTTCGAACGTCCTTTTGTACGATTTAATAATTTGAACTTTGCGTTTTGCGGCTCGTACTCTTGTACTTTTGAGACGTTTCTCATCAATAATTTGAACCTCTTTGATTGTACTTTTTAGCTTTTTGGTCGTTTGCGTCTTCAATTCGTTGAATCTGCCTTTTGTCTTCACCTTTTATCATTTAAACGAATATCACTTATAAATAGGACAATTGCAACTAAAAGCTTGTCTTTCTTGAGGGATAATACTACGAAATATATGTTCGTTTTTAGCATTATCAGGACACGTATACAAGGTTTTGACATATCATATCGACGCATCTATATATATTATTTGGAATAACCATAGACACTCTATATGCAGTAATGTTCGAGTTAGCTATACAGGGTTGAGGTTAATTCTCAAATAATATATATACTTTGAGTTGTGATCGAGTCTGAGACATGTATATAAAGGGTCACGAACGTATTAATTAATTCAAATATTATATATTAAAATACATACGCATTATTGAATTACTAATTGTGGACTGCTAACTATGGACTAATAACATTGGATAATTAAAATGAATTAAAATATTTATTATAACATATGAAACTAAACATTTCTTCAAGTTTGCCACTTGATTTCATCTTAAACATCATTTGAATCTTGACGATTATAGTCTGCGTTCAAACCTTTCATAATTCTTGAAAACACCTCAATCGAGAGGATGAACCAACCGCAGTTTATCTACGGAAGAAAAGATTTATGCATATAGTTATGCACCTAAAAAAACACTCGGAACCTGAGTAAACGTTTAACACATATATGTACTAGTTCCTTTGGTGTTGTTATTACCGAAAATAACTTTACAATCCCTTTTCACGGTAGTAAGTTTTGTTACAGCTCCAGCAAATCAACTTCAATTGTTCGTTCGAACAAGCCTTATTTTAACGATTACCCTTTCATCATCGTTACCGGAGAACCGTGTATATTCCACCGCATCAGCAGTAAACTTACCAGCGACTTCATTGAAATGTTCCGTTCTTATTGATTAAAAACGTTCCATATTAATTGATTTCGTTGCGAGGTTTTGACCTCTATATGAGACGTTTTTCAAAGACTGCATTCATTTTAAAACAAACCATAACCTTTGTTTCATCAATAAAGGTTTAAAAAGCTTTACGTAGATTATCAAATAATGATAATCTAAAATATCATGTTTACACACGACCATTACATAATGGTTTACAATACAAATATGTTACAACGAAATAAGTTTCTTGAATGCAGTTTTTACACAATATCATACAAGCATGGACTCCAAATCTCGTCTTTATTTAAGTATGCGACAGCAGAAGCTCTTAATAATCACCTGAGAATAAACATGCTTAAAACGTCAACAAAAATGTTGGTGAGTTATAGGTTTAACCTATATATTATCAAATCATAATAATAGACCACAAGATTTCATATTTCAATACACATCCCATACATAGAGATAAAAATTATTCATATGGTGAACACCTGGTAACCGACATTAACAAGATGCATATTTAAGAATATCCCCATCATTTCGGGACACCCTTCGGATATGATATAAATTTCGAAGTACTAAAGCATCTGGTACTTTGGATGGGGTTTGTTAGGCCCAATAGATCTATCTTTAGGATTCGCGTCAATTAGGGTGTCTGTTCCCTAATTCTTAGATTACCAGACTTAATAAAAAGGGGCATATTCGATTTCAATAATTCAACCATAGAATGTAGTTTCACGTACTTGTGTCTATTTTGTAAATCATTTATAAAACCTGCATGTATTTTCATCCCAAAAATATTAGATTTTAAAAGTGGGACTATAACTCACTTTCACAGTTTTTTTTTACTTCGTCGAGAAGTAAGACTTGGCCACTGGTCGATTCACGAACCTATAACAAATATGTACATATATATCAAAGTATGTTCAAAATATATTTACAACACTTTTAATACATTTTGATGTTTTAAGTTTATTAAGTCAGCTGTCCTCGTTAGTAACCTACAACTAGTTGTCCACAGTTAGATGTACAAAAAATAAATCGATATATATTATCTTGAATCAATCCACGACCCAGTGTATACATATCTCAGTATTGATCACAACTCAAACTATATATATTTTGGAATCAACCTCAACCCTGTATAGCTAACTCCAACATTCACATATAGAGTGTCTATGGTTGTTCCGAAATATATATAGATGTATCGACATGATAGGTCGAAACATTGTATACGTGTCTATGGTATCTCAAGATTACATAATATACAATACAAGTTGATTAAGTTATGGTTAGAATAGATTTGTTACCAATTTTTACGTAGCTAAAATGAGTAGTTTTTACCAATTTTGTTTTGCTCGCCATTTCTTCGTTTCTAATCCGTTTTGAGTGATTTAAGCGGCCACGGTTTCGTATTGAACTTGACTTTATGAAACTAAACAGAAAAGGTATAGGTTTATAGTCGGAAATACAAGTTACAAGTCATTTTTTAAAGAGGTAGTCATTTTCGTCGAAAGAACGACATCTTGATGACTGTTTTGAAAAACATACTTTCACTTTGAGTTTAACCATGATTTTTGGATATGGTTTCATGTTCATAATAAAAATAATTTTCCCAGAAGTATAGCTTTTAAATCAAAGTTTTTCATAGTTTTTAATTTTCCAAACCAAAACAGCCCCCGGTTGTAACTACGACTGCGTAAATCCGGTTTTATGGTGTTTATCGTGTTTCCGGGTTTTAAATCATTAAGTTAGCATATCATATAGATATAGATCATGTGTATAGTTGATTTTAAAAGTGTAGTTAGAAGGATTAACTTTATTTGCGAACAAGTTTAGAATTAACTAAACTATGTTCTAGTGATTACAAGTTTACCACTTCGAATATGATAGCTTTTTATGTATGAATCGAATGATGTTATGAACATCATTACTACCTTAAGTTCCTTGAATAAACCTAATGGAAAAGAGAAAAATGGATCTAGCTTCAACGGATCCTTGGATGGCTCGAAGTTCTTGAAGCAGAATCATGACACGAAAACAAGTTCAAGTAAAATCATCACTTGAAATAAGATTGTTATAGTTATAGAAATTGAACCAAAGTTTGAATATGATTATTACCTTGTATTAGAATGATAACCTACTGTAAGAAACAAAGATTTTTTGAAGTTGGATGATCTCCTTACAAGATTGGAAATAAGCTAGCAAACTTAGAAGTATTCTTGATTTTATGTAACTAGAACTTCTAGAATTTATGAAGAACACTTAGAACTTGAAGATATAACTTGAGAGAGATCAATTAGATGAAGAAAATTGAAGAATGAAAGTGATTGTAGGTGTTTTTAGTCGTTGGTGTATGGATTAGATATAAAGGATATGTAATTTTGTTTTCATGTAAATAAGTCATGAATGATTACTCATATTTTTGTAATTTTATGAGATATTTCATGCTAGTTGCCAAATGATGGTTCCCACATGTGTTAGGTGACTCACATGGGCTGCTAAGAGCTGATCATTGGAGTGTATATACTAATAGTACATACATCTAAAAGCTGTGTATTGTACAAGTACGAATACGGGTGCATACGAGTAGAATTGTTGATGAAACTGAACGAGGATGTAATTGTAAGCATTTTTGTTAAGTAGAAGTATTTTGATAAGTGTCTTGAAGTATTTCAAAAGTGTATGAATACATATTAAAACACTACATGTATATACATTTTAACTGAGTCGTTAAGTCATCGTTAGTCGTTACATGTAAGTGTTGTTTTGAAACCTTTAGGTTAACGATCTTGTTAAATGTTGTTAACCCAATGTTTATAATATCAAATGAGATTTTAAATTATTATATTATCATGATATTATGATGTATGAATATCTCTTAATATGATATATATACATTAAATGTCGTTACAACGATAATCGTTACATATATGTCTCGTTTCAAAATCATTAAGTTAGTAGTCTTGTTTTTACATATGTAGTTCATTGTTAATATACTTAATGATATGTTTAATTATCATAATATCATGTTAACTATATATATATCCATATATATGTCATCATATAGTTTTTACAAGTTTTAACATTCGTGAATCACCGGTCAACTTGGGTGGTCAATTGTCTATATGAAACCTATTTCAATTAATCAAGTCTTAACAAGTTTGATTGCTTAACATGTTGGAAACACTTAATCATGTAAATAACAATTTCATTTAATATATATATATAAACATGGAAAAGTTCGGGTCACTACATTCATTACTCATTGGCCTAAGTCTCTCTGAAGAACCATTATATTTGTTCGTTAAAACCCTATCATGTACTTATCCGCATCTGATAACAAGAACTGCCATACCAAGTATCAGGAATTAGCAATCAGTATTTAGAATCTCGCAGCGTTTCTACGACAACAGTTATATGTATACATATAACATCTATCTCCTAGAATTACGAACTTCAATTCTAAAAAGCACCCAGCCTACGAATCAATACATTGAACTTTGAAAAAGCTGAATGAAGTAGCAGAAACTGTAGACCACCAAAACCGTCAAAAGTTTGATGATAAAGAATATTGTGTTGGCAAAGCTCAGAAAAAGTTTGAAACTGAAAAACTGATTGAGCAAACTATGAAGGAGTCTCTGAACAAATCACAAGGACTAAACTTGTACATAAAGAATCCTGATGATTCTCTTTCTGATGAAATCTTTAGCGAATACCTTGCTCCTTAATCACTCTAAATCATCTTGAATGAATTTCTTCATCACAATTTGATTCTAAAATTCTGAGATATTATCGTACCTTTCATTATTAATAGCCTCAATAGTTCTGAAGATATCTTCATAAATATTCTTGTCCGATATTAATTATCTCTCCGCGTCATCTGGGTTATATCATAAAAGAAAACTATTTTAGTTTCTAAATCTCTGAAAACTTAGAGTTTGAATTATGAATGATTTTGAAGTAGTGTTGGGAACTGAAGCATGAGTTAGTATAATATAATGACACTTGATCAACGTGATTATATTACAATAAGTCATGCTGAGTTTCTAATGGAATGTGATGATTCACAGATCATAACGTCATCATGTGCCATGTTACACGACTCTTATATTCTACCTAATCTCCAAAAATATCGAGAACATATCTTCCTGATAGTTCTATCTTTCCCGGATATTCTGGTAATTTGACAAATCAAATCCTGCTAATACGTTCCTCTCTGCTTAGAATATTATAGTCATTCAAAACTCTATACCTACGAATTCTGGACCATTACTCGCCTTACTAGAGGTCGAGAAGAAAATAAAAAGGCAAAGAGCTCCAAAATATAAGAAAAAATATAAAGTCCAATAACAACACGGAGATTACAAACCGTGGATATTAATACGAATAGCAATATAAAGACATGGTAGAATTAAAAATAGTATCACCCCATAGAAATAGTAGAAGTAAACAGACTTTTTTGGTGGAAGATTGAAAAGAAGGATGACAGAAATGATAATTAGGAAAATATCAAGGATTAGAACTGGATTAAGCATTTTCACAATCTTTTGGATGTATGAACTAAGAAAGGAAGTATAGGAATGGTGAAAATAAGGGAACGAAAAAAGTTTAATTTATAATGGAAATATCAGACAGAGTAATCGAGGCAGATCACCATATTTAATTATAGAGATCTTAATTTTCTTATTCGCCGAAGAATCAAATCTTTTAGATTTCGAAGATTTTCTTTAAATTCCTTGAATTCCGGAAATCCACCGTGACTACGTCAAAAATTAAGACGAAACTTTATTTCTTCAATTCACTCTTTTGTGACAGCTTCACTCGTACGCTTTGAATAATCAAATTGTTTTATCTGTATTACTCAATGATGATAAAATTCTATCTTATCAATTTATATTCGTCATGAAAACATATTTATTGTCAGCCATGACCATCCCAATCAAATTTCGGGACAAAATTTCTTTAACGAGTAGGTACTGTGATGACCCGAAAATTCCCGACCAAATTTAAACTTAATCTTGGAATGTTTCTGACACGATAAGCAAAGTCTGTAATGTTGAGTCTCAAAAATTTTGAACTGTTTTAATACATACATTTAACCTGTGACTATTTCCGACGATTCACGAACCTTTAATTATAAATAGAAATTAATATATAAATAATTGTATATGTAAACGATCATATATAATAACTTAAACTATCATGTGAATTAGTTATTATGAAAGATAACTTAAGATAATTTAAAAAAATTTATTTGAAACTGTTTAGTTAATTATAGAGTGTATTTTGAATATAAATGATTTCGAATATAATTTGTTAACGTTAACAAAATATTAAATGTATAATGATATACATTTGAGTTAATTGTTTAAATATATATAATTAATATATAAATCTAAGTAATAAAACTTGATTTTTAAAACATAATTATATATATAGTAACAAATATATGATTTCTATACATAATTGTTGATTGTATGATTTCTATACATAATTGTTGATTGTATGTATATTAATATATTAGAATGTATAAATGTTAAATACTCAATATATGTTATTGTATAACAAATATTATATAATTAGTAAATATTTCATAATTAATACTATGTAAGGTTAATTTATTAAAGTTAAAATATAATTGTTAGACTAATATTAATATTATTACTTTCATTATTATGATTAATATTAAATTAAATTAATAATAATATTAGTATCAGTATTATTAGGGATATAGGCATGAAATTTGATACACATAATTGTTATACTAATATCATTATTACTATCAATATTAATAATATTACTATCATTATTACTATTACTTAAATTATTAAAATTATTAAAATTATTGATCTTTTTATTAAGATACAACTTATGAATATTATTTTTCATTAATGTTATTAGCATTAAAATCATTACTAACATTATTATTAATAAATATTATTATCCTAGTTATTTATATTATTATTACTAATATTATTGTTATCATTAAAAATATTAAGATTATTATAATTAGTATTATTATTATCATTAATAATATTATTATTATCATTTTTATTCATTGTTAATATTATTAATATAATTATTATTATTAATATAATTATTAATTATTAATAATAATCGTATATAATATATATATGTATATATATATATATATATATAATAAAAAATAAAAAAATAAATGAGTCCGACACAAACAAAATTCGTTTTGAGTCGTTATCTAATTTCAATTTAATTCCTGTTTGTGATTTGTAATTGTCGACCAGGGATTTTTATAAGACATCAATTAATCATTCCACCATTAATATCAATTATCAATTAAAAAAAAAGGGAGAACCGTAACCTTTGTATTCTTATTTTTTTTCTTTTCTGCAAAACTTCGAATTCAAATCAATTTTCAAAAACTGGAATTGCAATCTTGTTAGGAATCATTCACTCAAGCTATTTGAAAAATCTCAGGTTCCAATTCTTTATAACGAATTCAAATTTTCGAGTCAAAGTTATTTGTTAAAAAGTCAAAGTTTGTGTTCATCGTGAAATTCGTAATCGTTTCGATGTTTTCAGTTAAATTGACTATTCCAATAGTTTCTAGGAGAGATTTGGAAAATATTTCATTAAGGAATCAAGGTCTCAAACTATTTTAATTTCAAAATCAATGTTCGTGTTCTTCGTTATTCATAGCGACTATAATTTTTTTTTTTATTATTATTCTGTTATGTTAAACCAATTCAAGTATAGCAGCATGTTTTCATTTCTATTTCAAGTAATAATTAAATTAAAATTCGTTGTTATAATTTGTGTTGGTAATGGATCGAATTTGTGAAGAAGGAAGAAAAGGAAACAGGATTAATAAGCGTTAAATAAAAATAAGAGTGGGTATATTCAGGAAAAACAGAAGTAGCTGAGTGGTAATGGGGTCTTGTGGGTTAATGAGTGGTCACGGGTTCAAGCCTGGGCGTGAGCATTGGCGTTTTTTTTTTAAGACTTATCACATTGAGGTAGTTTTTCTAATATTTCTATTATTATTATCATTATTATTATCATTATTGTTATTGTTATTATTATTATAATAATTATAATTATTGTTATTATTAGTGATTGTTATTAATACAAGTATTATAATTATTATTATAATTATTATTATTACTAAAACAAGTAGTTACCATTTATTGTTATTATCATAATTATAATTACAGATATGATTATTAATATTATTAATGTTGTTACTAATATTATTATCGTTTTTTAAAATATAATCTTATCATTTTTATGTATTATTATTATTATTATTATTATTATTATTATTATTATTATTATTATTATTATTATTATTATTATTATTATTATGATTATGATTATGATTAAGAGTATTGTTATTATATATTCATTAATATTGTTATTATTATTATCTATATAAAAATCAATAAATATAGTTTTATTAAAATCTTAAAAATTATTAGTATTATCATTACTAATATTATTATTATTATTAGTGCTATGATTATTGTATTATTACTGCTCGTATTATTATTATTATTATAAATATTATCATTTATATTATTATTATGAATTTTTTATTATAAGTATTGTTACTGCTAAGTTATTATCATTAATATTAAGTTTACTAAAACTATCTTTTTGTAATCCTTAAAAACTATCATTTTTATTATTATCAGTTGATAATGCTAAAAACGAACATATATTTCATAGCATTATTCCTCAAGAAAGACAAGTTTTTAGTTGCAACTGTTCTATTTAAAAGTGATATTCGTTTAAATAATAAAAGGTGAAGACAAAAGACAGATTCGACGAATTGAAGACGCAAACGACCAAAAAGCTCAAAAGTATAAAATACAATTAAAGAGGTTCCAATTATTGATAAGAAACGTCTCGAAATTACAAGAGTACAAGATTCAAAACCCAAAGTACAAGATATTAAATTGTACGCAAGGACGTTCGAAAATCCGGAACCGGGACATGAGTCAAATCTCAACGCTCGACGCAACGGACTAAAAATTACAAGTCAACTATGCACATAAATATAATATAATATTTAAATAATTCTTATAATTATTTATATATTATATAATATATTATAAACCGTCGGCAAGAAAGGCTCCAAACTTGTGTGAGCTGTAAAAGCAAACTCCGCGAGTTGCAGAGTTTGCAGTGCAAAAACTACGCGAGTCGCGGAGCCCCTAATTTTGAAACTGCCTATAAAGCTCGCGCATTCTGATCGTAAAAATCATAAACATATATATCCATCCTCTCTATATCTGTACGTAAATATTTATATTTATATTTTAATTTTAATTTTAATTTTAATTTTAATTTTAATCCTAATAATAAGGGTATGTTAGCGAATATTGTAAGGGTGTAAGTCGAAATTCTGTCCGTGTAACGCTACGCTATTTTTAATCATTGTAAGTTATGTTCAACCTTTTTAATTTAATGTCTCGTAGCTAAGTTATTATTATGCTTATTTAAAACGAAGTAATCATGATGTTGGGCTAATTATTAAAATTGGGTAATTGGGCTTTGTACCATAATTGGGGTTTGGACAAAAGAACGACACTTGTGGAAATTAGACTATGGGCTATTAATGGGCTTTATATTTGTTTAACTAAATGATAGTTTGTTAATTTTAATATAAAGATTTACAATTGGGCGTCCCTATAAATTATCATATACACTCGATCGGACACGATGGGCGGGGTATTTATATGTACGAATAATCGTTCATTTAACCGGACACGGGAATGGATTAATAGCCACTAGAATAATTAAAACAGGGGTGAAATTATGTACAAGGACACTTGGTATAATTGATAACAAAATATTAAAACCTTGGGTTACACTCAGTCGACATCCTGGTGTAATTATTAAACAAAGTATTAAAATCTTGTTACAGTTTAAGTCCCCAATTAGTTGGAATATTTAACTTCGGGTATAAGGATAATTTGACGAGGACACTCGCACTTTATATTTATGACTGATGGACTGTTATGGACAAAAACCAGATGGACATATTAAATAATCCAGGACAAAGGACAATTAACCCATGGGCATAAAACTAAAATCAACACGTCAAACATCATGATTACGGAAGTTTAAATAAGCATAATTCTTTTATTTCATATTTAATTTCCTTTATTTTATATTTAATTGCCCTTCTAATTATAGCACTTTTATTTATTGTTATTATATTTAATTGCACTTTTAATTATCGTACTTTTTAATTATCGCAAGTTTATTTTATCGCACTTTTATTATTCGTAATTTCATTATCGTTATTTACTTTACGCTTTAAATTAAGTCTTGTATTTATTTATTATTTTACATTTGGTTTTAACTGCGACTAAAGTTTTAAAATCGACAAACCGGTCATTAAACGGTAAAAACCCCCCTTTATAATAATAATATTACTTATATATATATTTGTATTTTTACAAAAGTAAACTAATATAGCGTTAAGCTTTGTTTAAAGATTTTCCCTGTGGAACGAACCGGACTTACTAAAAACTACACTACTGTACGATTAGGTACACTGCCTATAAGTGTTGTAGCAAGGTTTAAGTATATCCATTCTCTAAATAAATAAATATCTTGTGTAAAATTGTATCGTATTTAATAGTATTTTCTGCTAAAATATAATAGCTATTTTATATACACCTCGCATAACTATCAAGTATTTTTGGCGCCGCTGCCGGGGAACTCTTAAACGCCGGAAGCGCAACGCTAATATAAAAAAAAAATTTAGTTTACTTTTATTAAAATTCGTTTTTATAAAAATACGTTTTTAATTATTCAAAAATATAAAAAGAAAAACAAAAATATAAGTATTTTGTTAAATATTTAAGTTTTATAAAGTTTCTTTATTTTTATATAAGTTTTATTTAAGTATTTTTTATTTAAAACATATAAAAAAAATTAATATATATAAATCTATTTTTAAGATATTTTTAAAATTATAAACAAGTTCTATTTTTATTTAAGTTTTTAAATATAAGTTTTTATTATACAAATATTTTGATATAAACAGAAAATATAAAAACAGAAAATATAAAATAAAATAAAAAACGCGTAAAATTTCAAAACTGTACCTGAGTTGAATTCTGGAACCCCGCGACTCGCGGAGTTTTCTGCTTCGGGCACCGCAACTCGCGGAGATACCCTGACACCGACAGAAACCCTAATCTGCATTTAATTACGGGTAATTATTAATTATTATTATTATTAACCCTAGTTAATTATTATTATTATAATTAGTTTTACTTTTTATTTAATTTATATTTTAGTTAAATTAGTTTAATTAAATTGTAAAATTAATAGTTTTAATAAATAAATAATATAAAAATAATATTTTTATAAAAATTGTATTTTTTACAACTTTTTGTATATTTTTATATTTTGTCCCTTTTTAATCGTTTTAGCGTAATATTTGTATTTTTAGCTCATATTTAGTTTTAAACTTAGTTTTTGCCATAGTTATTTTTACTTCTAGATTTTTAGGCTTTGTCGTAGAATTCCTTAAGTGCTTTTTCTTTAGACTAAGATTTAGGTGCTTTAGAATTTTGCGACGCCTTTTTAAGTTTTAGTTTCTTTTTAAGTTATTTCCATTTGGGATTTAGTTTTTCCAGTAAGCTTTAATATTTTTAGACGACTTTTACCTATGTATCAATTATCATTCCAATTAGTAATCTCAATTTGCGATTATAATTTTAAGTTAGTTGTAGTAATAAGGTTAGGTTAGTCAAGTGTTTTTAAGTTTTATAAGTTTCTTTTATTTTTCCGTCACCTTTTATTTTCAACCATTTTTCTTTTTCGACCTTTTTCGACGCGCTCTTTTTCTTTCTTATTTCTCGCTATTCTAGTTTTTAGGATATAGATTTTTATTCTACTTCTTATCTAAATTTCTTAAAATTACGAAAATTTATTTTAAGTGGTTAAATTAATAGACATCAAAATTTTCTGGTTCGTAGTAATAGTTGGATTTGTACGTGGACCGGGTTATTGGAGCCAAACAGTCCTCAATTATATTGAGACCTAACGAATCCTGCCCCTCTGCTGCATCTTTTGGCTATTCGAAACGTGGGCAAAATCAGAAAAGTCTATTGATTGGATAACTTATTATAATATTTCTTTCCTTTTAAAAACTAATAGGATATTCAGTGAATGCACCGAGCAAGACGTTCACCACCTTTTGTACGTTCACCACCTGTAACTAGATCAAGACATTTAGCAAATATTACCACCGTTGATTTTTCTTTAGAATCGTCATCCAGTCGACCAAGTACTCCAGTTCAAATTTCCGATAATCCATTTTTTGAACCCGACCTCACAATTGAGAATCCGGAGAATATTCAGGAACGATTCGTAGATCCTGAACCATTAAACTTTCCTCCGGAACCACCAATCATTCAAACAGAGATTGTTGAGGAACGAACCATTAAATCAGAATCCTCTAGTGATTCCGATTCAACAAATTCAATTATGGAAAATCTGGAACCTTTAAGTATGGAAGACCGAATGAGAGCTAAACGCACTGGCCAAGGTCACGCAATTACTCATCCAGACATTAATGCGCCAGATTATGAAATCAAAGGACAAATTCTACACATGGTGACTAATCAATGCCAATTTAGTGGTGCGCCGAAGGAAGATCCAAATGAACATCTACGTACCTTTAATAGGATCTGCACACTATTTAAAATCCGAGAAGTGGAGGATGAACAGATATATCTCATGTTATTTCCCTGGACTTTAAAGGGAGAAGCCAAAGATTGGTTGGAATCGTTACCTGAAGGGGCGATTGATACATGGGACGTTTTAGTTGAAAAATTTCTTAAACAATTCTTTCCGGCATCTAAAGCCGTAAGACTTCAAGCAGAAATTGTTACGTTTACACAGAAGCCGAATGAAACTCTATATGAGGCGTGGACTAGATTTGGAAAGTTGTTAAGAGGATGTCCGCAACATGGATTAGACACCTGTCAAATAGTACAAATATTCTACCAAGGATGCGACATCACTACAAGGAAAGACATAGATATAGCAGCTGGTGGTTCTATTATGAAGAAAACCGAAACTGATGCTTACAAAATTATTGATAACACTGCTTCCCACTCACATGAGTGGCACCAAGAAAAAGATATCGTTAGATCATCTAAAGCAGCTAGAGCCGATTCTAGCCATGACTTAGATTCCATTTCCGCAAAGATAGATGCTGTCGAGAGACGAATGGAAAAGATGACTAAAGATATTCACTCAATACGAATTAGTTATGAGCAGTGTGGGGGACCACATTTGACAAAAGATTGTCTCAGTATTGAATTAACAATGGAACAAAGAGAGAATATTTCATACATAAACCAAATGCCTGGAAATAATTATCAGAATAATTATCAACCGCCAAGACCAATTTACAATCAAAACCAGAACTATAACCGAAATATTCCATACAACAACCAACAAGGTCCTAGCAATCAACAAGTATCCAATAATACTTACAATCAGCAAAGACCTAATTTTCAAAACAAACCACCACAACAAACCGATGATAAAAAGCCGAATTTAGAAGATATGATGACGAAGCTAGTTGAAACTCAAACGCAATTTTTCACATCTCAGAAACAAACTAATGAACAAAATGCTCAAGCATTTAGAAATCAACAAGCTTCTATTCAAAATCTGGAACAAGAAGTAAGTAACCTAGCAATGTTAATAGGTGAAAGAAAACCGGGAAGTCTACCTAGTGATACAAATGCTAACCCCCGGAATGAAACAGCTAAAGCCATTACCACAAGAAGTGGTACAACACTTAAACCACCTGAAATACCTGTAACTTCTGATGAAGCTATTCCTACTCCACAAGAACCACAACCTGATCAAGATAAGGAAAAAGAACCGGTAGTTGAAAAGGTTAATGAAGATAACACAGTTAAGGCTAAACCTTATGTTAACCATACCAACCACCACTTCCTTACCCGAGTAAAATGAAGAAAGAGAAACTTGAAGCCGAGCAATCCAAATTCTTGGATATGTTTAAACAGATAAATGTAAATATTCCTTTCATTGATGTGATTTCAGGAATGCCTAGATATGCTAAATTCTTGAAAGATCTAATCTCAAATAGAAAGAAAATGGAAGAACTCTCGGCTGTTACTATGAATGCTAATTGTTCAGCAGTGCTGTTGAATAAGATACCAGAAAAATTATCTGATCCAGGAAGTTTCACAATTCCATGTTTTCTGGGTAGTCTTAGTTCAATAGAAGCATTGGCAGACTTAGGTGCTAGTATAAATCTAATGCCGTATTCACTATACGCTAAACTAGACCTTGGAGAATTGAAACCAACCAGAATAAGCATACAACTAGCCGATAGATCAATAAAATATCCTAGAGGGATAATAGAGAACATGCTAGTTAAAGTTGGTACTTTAGTATTTCCAGTAGATTTTGTTGTTCTGGACATGGAAGAAGATTCTCAAGTTCCTCTCATATTAGGAAGACCATTCTTAAACACGGCTAAAGCAATGATAGACGTGTTCGGTAAGAAATTGACCCTAAGTATAGAGGATGAGAGTGTTACCTTTTCAGTTGATAGAGCAATGCAACAACCACAATCTGCAGATGATACATGTTATTATATTCAAACTATAGATGCACATGCAGAATTATTAGAAGAATTTACAGAATTACAAGGAACAGGAGAATGTTCTTTAGGAGAAGGTAATGAACCAATTGATGAAGCTGAAATGTTAGCTACACTTATAGCTAATGGATATGAACCAACAACAGAAGAAATTCAAATGCTAAAAGAAGAAGACAGATATCGATACAAATCATCGATAGAAGAACCTCCGAAATTAGAGTTAAAGCCACTTCCAAACCATTTGGAATACGCTTATTTACATGGTGAATCTGAATTACCTGTAATAATATCGTCTTCTCTTACTAAAAATGAGAAATCACAACTCATTTCTGTGTTGAAAGCTCATAAACCAGCCATTGCATGGAAGATTCATGATATTAAAGGAATAAGTCCTTCGTATTGCACACATAAAATCCTTATGGAAGAAGGTCATAAAACGTATGTGCAACGCCAACGAAGACTAAATCCTAATATGCAAGATGTAGTTAAAAAAGAAATTATTAAACTGCTAGATGCAGGTTTGATATATCCAATCTCTGATAGTCCATGGGTAAGCCCAGTTCAATGCGTACCTAAGAAGGGTGGCATGACTGTCATTACAAATGAGAAAAATGAGCTTATTCCTACTAGGACTGTAACAGGATGGCGTGTATGTATTGATTATAGAAAATTAAATGACGCCACCAAAAAAGATCACTTTCCCTTACCTTTCATAGATCAAATGTTGGAAAGATTAGCCGGAAATAGTTACTATTGTTTTCTAGATGGATTTTCCGGATATTTTCAAATTCCAATAGCACCCGAAGATCAAGAGAAAACCACATTCACGTGTCCTTATGGTACTTTTTCTTACAAACGCATGCCATTTGGACTTTGCAACGCCCCTGCAACCTTTCAAAGGTGTATGATGGCGATTTTTCATGACATGATAGAAGAATGCATGGAAGTTTTCATGGATGACTTTTCAGTCTTCGGTGATACATTTGAATCATGTCTAGTTAATCTGGAACGAATGCTTATTAGATGCGAACAATCAAATCTAGTACTTAATTGGGAGAAATGCCATTTCATGGTTAAAGAAGGCATCGTTCTTAGACATAAAATTTCAAAAGAAGGAATTGAAGTGGATAGAGCTAAAGTAGATGTAATTGCTAAACTTCCACATCCCACCAATGTTAGAGGAGTTAGGAGTTTTCTAGGGCATGCCAGTTTTTACCGACGTTTCATAAAAGATTTTTCTAAAATTGCCACTCCTATGAATAAACTCCTAGAAAAGGATGCTCCATTCATCTTTTCAGATGAGTGTATCAAATATTTTAATATTCTTAAAGAGAAACTCACTAATGCGCCGATCATGATAACACCAAATTAGAATCTACCATTTGAACTAATGTGCGATGCAAGTGATTTTGCAATGGGAGCCGTTTTAGGACAAAGGATTGAAAAACGATTTCAACCTATATATTATGCTAGTAAGACATTACAAGGAGCACAAACGAACTATACAACTACTGAAAAAGAACTCCTTGCTATTGTCTTTGCTTTTGACAAATTTCGATCATATCTCGTTCTAGCAAAAACGGTGGTTTATACCGACCATTCTGCTCTTAGATACCTATTTTCAAAACAAGATGCTAAACCAAGATTAATCCGTTGGATCTTACTCTTACAAGAGTTTGATATTGAAATCCAAGATAAAAGAGGAGCAGAAAATCTCGCCGCTGATCATCTTTCTCGTCTTGAAAATCCTGAGTTAGAAGTTCTAAATGAATCGGCCATACAAGACAACTTTCCTGATGAATATCTATTGAAGATAGATTATAAAGAAATTCCATGATTTGCAGACTATGCAAACTACTTAGTTTGTGGATTCCTTGAAAAAGGATTATCGTACCAAAGACGAAAGAAATTCTTCAGTGATATAAAACACTATTTTTGGGAAGATCCACATCTGTTTAAAAGTTGTCCCGATGGAATAATACGCCGATGTGTATTTGGAGATGAAGCTAGTAAAATATTAAACCATTGTCACACAGGACCAACAGGAGGGCATTATGGGCCTCAACTAACAGCAAGAAAAGTTTATGGTGCTGGATTCTATTGGCCTACAATTTACAAAGACGCACACCTTCTTTGCAAATCCTGTGATGCTTGTCAAAGGGCCGGAAAAATAAGTCAACATGATGAAATGCCACAAAATGTCATCCAAGTATGTGAAGTATTTGACACTTGGGGTATTGACTTTATGGGTCCATTTCCAAAATCTCATAATAATCTCTATATTCTCGTAGACATTGATTATGTATCTAAATGGGCGGAAGCACAAGCTCTCTCAACTAACGATGCACGAGTTGTAGTCAACTTTTTAAAACGTCTTTTTGCAAGGTTTGGAACACCGAAAGCTTTAATAAGTGATCGGGGTACTCATTTCTGTAATAATCAACTTGAGAAAGTTCTTAAAAGATATGGAGTAACTCATAAAATCTATACCACATATCATCCACAAACAAGTGGACAAGTTGAAAATACCAACCGAGCTTTAAAACGTATTCTAGAGAAAACCGTAGGATCAAATCCGAAGGAATGGTCCATTAAATTGGAGGATGCACTCTGGGCTTTTAGAACATCCTACAAAACTCCAATTGGAACCACACCTTTTAGACTTGTTTATGAAAAAGTATGTCATCTTCCAGTAGAAATTGAACACAAAGCATTTTGGGCTTTGAAGACATGTAATCTTGATTTACATGAAGCCGGACGTCTACGATTAAGTCAACTAAACAAATTAGAAGAATTAAGACATGAAGCATACGAAAATTCGTTAATCTATAAGGAAAGAACGAAGAAATGGCATGATAAAAGAATCAGAAGTTCAAAAGAATTTAAAGAAAGAGACAGAGTTCTTCTTTTCAATTCACGATTTAAGCTATTTCCTGGAAAATTGAAATCAAGATGGTCTGGACCATTCATAGTCAAAAGAGTTTTCCCATACGGAACGATAGAATTAATAAATTCAAATGGGATTGAATTTAAAGTTAATGGTCACATAGTTAAACACTACATTGATAGTCCGATGGAAGTCGACAACGAAGTTAATCACAATTTCGACATCACAGCTAACTAAGTGTGGGGAGAATCAAGTCTTTAAAGGATAATATGTATTTCTGTTAGAGTTAGATTGTCTGTTTTTGTGTAGTTCTCGAAAATGGAACCCGGATGGTCTTTTCCTAGCAGACCCTAAAGAACTAGTCTTCTCTCCCCATTCTGAATTTTTATTTTTTTAGGTTTTTACAAAATGAAGACTGCCTGTGAACTAAACCATGGTCTAATGCTACACGCTTTGATCACTAAACGTAATAATGACACACTACCGAGTGAAATAGTATCAGTAATCAGAGAAAGATTGGACAGAGTTAGAAAAGAATCCAGATACGAAGATAATAAGTTACAATTTGGTAAAGGAAAATCAAAATCCGCAGCGAAAAGAAGAGCACGACACCTAGAAAGATGTCACAAATGCGGAAAATGGTCACATGGAGGTAAATGTTCAAATAATCAAACCTATTCAAACACCGAATTTGTTACTTTATGCAGAGACGGACCGTTCATATGTTTAGAAGAAAAGACACTGAATGCTCGAAGTTACGCCTATGTAGCCATGAAAAACCAATTAAACCGACTATCTTATGAATGGGATAGATCGTATAACTAAGAAATCTATTTCAAAGGTATGTCTGTACAGTTTTTATTTTATTTTTTTTTTATTTTTAACCTTTTGATAATAAACGCTAATTTGTTCGCTATAAAGTATTAAATTGGTATTGAATAAAATTAGGTTTGGCGACCGAAATTATTGATATCATTCAAAAATTTATTACATCACTGCGAAATTTAACGTTTATTCTTAAGGTATAAATATCTTTAATCAATCAACCCAAAATATTTCAAAAATTCGTCATGAGTTAAATTAGGTCTTTGAACCGAAATTACTTTACCGAAAAGAGGGGCGCATATTTTTGATAATATTTGACTGATTAAAGTGGGATAAAAAGCCAAAAAGATTTTTAATTTTATTTTTACCATGTTTTTAAAATTAATATTTAAATCTTAAATTAATATTGTAAACTTTGTAAAAACAATATTTTTAAAATTGTAAATATTTGAAAAATTAATATAAGTTTGGTGTGAATTTATAATATGAATTTTTAAATTAAGTTTGGTGTGAATTTTTAATTTTTAAAATATGAATTTTTAATTTTATGCATTTCAAATTTTAAGTTTGGTGTGAATTTTTAATATTAATTTTGAATTTTATATTTAAATTGTGTGAATTTAAAAACAAAAATTTACTTTATCTCATTAAGTTAAAAATATGATTTTTAAAATTCGTCGTAAGTTGAAGACTAGGTCTTTAAACCGAAATTGCTTTACCCAAGGGAGGGACGAGAACTTTTATTATCATTATTTTTAATCTTATTGAATTAAAGTATGCCAAAAACATTAAAAACCCAAAAATCTTAGCTTTTAAAACAATCGCTACAAAAAGACAAATTTTAAAATTTTGTCGAGGGACGGACTAGGACATCGATCCGAAATGACCTCGTCCTAAATAACAAGGGAAACAAAATTTTAAAATTAATTACTTAATTGTTTTAATTAGTATAAGATAAAAAAAAAATACAAACTCCGCGAGTCGCTGAGTTTGAAAGAGAAATCCACCGCGACTCGCGGAGGGACTAAAATCCAGAAAAAAAATTTAAACGCAGAACAGCTCAGTCCACACTACAAACTCAAAAAAAACTGCGAAAATACTGCCGAAAAAACTCGCAAAAACACCCCCAAAATCACAATTTTTAACCGTTAATCATCAAATCTTTTACTAAAATCATGTTGAGAAGGATGCTATCAAGGAATTACTCAAGAAAAATGGTAAATTTCTACACCTAAACACCATTTAATCCGAAAATTAGTGTTCTTGAGCAATTTTTTCCCCAATTTGATTTTGATGCTTTTTAGTGTAATTATGCTTAAATTGCTTATGTATTATGCTTGTATAACCTAGATTGATGCTATTTAACATGATTAGAAGCCTTAAACTTCAAATTTAGAGTAATCTAGGGTTTGTGTTCTTGAGCAAATTTGGGGCTTTTTGATATAAACAGGTTATGGCCGATTTTTGTCATGAATTGTTGCTAAATTAAGTAGTATAACATGTTTAGGTAGTTAAATGATCCAAACTTTGAGCCTAAACATGATTTTGAGAATTAAAGTGGACTTTTTCAAGTCTAAAATTCATGAACTTGATTTTTGAAAGATAATGCCATTTGAAACTTGTTTAATTGCTAGTAATGATTATTTTGACATGTTATTTGAGTTGAATGCTTATGAACTTGGCGAACATTTTCGTATATGCTTATTTGAAAAAGTGTAGATTTGATAAAAATATGAAAATGAGCTTAAGTTTGATATAAATTGATCATGTCATTGTAATTATTTTGATTGATGATTTTGCTGACACTAATGCATATTTGGATGCACAAAAATTGTGTTTGATGTGTTTTGCAGACTGAAAGGGGTGAATCTTCATCCCAAGCTCGCAATGCTCCTGCTGAGAATGCAGAACAACAGGAGGTGGATAACTACTACAAGCAAGATTTACCTCATCCAGTCATGATATTTTCTGATATGCACTTGAAAGATTTGCACCCGAACCTGAGATTTGACAGACTTTGGATAGATTATCCAAAATACCAAAGGGGTTTGCATACTCTTCATTCTAAAGTTGTTGAGGTACCTAGGGCCATAGAATGGGGACCATTAGAAGCTGTAGAATTGGCCGGGCCAATTAGGGAATTACTTGCACAGAGGTATCGTAATTCTACTTTTAATGACTGGGTACGTTTATTCACCATGCGTAGACCTGTATATAAAGTATGGTGTGAAGAATTGTTGTGTAGTATAGAATTAAATGATCGGGTAGCTAGTTTAACCGATCGATCTTTTATTAGATTTTTGTTAGGAGGTTCGATGCGCCACATGTCTTTACTAGACATGGCTCAGGCTTTACGTATATATACGCCTGAGGAGTTAGCATCTGCCGATTGTAGAGGGTCGATACTAAATGGTAGAAAGATAGATGAAAATTTTGATACACATGGTGTATGGAGTCAAATGACAAGCCATCACCGATTCAAAGGGAGAAATTACTCTTATTTGGATATAGATAGAGCTGAATTAAGAGTAATTCATAGGTTTTTAGCTAATTCGATTACACAAAGAGGTAAGAACAAGGAAAAGGTAAATGAACAGGATTTGTTTTACCATATGTGTATTCGAGACCCACAAAGCGCTGTAAGTATATCTTATTGTGTGGGTTATTATTTATCAGCTATGGTTAGGGGGATGAGACCGCATAGCATAATAGGAGGTAGTATTTTTATTACTTTGATTGCTGAATATCTCGGTGTGGATATAAGTCGGGGGGGATTATTAGTCGAAGAACCAGAACCCCGCGATACAATAGGTTTAAATGTATACCATGGTGCGAAAGTTTTGAAGAGGCGAAATAACACTGCAGTACAATACCATGGTAGACATCCACAGGTTGAGAGAAACCAACAGCAAGGTAATGTAGGAGGGGGAAATGAAATGCAAGAAATGCAAAGGTTTATAGCTTCACAGGAGTACGAAAATGCTAGACAGAGAGCATTTGAAGATTGGCAAGTTCATCAAAACCAAATCATAGCTCATTGCCAACATATAGGTAGAAACTATATTCCTACTCCAAAACCCATATTCCCTCCCTGGTCTATAGAGATGCAACCACCGTATCCTACGTATAACCCAGCCGAAGCATTCTATAGCACCTATGGTTATGCATGGAACCCCTATTGGTATCAGTATCATCCCTAGTCTACTTAGTTTTATTTATTTTGTAATTTGTAATGTTGATACGTTTAATACTTATGTTAATATTGTAATAGTTTTTATAATTTTCTAACTTTTATTCTTAGATTTTAATAATTTTTGAATGTGGGGTAATATACCAAACTTCAAAAATATGTATATATGTTTGCAGTTTATCTTATGTACACAACAGGGTAAAACAACACATTTTCAAAGACTGGCATTAAGTTCAGCAAAAGCAACTAATTTTGACGACAAGATGCAAAATATATGTGAAATAACAACAAGACGGAATGAACAAATGATGTGCACCATTTATCATTCAGCAAACAAACGCCAATATATTTGGAAACTTTGGTAAAATTTAATCATTTTCACACAAATCACCCTCAATAATTTAAATTGTTACTGATTTCTTGCAAATGAGGGCATTGCAAGATCTTAAGTGTGGGAAGGGGTTAAATTCTTTCGGATTTTAAAGATTTACATCTTAAACACTGGGTTACCATTAAAAATACTAGTAAAGCAGTAGTTGTATTAGAATCTAGTGCTCTCTGATAATAAAGAACAACCCTAGTCTTATATACTGACTACCCAATTCTAGTAAAATTTTTCAAAATTTTCAATTAAATGAACTCAAAATCATGTTTATACATATTTATGAACGATAAAACTAGGTTTTAACACCGAAATTATTGTAACCTCGGAAAGGACATAAATTGAGAAACAACCCAAAATGTTAAAATTCATTTAAAATGGAATAGAGGACAATAAAAAGGAAAATAAAAGCCAAGTGTGGGAAAATTCTCCAAGTTATTCAAAACATATATCACATATTTTTGTACAAATAACTGAAAATACTTTTGCTTTGGACTAAACTAAAAAGTTTTACCTGATTTACTGTAAGAGAGATGGATCTACACGATGAATCAATTCCATCATTAAAAGGAAGTAAAGTCTTTCGAAAAAGACACGCGCTTCTTGATTTAAGTCAGGAAGTTGTCGTCCAGACCAGCTGTAGGTTGACGAAAAATCTAGAAAAGTCATCACTAAAATCAGCAGGAAATCCACGGACCTCAGCATTAAACAGGGTCGCCAAGTGGTCAGATTTATCCTAACCATGAGAAGGATTTATCTCGTACAATGGGGGGGCACCATGCAAATTAGCTTGATAAGACTAATGAATCAGATCCCCAGAAAGGATAATCTCCTTAAAGACTAAAAATCAGCTTTTAAGCCTGATATTACTCAATCCTTGAGATTGACCTTAAAGATTGAGAATTCAAACTCATGGAATTCAATGATATCTAAACTCGAGCTTGAACGAGAAAATATTTTGATCAAAAATAAAACCGATTTGTTTTCTGAAAACCCTATTTTCAATGCGTTCATTACCATTGAACGTAAATTCCTAGGAATTCACCTGGAATTCAATAGGTCACCTGAACTAAATCGGGTGTCAACCGTAAGAACGGTGATTGCATAGTGGTCAAAGACAGGACCTTGTGCCAGACCGAAAAATTATAAGGATGAGCTTTACTATTGCTCCTACCAAGGATAGTAATTGCGTCCGACACGTTATAGACCATAATTAAAAGCATGTCAGGGGACATTGCCTTAACAGTTGCTTGTTCAACGCCTTCCTTTACAACCGGACGGTAGTTTACCGAAAGGTAATATACGGGACAAGTAAACTGGACGTTTTGCTTTCCAAATACAAGGTTAGCAAGTGGGTGACACAAAACCGCAAGTTTTGAGCTAAAATTTTCAAATCTGAAACCCACCAAACCCACAAAAATATTTTGCAAGCACCGGTAAAGGGTTATTCCGGAAAACTTATCTAGGGTAAAAACTAGATTTAATTTTCAAAAGATCAAATATTTTCATAAAGATCCAATTTCCTTAATGGATCTAAATTTTTATAGTCATGTGGGACTGTAAACCATATCGTTACTACCATTGTTTATACCGCCGTATAGAAGTCACTGATGTACAAAGTGTGAAGAATAAAGAAGTGATTCTAGTATTTCAAGACGATATTGCTTGAGGACAAGCAACGCTTAAGTGTGGGAATATTTGATAATGCTAAAAACGAACATATATTTCATAGCATTATTCCTCAAGAAAGACAAGCTTTTAGTTGCAACTGTTCTATTTAAAAGTGATATTCGTTTAAATAAAAAAAGGTGAAGACAAAAGACAGATTCGACGAATTGAAGACGCAAACGACCAAAAAGCTCAAAAGTACAAAATACAATCAAAGAGGTTCCAATTATTGATAAGAAACGTCTCGAAATTACAAGAGTACAAGATTCAAAACGCAAAGTACAAGATATTAAATTGTACGCAAGGACGTTCGAAAATCCGGAACCGGGACATGAGTCAAATCTCAACGCTCGACGCAACGGACTAAAAATTACAAGTCAACTATGCACATAAATATAATATAATATTTAAATAATTCTTATAATTATTTATATATTATATAATATATTATAAACCGTCGGCATGAAAGGCTCCAAACTTGTGTGAGCTGTAAAAGCAAACTCCGCGAGTTGCGGAGTTTGCAGTGCAAAAACTACGCGAGTCGCGGAGCCCCTAATTTTGAAACTGCCTATAAAGCTCGCGCATTCTGATCGTAAAAATCATAAACATATATATATATATCCATCCTCTCTATATCTATACGTAAATATTTATATTTATATTTTAATTTTAATTTTAATTTTAATCCTAATAATAAGGGTATGTTAGCGAATATTGTAAGGGTGTAAGTCGAAATTCTGTCCGTGTAACGCTACGCTATTTTTAATCATTGTAAGTTATGTTCAACCTTTTTAATTTAATGTCTCGTAGCTAAGTTATTATTATGCTTATTTAAAATGAAGTAATCATGATGTTGGGCTAATTATTAAAATTGGGTAATTGGGCTTTGTACCATAATTGGGGTTTGGACAAAAGAACGACACTTGTGGAAATTAGACTATGGGCTATTAATGGGATTTATATTTGTTTAACTAAATGATAGTTTGTTAATTTTAATATAAAGATTTACAATTGGGCATCCCTATAAATTACCATATACACTCGATCGGACACGATGGGCGGGGTATTTATATGTACGAATAATCGTTCATTTAACCGGACACGGGAATGGATTAATAGCCACTAGAATAACTAAAACAGGGGTGAAATTATGTACAAGGACACTTGGTATAATTGATAACAAAATATTAAAACCTTGGGTTACACTCAGTCGACATCCTGGTGTAATTATTAAACAAAGTATTAAAATCTTGTTACAGTTTAAGTCCCCAATTAGTTGGAATATTTAACTTCGGGTATAAGGATAATTTGACGAGGACACTCGCACTTTATATTTATGACTGATGGACTGTTATGGACAAAAACCAGATGGACATATTAAATAATCCAGGACAAAGGACAATTAACCCATGGGCATAAAACTAAAATCAACACGTCAAACATCATGATTACGGAAGTTTAAATAAGCATAATTCTTTTATTTCATATTTAATTTCCTTTATTTTATATTTAATTGCCCTTCTAATTATAGCACTTTTATTTATTGTTATTATATTTAATTGCACTTTTAATTATCGTACTTTTTAATTATCGCAAGTTTATTTTATCGCACTTTTATTATTCGTAATTTCATTATCGTTATTTACTTTACGCTTTAAATTAAGTCTTGTATTTATTTATTATTTTACATTTGGTTTTAACTGCGACTAAAGTTTTAAAATCGACAAACCGGTCATTAAACGGTAAAAACCCCCTTTTATAATAATAATATTACTTATATATATATTTGTATTTTTACAAAAGTAAACTAATATAGCGTTAAGCTTTGTTTAAAGATTTTCCCTGTGGAACGAACCGGACTTACTAAAAACTACACTACTGTACGATTAGGTACACTGCCTATAAGTGTTGTAGCAAGGTTTAAGTATATCCATTCTCTAAATAAATAAATATCTTGTGTAAAATTGTATCGTATTTAATAGTATTTTCTGCTAAAATATAATAGCTATTTTATATACACCTCGCATAACTATCATCAGTAATATCTATATTATTATTATTAAAATAATTATAATTATGAAAATAAAAGTTTAAAAGACATGGTTAAGATTATAAGTATAAAAATAGAAGGTTATATATATAAAGATATATTTAATATACACAACTTATTTATATTAAAATTATTATGTACAAAAATGAAAATATATAAATAAATAATGAAATTTATAAAGTAATAAATATAACACTTATATTACTAATAATAATATATATATTTGTTCGATTACAAGTATATGTTTTAATATATACATGAATGATATAGGTTCGTGAATCCGGGGCCAACCCTGCATTGTTCAGTTGTTCAATGCCGTCATATGTATTTTTACTACAAAATACAGTATAGTGAGTTTCATTACTCCCTTTTTTTTGTATATATTTTTGGGACTGAGAATACATGCGTTGCTTTTATAAATGTTTTACGAAATAGACACAAGTACTTAAAATTACATTCTATGGTTGGATTATTAAACCGAATATCGCCCTTCAAGTCTGGTAACCTAAGAATTTAGGGAAATGGCCCCTAATTGACGCGAATCCTAAAGATAGATCTATGGACCTCGACAAGTCCCATCCGGGGTACGAATACTTTAGTACTTCGAGATTATTATTATACAGACGAGAGGTTCTGTTTGGGGATATTCTATGCATTAAAGTTAACGTCGGTTACCAGGTGTTCAATCTATATGAATGATTTTTAATTCGCGAGTTACGCGTATTATTTTGTACTCGGGTTACGTGTACAATTAAATATCTGAAAATCTTGTGGTCTATTAAAATGATAGAAATGAATGATTATGATAAACTAATGAACTCACCAACCTTTTAGTTGACACTTTAAAGCATGTTTATTCTCAAGTATGAAAGAAATCATCCGCTGTGCATTTGCCCATATTAAAGATATTACTTGAAGTCATTCATGATATATTTCAAAAGACGTTGCATTCGAGTTGTTGAGTTCATCAAGATTATTATTAAGTCAATTATAGTTGGATATATTATGAAATGGTATGCATGCCGTCAACTTTCGGTGAAATGAAAGTTTGTCTTTTTAAAAACGAATGCAATGTTTGTAAAATGTATCATATAGAGGTCAAGTACCTCGCGATGTAACCAAATGTAATGTATTCGTCCAGATGGATTAGGACTGGTCGTTATAACTAGCTACAAAACGTTGCTGCTTTAATAATGTCGATGTTTTATTGTTCGACTATTTTTAGCCGCTTTTTTATGTCTATAGATTCATAACCTTATTTTTGTTTTTGTTTCTAAATTTAATATTAAATTTGAATATATGAAAGTGTAGTTTCATTTTGATGATAATTAATGGCGGCAAAACACATATTTGAAGTCACTACATTCCCCACAAAATCAGGCAAAATATTGAAGAGAATTTTCAGAAAAATTTTCAATTGCAGATTAGGCCCATTTTCGCAAGATAACTTGAAAACGGCGTTATGAGCAAGATTTCCTTATGGCTTTTCCCCATTCGAAGCAGGCTGGATTCCGAAAATGACATTTTACTATTTTTAAAGGTGAATTTTGCACTTTTAGATCTTAGGACAAGTAATACCTTCACATGTGAATTGCTGTGCCTGTTTAAATACCACTATGATGCTTGTTTTTATTTAATATTATATTTATGTACATCGAGAATCATGTTGGGGCTACTATCTCACCATTAGCTACAAAACGTTGCTACTTTTATAATAATGTCTTTCTTTTATTGTTAGAGTTTTTTTAGTCGCTTTTTTATTTCTCTAGATTCATAACCTTATTTTTTATTTTGTTTCTAAAATTCATATTGAATGTGAATATATGAGAGTTTAATTTTGTTTTGATGATAATTAATGGTCGCAAAACACATATTTGAAGTCACTAAATTCCCCACAAAATCGGGCAAAATTTTGTGGAGAATTTTTTGAAAAACTTTCAATTACAGATTAGGCCCAATTTTTGTAAGATAACTAGAAAACGGCGCTACGATCAAGACTTCCTCAAGGCTTTCCCCCGTTCGAACCAGTTTATATTCCAAAAATGACATTTTACTATTTTTAAAGGTGAATTTTGCACTTTTAGATCTTAGGATAAGTAATACTTTCACATGTGAATTGTTGTGCATGTTTATATACCACTATGATACTTGTTTTTATTTAATATTTTATTTTGGTACATCGAGAATCATGTTGGGGCGACTATCACTAGCTACAAAACGTTGCTGCTTTTATAATGTCTTTGTTTTATTATTCAATTAATTTTTAGCCTTTTTTTTATTTCTCTAGATTGATAACCTTATTTTTGTTTTTGTTTCAAAATTTTATATTAAATGCGAATATATGAGAGTGTAGTTTCATTTTAATGATAATTAATGGCGGCAAAACACATATTTGAAGTAACTACATTCCCCACAAAATTGGGCAAAATTTTGTGGAAAATTTTTCGAAAAATTTTCAAATGCAGATTAGGCCCATTTTCTCAAGATAACTAGAAAACGGTCGTACGAGCAAGTCTTCCTTAAGGCTTTCCCCCGTTCGAAGCAAGTTAGATTCTGAAAATGACATTTTACTATTTTTAAAGGTGAATTTTTCACTTTTTAATCTTAGGATAAGTAATACCTTCACATGTAAATTGTTGTGCCTGTTTAAATACCATTATGATACTTGTTTTTATTGAATATTGTATTTAGCTACATCGAGAATCATGTTGGGGCTACTATCTCACCACTAGCTACAAAACGTTGTAGCTTTTATAATGTGTATGTTTTATTGTTCGTGTATTTTTAGCCGCTTTTTTATTTCTTTAGATTTATAACCTTATTTTTGTTTTTGTTTCTAAATTTCATATTGAATGCGACTATATGAGAGTGTAGTTTCATTTTGATGATAATTAATGGTGGCAAAACACATATTTAAAATCACTACATTCCCAACAAAATTGGGCAAAAATTTGTGGAGAATTTTTCGAAAAATTTTCATTTACAGATTAGGTCGATTTTTGTAAGATAAATAGAAAACGGCGCTACGAGCAAGACTTACTTATGGCTTTCCCCCGTTCGAAGAAGGCTAGATTCCGAAAATGACAGTTTACTATTTTTCAAGGTGAATTTTGCACTTTTAGATCTTAGGATAAGTAATACCTTCACATGTGAATTGTTGTGCCTGTTTAAATACCACTATGATACTTGTTTTTATTTAATGTTATATTTAGGTACATCGAGAATCATGTTGGGGCTACTATCTCACCACTAGCTACAAAACGTTGGTGCTTTTAAAATGTCTTTGTTTTATTGTTCGAGTATTTTTAGCCTTTTTTTATTTCTCAAGAATCATAACCTTATTTTTGTTTTTGTTTCTAAATTTCATATTAAATGCGAATTTATGAGAGTGTAGTTTCATTTTGGTGATAATTAATGGCGGCAAAACACATATTTGACGTCACTACATTCCCCACAAAATCGGACAAAATTTTGTGGAGTATTTTTCGAAAAGTTTTCAATTGCAGATTAGGCCCATTTTCGCAACTTAACTAGAAAACAACGGTACGAGCAAGACTTCCTTAAGGTTTTCCCCCGTTCAAAGCAGTTTAGATTCCGATAATAACATTTAACTATTGTTAAAGGTAAATTTTCACTTTTAGATCTTAGGATAAGTAATACCTTCACATGTGAATTGTTGTGCATATTTAAATACCACTATGATATTTGTTTTTATTTAATATTGTATTTAGGTACATCGAGAATCATGTTGGGGCTACTATCTCCCCACTTGCTACAAAACGTTGTTGCTTTTAAAATGCTTTTTGTTTTATTGTTTGAGTATTTTTAGCCGCTTTTTTATTTTTCTCGAGATTCATAACCTTATTTTGCTTTTTTCTAAATTTCATATTGAATGTGAATATATGATAGTGTAGTTTTATTTTGATGATAATTAATGGCGACAAAACACATATTTCAAGTCACTACATTCCCCACAAAGTCTGGCAATTTTTGTGGAGAATTTTTCGAAAAATTTTCAAATACAGATTACGCCAATTTTTGTAAGATAACTAGAAAACGGCGCTACGAGCAAGACTTCCTTAAGGTTTTCCCCCGTTCGAAGCAGTTTAGATTCCGAAAATGACATTTTACTATTTTATAGGTGAATTTTGCACTTTTGGATCTTAGGATAAGTAATACCTTCACATGTGAATTGTTGTGCATCTTTAAATACCACTATGATACTTGTTTTTATTTAATATTGTATTTTGGTACATTGAGAATCATGTTGGGGCTATTATGTCACCACTAGCTACAAAACGTTGCTGCTTTTATAATGTCTATGTTTTATTGTTCGAGTATTTTTAGCCGCTTTTTTATTTCTCGAGGTTCATAACCTTATTTTTGTTACTAAATTTCATATTGAATGCAAATATATGAGAGTGTAGTTTCATTTTGTTGATAAATAATGGCGGTAAAACACATATTTGTAGTCACTACATTCCCCACAAAATCGGGCAAAATTTTGTGGAGAATTTTCCGTAAAAATTTTCAATTACAGATAAGGCCTAATTTTTGGAACAAAACTAGAAAACGACGCTACGAGCAATATTTCCTTAAGGCTTTCCATCGTTCGAAGCAGTTTAGATTCTAAAAATGACATTTAACTATTTTTAAACGTGAATTTTGCACTTTTAGATCTTAGGATAAGTAATACCTTCGCGTGTGAATTGTTGTGCATGTTTATATACCAATATGATACTTGTTTTTATTTAATATTGTATTTAGGTACATCGAGAATCATGTTGGGGCTACTATCTCACAACTAGCTACAAAACGTTGCTGCTTTCATAATATCTATGTTTTATTGTTCGAGTATTTTTAGCCGCTTTTTTATTTCTCGAGATTCATAACCTTATTTTTGTTTTTTTTCTTCTAAATTTCATATTGAATGCGAATATATGATAGTGTTGTTTCATTTTGATGATAATTAATGGCGGCAAAATACATATTTGAAGTCACTACATTCCCCACAAAATCAGAAAAAACTTTGTGGAGAATTTTCATAAAATTTTTAAATTGCAGATTAGGTCCATTTTCGCAAGATAACGAGAAAACGGCGATACGAGCAAGATTTTCTTAAGACTTTCCCCCGTTCGAAGCAGTTTAGATTACGAAAATGACATTTTACTATTTTTAAAAGTGGATATTTCGCTTTTAGATCTTAGGATAAGTAATACCTTCACATGTGAATTGTTGTGCCTATTTAAATACCGCTATGATACTTGTCTTTATTTAATATTGTATTTAGGTACATCAAGAATCATGTTGGGGCTAATATCTCACCACTAGCTACAAAACGTTGCTGCTTTTATAATTTCTTTGTTTTATTGTTCGAGTATTTTTAGCCGCTTTTTTATTTCTTTAGATTCATAACCTTATTTTTGTTACTAAATTTTATATTGAATGCAGATATATGAGAGTGTAGTTTCATTTTGATGATAAATAATGGCTGTAAAACACATAGTTGAAGTCACTACATTCCCTATAAAATCGGGCAAAATTTTGTGAAGAATTTTCCGAAAAATTTTCAATTGTAGATTAGGCCCATTTTCGCAAGATAACTAGAAAATGGCGCTATGTGCAAGACTTCCTTATGGCTTTTCCCCGTTCGAAGCAGGCTAGGTTCCGAAAATGACATTTTACTATTTTTAAAGGTGAATTTTGCACTTTAGATCTTAGGATAAGTAATACCTTCACATGTGAATTGCTGTGTCTGTTTAAATACCAATATGATACTTGTTTTTATATAATATTATATTTAGGTACATCGAGAATCACGTTGGGGCTAGTATCTCACCACTAGCTACAAAACGTTGCTGCTTTTATAACGTCTTTGTTTTATTGTTCGAGTATTTTTAGTCGCTTTTTTATTTCTCTAGATTCGTAACCTTATTTTTAATTTTGTTTCTAAAATTCATATTGAATGCGAATATATGAGAGTCTAATTTCGTTTTGATGATAATTAATGGTAGCAAAACACATATTTAAAGTCACCACATTCCCCACAAAATCGGGCAAAATTTTTGGAGAATTTTCAGAAAAATTTTCAGTTGCAGATTAGGCCCATTTTCGCAAGATAACTTGAAAACAGCGGTACGAGCAAGACTTCCTTAAGGCTTTCCCCCGTTTGAAGCAGTTTAGATTCCGAAAATGACATTTTACTATTTTTAAAGGTGAATTTTTCACTTTTAGATATTAGGATAAGTAATACCTTCACATATGAATTGGGCCTTTCTAGCCCAGTTCAGATAATTGGGCCTTTTGGATCTGGTTATGCTAATTGGCCCGTTTATGCTTACTGGGCCTTTTGCGCCCAATGATAGTATTTGTGCCTTACGGGCCTGCTTCAGCTATCTGGGCCTTTCGGGCCTGCTTCAGCAATATGGTCCTTTTGATCCCGGTTCGGATCCAGTTTTCTTTTGCTGCATCAATTTATTATTCATTACAATTACAATAAATAAATTTTAAATTACAAAACAAATATTAAATATAAAACATAATATTGTTTCAATCCAAATAATATTATAGATTATAATATTGTTTCAACACCACAAATGCAAGAAAATGTCTAGGTAACATCAACATATTACATATTATTGTCTCAAACACACAAACTCATAAAACAATTAATATTCATGTTCAAACATTATAATCAAACCGGCCAACATTTCAAAACACACAAACTCTTCAACCCGCCACCATCTATCTTGATCACTCATCAAAATCTGCCACCTACAATTAAACCATCCATGTATAAGCATAATGATGCACATTATAAAAATGAATCATAATTTTAGTAAAAAATTAACAAAGACATACCTCGATCAACGCAGTATGCCAAGCAGTAGACGTACTAATGACGTCATGAATGTATCTCATATGCTCAAATGGAGTAAGCAAAACTTCATTTATTTCGATGGCCACTTGAAGCTCTACCTCACACCAACCAGCTCCAACTTCCGTCTGCAAAACAACGGTAGTTGAATCCATGCTTACCAACTTTCCTCACCGAAGTAGACAGCCCCATAAGATTTAGATATAACCTAAAAATAAGTGCACAAATTTCTTATTACTATATTATCAAATAT
Source organism: Rutidosis leptorrhynchoides (assembly GCF_046630445.1). Lineage (NCBI taxonomy): Eukaryota > Viridiplantae > Streptophyta > Magnoliopsida > Asterales > Asteraceae > Rutidosis > Rutidosis leptorrhynchoides. The sequence goes on along the minus strand of NC_092339.1, from coordinate 275,408,930 downwards.
ACAAAAATGGTGAATAGTAACTAGGGGCATTTTCGTCTTTCCATATTTTTTTTAAATTCTAATTAAATTTCACTACACCACCAAAGACCCCCACACTTTTTTCAAATATTCAAATCGACCCCCCAAACAAGGGGTAAAGTGTCAAATAACCATTTTCATAAAAAATCTTAAATAAACTCCACCAAAATATTCAACGGGTCATATCTTCTCGCTCGCAACGAGTTAAATTTTTCCGACACCATCGTTAAACTCGAAATAATTTTAAGAATACAATGTCACCAACTATATGCAAAACGGACGCTTTTTAAAAAAGCTAAATTTTTGGAGTACTTTTCATACACGTTGATTTTGCGTTAAATTTTTAAAAGTCGATAATTACATATCTAAACGCGGAGATAAACATATATTATTAATTTAAAATAACATTGAAATCTTTCACGGGTTATACGTTTTAGTTAATATCTAACGAGAATATTTGTGAAAAATAAAATATTTATATCTATTTACATTTTGGGGGTTGGGGTTTTTAATACATTACCACACAAATAGCTATGCTATCGAGAGAGCAATTGCTTCATCTTTTTGATCGATTCTCTACTCTCACTTCTCAGCCTGGTATCAATTTCCGCTTTAAGTTTTAATTATTTTTCTACATACACTAACACAAGGTCATTATGATTAGCTAATGTATATATTGGGTAAAACGAGTTGGTTAAATTTAGGGTTTTATGCATTTTATCAGATGTTAAGAAACGCATTTCAGATGCAGTCAACGATAACCAGGTATCTGTAATCTATCTTTGTTTTAATCCTTTTATTCAATAAATTTAATAAAAAATTTATTTTGTTACTGTTTTTCTAATTATTCAAGACAACAGTATTGTACTTTAATAGTGATACTAATACTAATTACTGTAGTTATTATTATTTAGCTTAATTCTTTCATTTACCACAACTGTTGTAAGTGACATGGTGCTAATCCGTCTGTGTTTGCAACATTTTGGTGCTTTTTTTTTTTTTTTTTTTTTTTAAGATTATTCTTCGGACCATGCATGTAAAGAAAATGTGGTCATAAGGGACTGTATGCTACCGTTTGTTTTTATTTTTTATGTATGCAAAATAACTTAATCCCATTAGTTAGAAGCACATTACTTAATCCTATTAGTTAGAAGCACATTTCTAAGTCTGCGAGTTTGTAGACTAAATAAGACATTATTTTATCTTATATGTCTTCAGAAAAAACAAACAGTCTGCGGGCGATCAAACATAATACATAATAAAATCTGTAGACTGAAAAACAAACGACACTTTTGTGTAGGTAAACACAAAATTATTGCAAAGTAAGGTTGTTCTCCAAATTGCTAAAGATTTCGATTAGTAGTATTATTACGGACTGTAAAGGTTTCTTTACCGAACAAGGGTAACTTTCTTAAGATTTGACCAAAGTTTGCCATTGGCCTAGCAGTATCGAGGAACCCCTCTGACCACGAGGTCATGGTTCGAGTCCTCTGGAGGACGTTTGTAAATATTCGTGAAAAATTTGTGTAGTGTGTATGTGCGCCTTTCAAAAAAAAAAAAAAAAAAAAAAAAAAAAAAAAAGAGGAACTTGATATCATATCTTGAATTTGATAGATGTCATATAATTATTATATAAATATAAATGATATGATATGCAACAACAACAACAACAACAGTACCCAATACCACTTGAGTGGTGTATGGGGGAGGTGAGATGTAGACAATCCTTCCCTTATCCGAGAATAAAAAACAAGTCATTTCTCCACCCAGAAAAGTAGAGTAAAGTTGTAAGGTTTTCCCTGTTCGGGTTACCCGGGAAGGGCGAGTAATCCGACCCCATACTCTAGTGTACGCAGCCCATCAGGAATACTCCCTGGCTGTTTCCAACCCTTCCCTGGCCACCCCAAGAATTGAACTTCAGACCTCTTGCAAGGATCTCAAGGCCCCAACCACTTGGGCTACCTTGGGATGGTTATAAATGATATGATATGGTTGTACCAAAATAAATATTTGAAAATTTTTAATGCTGATAATGACGTGGGTGCTATTTGATTCATGTAACTAACCATCTTAAGACTGATTGTAACTAAATGACGCTTATAATTTAAATACAGGAAGCTGTAGCTGTGACTACTGCTATTCAGGAGGAAATACTTAATGAAATTGGAGTTGGTAAGTTATGTAGTTTTTCGTAAATTGCATGAAGTTGAAGATGTTTTCTTCTATAAATGTTACATAGATTTGTCTACTGATATGAAAATATTGTAGCGTTACCAACATGCTGACATGGCATGTGATGAACCATTTCAGATCCAGCTTATGGTCTTGCTTGCTTGGCGAAAATAAGCACGGAGTACGAAAATGATCAAGATTTGATGGTTCGCTTTTACGGATTTGTAGCAAAGTAATCTCTCTCTTTCTCTTGTGATCACCGGCAGTGTGTTTTTAACCATTTTGGTTTTCTCAAAGTCTTTAAACAGTGTGATCTCGGTGATGGTACCCTACTTCACTTCTAACATGGTTTAAAAAAACAAAAATCTGCACTGTTTAGCAGAATTTTGCCCTTAGTTTGAGCAAGGTTGTAAAGTCGCAAGTCGGGGACGAGTCCTTCGGGACCTTAAGCACATACATATTAGACATAAATATATCAAAGATAAAACATAAACATTTCTAATGTAGATATAGGGCACAATATCTAAAATTAAAAAAATATTAATTTTGACCAACTTTGACTTCGACCGACTCAAACCCGACTCAGCCCGAGTTTGACCCGACTTTATAGCGTTGACCGCCTTTTCAAGCATTTTTGGGCGAAACGGGACGGTTTAGTTCCTACACCACTCGACCAACTTTTACAACAGTGAGTTTGAGCCTTTGACACTCATAGAAGTTTTTGACATTCTGCAGAGAGTCACTATTTAGTTGATTGTTTATAAAGTTTCAGCTTTGTGAAATTCTTGCTACTTGCAATTAAAAGTAACATCATACAAAATAGATGATTGATAGCTTTTTTATCATCCAAGAAAAAAAATCAAACTAATTTTAAATGTAAATTTCAAAGGTTTTATGCTTCTACTACTGTATGTTACTGCCCTATATGTTTCAATTACTAAGAAAAAAACATATCATAACATTTCTGGATTTATCAATGCCTTAGAATAAGCTTTTATTAAACAAACAGGGAAGAGATGGCATGTGAAGAGGCTGAGCTTGGACCATACGCATACAGTGAGAGATTGCAGATGCAACAAAACTTACACAAACAGGTATAATAATACCTTTTGTCACTGGCGCAATGCGTTTTATTGGTTGGTTTTCGTTGGTGCAAAGTTTTAGTTGGAATGTGTTTTATTTGCAGCAACTGGAGATGTTGAAACAAATGCGTAATTACGGTGTAGATGATCAATCCATGATCTTAGACAAGGTACGCACGTCTTGTTTCCAATCTCTCAATATGTTCGTTGTACAAAAATTAGTAGCAAATATATTCCTTTCTACGTGTGTATTAAATGAATAGGACCTGCAGTATTAACTCAATGACCTGTAATGATGTTGTGTGATTTGCAGCTACGGCAGAAGATGGAGAAAGAAGATTTCGAAAGCGAATCGTCACTTTTTTCAGTGGATGAAATCCAAGAGATTGTTCAAACCAGAGAATAGGGGCCTGTGTATTAATTAACGCAACTGTTGTAATTTGGAAGGCAGACACTATTGTGCAACACAACTTTATTTGTACTGGCCTCTATGGGTATAAATTTATAAATTTATTATTATATTATCTATAACCTTTCTTATATAACAAAAATTTGAAATCTGGCACATTGTGTTTAGTTGCTATTTCCATATTTCCTTAGCTAACTTTGTGGTTTAGAACTGCTGTTTTTCATTTTATTATGTTTACAAATAACAAAGTAAATTATATCGGTAACCCTTGTACTTTACACTAAATTATATTGATAGTTCTTATCTCTTAAATATTACACCGTTCATCTCTGACATACTAAAACTACATGTCTGTGATCCTATCTCTAATGTTCGTTAAGTGTAATAATATGCAAAACTCGAAGGTAAAGATTAAAGAGGTATTTTACAAAAAGCTGAACAATTTATAATATCAAAACCAAGCTCCAAATTGAACACAGGAATAACGGCAATTAACAATGCAGCTACAAAGTAACTGAAATAAAAGCAAAAGAACACATTTCATGACAGTTCGAAACAAATACTCCCCCAACATCTCCTGTCTAATAACCACACGTCCGTTAGGATCCATTTTCTTACAATTCTGAGTCGATTTCTTTACCGTATAAGATGTTTTTATAAGATCGTCTGAGATTGTAATTATTGTGTTTTGAGTAAAAAAAATTAAACAAATGGATCTGAATTATACGGAGTATCTTAGAAATGCAAGGAATATACATGATCAAATGGGAATGCCCGAACTTGCAATTTTTCTTTAATTACTTATTCTTTCGTATTAATAACCGATTAATAATCACTTTTTAGTCATACCAGGAAAACAATATCTTCTATGTTGAAGATTTGTTTTTTCAAATTTATACGTTTTCACATTGTTAAGAGTTAATAGAGTTTTTAAGGGACGTTAAAGATATGGATTATAGATGTGCACTTTTGAGGGATCAATGTAATTTTTTAAAAATAAGGACCATCTGTATAATTTCGAATATAATATAGGGATTATTAATATAATTTCCATCTATACCAAAATATAAAAACATGTGAACACAAATTTTCTGATGCCATGATGCAGTCAGTTTACTCCAAATAAAAGTGTTAGACCTTTTGATGTGTGGAATTTAAGAATTATTAACTTTTCCAAGAGAATAAATTCATATAAGTCGGGATGGCCGAGTTGGTCTAAGGCGACAGATTAAGGTTCTGGTCCGAAAGGGCGTGGGTTCAAATCCCACTCTCGACATCTTAAGTTTTTTATTTTATTTCTGGATCCCAGAATGCATGATTATGTATCTCTCATTGGTTCATAGCTATTGATCAGTATGAACCAATTGTCTGCACAGTTTAATTTTTTGTTTGTGTCAAATAAAATATACAAAATTCAGAAAGAAGTTAGATATATGCTAATCTAAAAAGCTGGTTTAGTTGTTTATATGCTAACCCAATAATTTGTTTCTACTTTGACTAAAAGATCTGAATATGACTACAACACCTACAGACAGATTTTAAAGCTTGCAAAATTAGATAGTCAATGTGTTGAAAATATGTGATGATATTTCAAATAAAATATAAACTGCACACATTTTAATTAGCAGATGAACAGTTGTTTATTATTGTTTACAGTGTTAAGATAAATGCTTGAAATATATTACAATAAAACTGAATTGTATAAAATCAAAACTTCAATCCAAACAATGTACTAACAAATAACAATATACAAACAGAATTCATGACATCAAAATCAAACATTTTGAACTGTGGGAAACAAGTAGATACACCTGCGAAGAAATGGAACAGATTCAAGTTCGGTTCTTCCCATACAAGTGCTGGTAGACAACTTTAGTTCGACCCACAAGTATCAAACTTAAGATAACCGCTATAACACAAAGTCCGGACATTATCATGTAAGTCGTAAAAAAGCACACTGAACCTGTACACTTTGGGGCATCATCAGTATCCAAAAGCTTTGTCAAAAAAGAAGCTGAATGCGTGATGATTTGATTGTGTTGTTGGGCTTGTTTTTCGGCTTCTGAATCGTAAATATTGCTAGCAATGACCCCAGAGAAGACAAGTGAGCCCGCAGGGTTAGCCAGGGTGAGAAAATTGTACAAAGCTCCGAACTTTTTGAGTCCAAATAACTCAGAGGCTGTAGCTGGTATGATAGCCCAGTGGGCCCCGTACCCAAGCCCGATCAAAAGGGTACCCATGTACATAGCACCAGGCCAACCCAAAGCAAACAACAAATGCCCAATTGCCATTACTCCCTGGGCTATAGCCAAAGCTACTGGCCGTGGGTACGCGTAGTCCCTGTGAAGCAATAAAATAGAAAAGATGATAAAAAGAAAATCAACATGCCAAAATTATTTGACGATAGTTTAGGGTTGGCCTAAATGCGGACCTTGGTCAGGTTAAATAAGATATTTAGGGTATCCTAATGGACCGAAACCCACAAATCAGACTTTAGGCCAACCCTAAACTATCGTCTATTAAAATATCTTCTTACTACTAAACTTGTAGAATACAATATCAAATCCTCATAAAACAATATATTCGATACGCTAATCATTTATGAAATTTCATATATTTTGGACAAAAAGAGTTTTCAGTCAACCCGGCTGTCCCGGGCAAACCGTTTCAAACCAAACCTCTTTTGACCACAACCTGCTTGACCCACCCATTTTGCCACCTCACATTTGAAGTTACCCGTCTTGACTATTCACACCAACCCATTCACTTTGCTACCTCTAGTAAATTGTATACCTGACAACGATCTCGGAGAAATAGCCCCCACCAACACGACCCAAAAAGTTCCAAATGCTGATCATGGAAACAAATATGTGCGAATTTTCATATCCTAAAGACTCGCTCATCTGCCCTAAATTGTCGATAACTGTCAAACCCGACCCAGATCCTAATAAAAGTGTCCAAAACAGAAGCCAAAAATCAGCTTTGACCAAAGCCTGTGTAAGGTCAAAGTCTTCACCCCTATGCGGGCGTCTCGTTCGCTTAATCCGCACCGCACCTTCTGCCGCTGCTTGACATAATTTCGATTGTAATCGTAAAAGTCGTTTTTTCCTTTCTAAAGCGGTAAGCGAATCCGTTTCACTACTCGAATGCTCATCTTCCACCTCACTAAATATAATCTCGTGTGGATCGTGTTCTTTATTTTTTGGCTCAGATAAAAGAGTTTCTTGTTCTGAACTTCTCGGGTCAACCGAAAAAGTCAACCATAACGGGATCCCAATCGGAACCACTAAAAGCACAAACAAAATAGCGGTTAAAATTTGGACTATTGTTCGGTTGATATCGATCAAATCCTCTACAAGCATAACGCCCATTAAATACGCGGCCAAAATAAGACAAACACAATAGATTAACGAGAAACTTGATGCGTCTGATAGTCGAAGTTGTCTGTGACCAGCGACGGGTCTAACGATGAACATAAGAGCAATGACTACCATAGATGGCCCCACAGCAACCATGAATATAAGCGAGGCCTTATCGGGCGAATTTATCAATGTGTATATTTGGGTCAAGATTGCACCACTTAACCCTGCAAATCCTTTTAGTATTCCGACAACGGGGCCACGGCTTTTCGGGAAGTTTTGAACACATGAAACTAATGCTACTGTATTGAAGTATGTTTCACCATTGGTTCCAATAAATATGAGAAGACACATCTGCATATGAATATCAATAGAAACTTTAGAACATCTAAAAGTGTGTTTAGTTGCAGAAAATACTCATTCTATTTACTGATATTGAAAATGAAAAACTTTAAACATGTTTTGAAATTACAATTTCTTAAAAATGTTATCAACTCTAATTCATCATTAACATGATTCACACTCTGCATGTTGGACAATCACATCGGTGGTCCGTATAGTGTAATTGACTTGAGTCGAGTTGACACTGCCAAGTTCCAGCTCGACTCAAACTAACTCGAAATGAGCTTCTAATTTCAAGCTTGAGCTCGGTTGACTAATGAACCGATACTTTCAAACTCGGCTCGACTTGATTATCGACTAGATACTTAATATTTTGACTTGGCTGCGGCTGGACTAGATACTTTCATGCTCGACTAGACTTCCGTAATACGGTAAGTATGTTAATAGACATATAAATGGAGGGTAATGGTGTAAAATAACGCAAACTCGATTAGGCTCGCGAGCCTCTCGAGCCGAGTATTTTTCTAGCTCGACTCAAAACTCCACTTGACTCGGACTGTCTCATTAATGTATAGTACCCTGTTTGATATATAGATATATAAAATATAGACCATAAATGCTATAATTTTCAATATATATAATGGGTTTTTCAAAAGTTTTGAAAGAAGTAAATCAGAAGTTTTTTTGTTTTGTCGTTGCATATTTTTTGCCCTCCTAGGACCGATAAGAAAAACAAGTATGTATACTCGAGTTTTCAAAATTTTGGGCCCTTTCGAATTTTTGGGTCATTTTTGATTGCACATGTTAGCACACCCTCTAATACACCTTAATGACGTACGTCACGCCATAAGGAGCGTGCAACGCGTGGCTTTTAAATAATAGCAACTGGTTCAGTAACGCCCCCCAAGTACATGTGATAGATGCATGGAGTAGATCGCGAATATGTATAGAAGGTTCTAAAAAGGTCCATACCGGAAGTCCTAAAAGTTCTAGAACAAGTGGCATTTAATGATGTGGGCTCAACTCCCAATGATTGATTACATCCTAGTAAGAAATTAGAAATGCCACGTCAGCATGGTCAAGCCCATGAATGACATAAAACAACAACAAACTACCAACGAAGCAGTGCTTCAGTGGTACTCGTCACTAATGATCCCTGGGCTCACATGAGGGCCTTATTGGATACAGAAAAGGTGCAGGTTCGATCCGGGCCTGCAACTTCCTTGTGGTGTATTAGGGGGAGGTGTCTTACACGGCTTACTTAGCCCTTACGGGGTGGACGGTATGGGTGACATAGTCACATGGAGTCAGGGTTTCTCCGCCAGAATAAACCTTTTTGGAAACAACAACAAACTCCAATCCCGCACATGGGAGATATGGAGGAGGTGAGATGTAGACATCCTTCCTCTACTTTAGAGTACAAAGAAATCGTTTCTCTAGACACGAGTAGAGAAAAAATTCTCCACCTACAGAAAGAGAAAGTCATCCTTCTCTCTACTCCAGGGTAGAGAGATTGCTTCCGTGAGGACCTTCGGTCAAAAAATAAATAAATAAGTAAATAAAATAGAATAAGAAAATTAAAATAAGAAGATTAAAATAAAATAGAAATAAAAAAATGAATAGATAAATAATAAATAAGTAAATAACAAAAAAGAGGAATAATAACAATAAAAATAAAAATAAGACGCCGTAAAAAATAACATAAACCCTACTATTTGCCTATTTGTGGGTAATATTCTCAAGAAAGAGACCGAACCTTCTACACTAAATTCTCAGGAAAAAGACAAACAACAATACCCCATCATCTCCAATACCCAAACCGAAGGCATACTCATCTGAGGTTGGGGCCCAATCTACCTTTTGACAATCAAGTGAAATTTTTGTTTGATCACGCCTCTTGAGTAGGTCAAACTTGAGCTCCACTTGACTCGTGCCTAGTCAACATCGAGTTCCTCTGGTGTCAATCTCTAGTAGCTTACCATGTTCATTACAATTTTCAGTTTCCCAATTTTGTACCAGATTATGTTTTACTCGACACAAACTCAATTATATCAAACTCAAACTATTCAAATATTCAAATATTGGAGATTTGTTTGTAATCTTAGGTTTTTCATCTTTTTGATGAATTATTCTTTTTCTAATATATTCTCTATTTTCGCCGAAACAAAAAATATATATATTTACCATCTGTCCATATCATAAAACACTAACAAAATCAAACAAAAGTAAGCAAATGGAGAGAGAAAATAACACCAATATTAATCAACGGACAGGATTAAGAGTAACAAACTATCAATCAACACACGTTTAGTTGACTAATAAAAAAAATGATCGGAACAGTAAAACTAACAATAATTCATAATAACAAATAAATAAATAATAAATAATAATAAAGTACTGTAATACTTACAACCCACAATGGCAAGACCGGAGCTTTACCGGTGACAACAAGCCAAACCCAACCATAACCAACAAAATTTTGAAGAGCACCAACTAGTAAAAGAGCCCATAACGGCAATATTTCCGACATACTTCCCGCTAAAAACCCAACACTATCACCAAGATCTTTAGCGACACCTAATCTTGCAACTTGTTTTTGATTATAATTTAATGAACTTTTTATCACTGGTGATATACTTCCAAATAAGTACCCAACACCAGCACATGATTGAATCCACATTGCTGCTACAAAAACAAGCCATCTGTTGTTTAAAAATGTTATCATCAAGTCTTTCACCTTAATCATTTTAATTTAGAGAACAGTAATTAAAAAATAAAAAGATGAAGAAGATGGTGATGTTGTAGTTATGCAGATCTAGATATAGACTAGAGAAGGTCTGCTAGATCAAAATCGATTTTGTTTTTTAGTGGTAAAGGTTTAGTATGTCTAATGTTCTGTTGTCTATGTTTTTTTCTATAATTCTTCAAGTTAATAATCTCATACGGACGGTGGCGACTCCAAGATGAAAACTCAATGGGGTCCAAAAAAATTTTTCAGATAAAATTATATTTGAAGAGTATTTTAGTAGTTATTTACCTCTAAAAAACCTTAAATTTTAAAAAAATATGGAGTCCTATACTTAAATTTAGTGATGTCTTATACAATTTGAATACTACATAGTGTAAAAATTTTCCAAAGTAGTGTGATCCTTTTATCCCACACCTATTAACATAGAATCGCCTCTCCATACGGAGTACCCCATTACTTTTATATTTGATTATACGTACGTATAATATAAACAATGGTTGTTTTTATTTATATTTTTTAAGACTTGATTATCAAAGATGAATAAGTATTTAAATAGTAAATGTATACAACAATAATAATCAAACATCTTACATCTAGCATGTTTATTTAAATATTTAAGTAAAATTTTACGCTAAGAGCCCTTCAGGTTTGCCTCGAATAGTCGAATTACTTGTTTAGTTCCCGAACTTTCTTTGCGTGGACAATTCTTGTGGTTTGGTTGGACAACCCTATGATTCATACATCGTCTTTTTAATCTTTTGTCCCACTTTCATATTCTAATTCACACACCCTTATTCATTTAAAATCTAAACACTACTGGAGTATCGGTATGTCATAGTGACAAATTTGGTTTATAAATTTATATTAAGTTTAAATTAGTACGGAGTAATTACCATACTAACTATTAGACAAAATGTAGTGACCCGAACTTTTCCATGTTTATATATATTAATTGAGATTGATATTTACATGACTAAATGTTTCCAACGTGTTAAGCAATCAAACTTGTTAAGACTTGATTAAATGAAATAAGTTTCATATAGACAATTGATCACCCAAGTTGATCGACGATTCACGAACGTTACAAAATTGTGAAAACTACATGTTGTGGTATCTATAGACATATATATATATGGTTGACATGAGATTATGATGAGTAAGTATCTCACTAAGTATATTAACAATGTGTGATATACATAAGAAATGAGATTACTAAGTTAAGAAACTCGAAATGATATATATAACGATTATCGTTATGATAACGTCTACTAAATACATATGTATCATATTAAGATATTGATACACTATATTTAACATGATAGCATGATATTTAAATATATCATTAAGTGTGTTAACAATGAACTACATATGTAAAAACAAGACTACTAACTCAAGAATTACGAAACGAGACTTATATGTAACGATTATCGTTGTAACGATATTTTAATGTATGTATCATATTAAGAGATATTCATACATCATAATATCATGATAATATAATAATTTAACATCTCATTTGATATAATAAACATTGGGTTAACAACATTAATTGAGATCGTTAACTTAAAGGTTTCAAAACAACACTTACATGTAACGACTAACGAAGACTTAACGAATTCATTAGAATGTATATACATATTGTGTTTTGATATGTATTCTTACACTTTTGAAAGACTTCAAGACACATATCAAAGTACTTCTACTTAACAAAAATGCTTACAATTACATCCTCGTTCAGTTTCATCAACAATTCTACTCGTATGCACCCGTATTCGTACTCGTACAATACACAGCTTTTAGATGTATGTACTATTGGTATATACACTCCAATGATCAGCTCTTAGCAGCCCATGTGTGTCACCTAACACATGTGGGAACCATCATTTGGCAACTAGCATGAAATATCTCATAAAATTACAAAAATATTAGTAATCATTCATGACTTATTTACATGAAAACAAAATTACATATCCTTTATATCTAATCCTTATACTAACGACCAAAAACACCTACAAACACTTTCATTATTCAATTTTCTTCATCTAATTGATCTCTCTCAAGTTCCATCTTCAAGTTCTAAGTGTTCTTCATAAATTCTATAAGTATAGTTTCATAAAAATCAAGAATACTTCCAAGTTTGCAAGTCTACTTCCAAGCTTTCTAATCCATTCCAAGTAATCATCTAAGATCAAGGAACCTTTGTTATTTACAGTAGGTTATCTTTCTAATTCAAGGTAATATTCATATTCAAACTTTGATTCAATTTCTACAACTATAACAATCTTATTTCGAGTGAAAATCTTACTTAAATTGTTTTCGTGTCATGATTCTGCTTCAAGAACTTTCAAGCCATCCAAGGATCCTTTGAAGCTAGATCCATTTTTCTCATTTTCAGTAGTTTTATCCAAAAAACTTGAGGTAGTAATGATGTTCATAACATCATTCGATTCATACATATAAAGCTATCTTATTCGAAGGTTTAAACTTGTAATCACTAGAACATAGTTTAGTTAATTCTAAACTTGTTCGCAAACAAAAGTGAATCCTTCTAACTTGACTTTTAAAATCAATTAAACACATATTCTATATCTATATGATATGCTAACTTAATGATTTAAAACCTGGAAACACGATGAACACTATAAAATCGAATATACGCCGTCGTAGTGAAACCGGGGGCTGTTTTGGTTTGGATAATTAAAAACTATGATAAACTTTGATTTAAAAGTTGTTCTTCTGGGAAAATGATTTTTCATATGAACATGAAACTATATTCAAAAAAATCTTGGTTAAACTCAAAGTGAAAGTATGTTTTTCAAAATGGTCATCAAGATGTCGTTCTTTCGACGGAAATGACTACCTCTTTAGTAATTGACATGTAACTTAAATTTCTGACTATAAACCTATACTTTTTCTGTTTGGATTCTTAAATTAGAGTTCAATATGAAACCATAGCAATTTGACACTCAAAACGGATTTAAAATGAAGAAGTTATGGGTAAAACAAGAATGGATATTTTTGATCTTTTTAGCTACGGGAAATGTTTAACAAATCTATACAAATCATATCCTAGCTAACTTATATTGTATTATACATGTATTCTAATATATTATGTAATCTTGGGATACCATAGACACGTATGCAAACGTTTTGACATATCATATCGACCCATGTATATATATTATTTGGAACAACCATAGACATTCTATATGCAGTAATGTTGGAATTAGCTATACAGGGTTGAGGTTGATTCTAAAAATATATATACTTTGAGTTGTGATCTAGCCTGAGACGTGTATACACTGGGTCGTGGATTGATTCAAGATAATATATATCGATTTATTTCTGTACATCTAACTGTGGACAACTAGTTGTAGGTTACTAACGAGGACAGCTGACTTAATACACTCAAATCTTTAAAACATAATAAAAATGGTTGTAATTATATTTTGATCATACTTTGATATATATGTACATATTTGTATAGGTTCGTGAATCGATCTGTGGCCAAGTCTTATTTCCGAGGAAGAAAATATCTGTGAAAGTGAGTTATAGTCCCACTTTTAAAATCTAATATTTTTGGGATGAGAATACATGCAGGTTTTATAAATGATTTACAGAATAGACACAAGTACGTGAAACTACATTCTATGGTTGAATTATCGAAATCGAATATGCCCCTTTTTATTAAGTCTGGTAATCTAAGAATTAGGGCACAGACACCCTAATTGACGTGAATCCTAAAGATAGATCTATTGGGCCTAACAAACCCCATCCAAAGTACCGGATGCTTTAGTACTTCGAAATTTATATCATATCCGAAGGGTGTCCCGGAATGATGGGGATATTCTTATATATGCATCTTGTTAATGTCGGTTACCAGGTGTTCACCATATGAATGATTTTTATCTCTATGTATGGGATGTGTATTGAAATATGAAATCTTGTGGTCTATTGTTACGATTTGATATATATAGGTTAAACCTATAACTCACCAACATTTTTGTTGACGTTTAAAGCATGTTATTTCTCAGGTGAATAATAAGAGCTTCCGCTGTTGCATACTAAAATAAGGACAAGATTTGGAGTCCATGTTGTATGATATTGTGTAAAAACTGCATTCAAGAAACATATGTCGATGTAATATATTTCTATTGTAAACCATTATGTAATGGTCGTGTGTAAACAGTATATTTTAGATTATCATTATTTGATAATCTACGTAATGTTTTTAAAACCTTTATTGATAAAATAAAGGTTATGGTTGTTTTAAAAATGAATGCAGTCTTTGAAAAACGTCTCATATAGAGGTCAAAACCTCGCAACGAAATCAATTAATATGGAACGTTTATAATCAATATGAACGGGACATTTCACAAAACTTATGAATAGTATCAGGGTATTTTCGTCTTTTCACCTTTGTTCCCCCCTTTTCCCTTCTTTCTTTCAAGTAACAACACAAAAGCCCCCCACACTTTGTTCAAAAATTAAAATCGGCCCCCACCACAGGAGGTTAAAGCGTCAAATCAAAATTTTCGTAAAATATCTTAAATAAACTCCACTCAAATATTCAACAGGTCATATCTTCTCGCTCGCAGCGAGTTAAATTTTTCCGACACAATCCTTAAACTCGAAATAATTTTATGAACACAATGTCAATAACTATACGCAAAACGGACACTTTTAAAAAAACGCAAAATATTTAGGGTACTTTTCATATATGTTGATTTTTCACTCGCAGGCTCCGTAACTAAACACAATAAAATACATTAAAAATCGAACCCCCGGCGCGAAGCGAGGGTTCGAAAACTAGTTAGTTACTATTAATCTTGAATGTTAGTATTTAATTAAATGTTAGCTAACTATGTAATTAGATTTGGTATTTCTTGTTAATAACCAAACTTCATGAATGGTTACAAGTTTGGTTTAAAAGTTTATATTAAGTTTAGATTAATAATTACTCCGTAGTTAGTATTCATCTTGAGTGTTAGTATTTAATTAACGTCCTTCCAATTCCTTCATGTACGACAATGACGCAGATTCTAAAAAGTGGATGTGTTTACACCACAAATGGTTCTACGTATGTGTTATTTTAGTCAATAATAGATGCATACAGCTTCATATGAATCTTGTAAATCCCATGTTACCAGTTTCCCACAAAATCCAGGGTTAGAGTTCATAATATGTAACTTATATTAAAGAACTAATAATATATACCATACCCTAAATCTTTCAGCAGGGAGTAGAAACTTTTATTGCTTTGAAGCCTTGGGTTGTAGTTCCGCAATTGTTTGGAATTGTTGAAGATGGTGATGCAGTTAGTTTTCTTTTTTTTTTTTTTAGCAAAGGAAGGAGGTGCTTGCATGGGCGGACCTATGAGAGGGCGGCCGCAGTGGATTTGTTATTTTTAGTGCAAATTTTTTTTTTGTCCCAAAACATCCGTATTTGATCCAAAAATCTTCAAATTTTGCTCAAAAAACTATATGTTTTGCCAAAAAAAAAATCACTACATATTAAAAAAAAATTCGTCCCCGGCGAAAAAAATTTCTGAATCCGCCACTGCTGGGGAGAATGTTTTAAAGTGGAAGGAAATGTCGTTTTTGAATCTCTGGAAAAAAGAAACGACATATTTCAGGTTGTCGTTTAGTATATAAGGGTAATTAAATCTTAGCTAACTATTTAATCGGAATTGGTATTTCTTGTTAACCCAATTTCAAGATGTTTTCTTTATTTATCATTGCATATTACATTTAGGGGATTTAGGGACTGATTACTTTTTTTCTCTCATTAAATTATATGAATATAAATGACAAGATGGTATATAAACTGACGATGTCGTTAACTCAGTGAAACTATAATGTTGTTTACTTTTTGTGCTAAATATAAAACTGAATAAACTGAATGATAAAAAAGACTATTTTACCTCAATTATATAACTATTTAATTTTAATTAGTTAGAAATTATATTCGATAGCTCATCACTTTACATAAATTTGGTTTTTAATTACTAATGTATCGTATAATAACTTTTTACCACAAATTTTATGTTACAACAACCAAGCACAAAAAGCATCTAAGCATCTATTCATCATATGGCTAACAAAATAAATGTTTTTTTTTTTTTTTTTTGTTGTTGCGAAATATAAGTATATATATAATAAGATCGAATGATCAAGAGGTTACAACTTGTGCAAATCAAATGATCTGTGGTACATATGGTGCGTTTAAACTAGCAACGCCTATTGACCGTACATCAAAATCGATGATTGACTAACAGTACCCGTGATATAAAATTACAATATTGGTGAATAAAAATACATCAAAACCCCTAAATGACCAACCATAAACAAAACAGTAGAAAATCCTTGAATTTCGTAACCCCAGAGAGCACAAAACCTAAATACATACTACCCTGAGTAAGATCCAAACCCCCGCTAATGACCACCAGCACGCCAAAACCTGAAAGCTAAACGACCAGAGTCCCGAAGCCTTCAAGTCAAGCCAACTAAACCCTCCCTGTCAGCAAAGGCCAAACGACAGCCAAACAGAACCGAACCACTCGTCGGGGAACCCAAGAACACCTAACCCGAGGCCATCAACCGAAGCGATCTCTCGAAACCGAAAAATACCCGGAAGAACCCACCAAAAAACCCATGAATTCCGAGCATCATGGAGCACTATAATCCACCATTCGGGCAGTAGAAAAAACCCCGAGAAACCATCTCAGAATACTTCAATTTTCTGAAATCGAAAAGATGGCCACGTCGGCAATGACGTCGAACCACCCGAAAAAGGCGCAACGACGAGAAAGATGGAACGAGTGAATAGTGTGAAAAGCGATGACACGGGAACCCGACAAGAAACCATCCGTGGGGCGGCCGAAAAACAAGAACTCGACTAGCACCACACGAAACAGCAGCGACCAAACAAGAGTAACCAGGCCGAATCCTGGCACCAGAACGGAAACAAACCGGAACAAAAGAAGAGGGACCCCACCAAGAGCAACAAGAAAAACGATTCAGCCTAGAAATCCAGTAACCAAATCACCCTACCGGCCAATACAAACGACATTTTATAAAAAAGAGAAACAAAAAAGAGCAGAAACAGTCGGTCGGAGCAAAGACCAAAATAAAAAAGCCGTACAACACCATGACACACGATGGTAGAACTCCTAGATGAGTTCGCCGCCTACCATAAAAAGATATGGTAAATCAGACGATGGTCCAGCAACACTAAAGTACAATCGAAAGCCATAAACAATGATGAAAGTCGAATCAGAAAAGACTTATAAAATCAGTGGAAAACAGAGTTCATGTGAGAACCACGTGAACTCACCACCGCCTGTTGCCGGAGAAAAAGCAATCACACAACTGGAACAACGAAACTCCGTAAAATTGGACGACGAAGGGATGGATCTGAGAGATGAGAGGAAGATAAGCACACACAAAAGAAGAAATCGGACCTCCGAAGAGGTGCCGGAGGCCGGAGCGGCTGAACGAAAGTGTTTGCGGCTAGGATTTGAAGAGAGTTGGAGGGAAAATATGTAACGACCCAACTTTTTCGACTTATATTTTTGTGCTCTATACTTTCACGAATCTGCGTATATGTGCGTACTGAGCTAGTTTATGCTCTGGGATCTTATTTCATGATAATTACATTCGTTAATGTCTTAAGACTGTAAAGACCCGTCCTAATCCATAAGAACGAATACAATAACATATGATTACATTGCGAGGTATTTGACCTCTATATGATACATTTTACAAACATTGCATTCGTTTTAAAAGACAAATTTTCATTACATCGAAAGTTGACAGGCATGCATACCATTTCATAATATCCAACTATAAATGATCTAATCTGTCATTTACTTAATCATAATCTTTACTGAACTCAACGACTTGAATGCAACGTCTTTTGAAATATGCCATGAATGACTCCAAGTAATATCTTTAAATTGAGCAAATGCACAGCGAAAGATTTCTTTCAATCCTGAGAATAAACATGCTTTAAAGTGTCAACCAAAAGGTTGGTGAGTTCATTAGTTTATCATAATCGATCATTTCTATAATTTTAATAGACCACAAGATTTTCATATTTATAAACAGAACCTCTCGTCTGCATAAAGATAAAATCATTCATATGAATTGAACACCTGATAACTGACATTAACTTTAATGCATAATGCATAGAATATCCCCAAACAGAACCTCTCATCTGTATAATATAATCTCAAAGTACTAAAGCCATCCATAACCTGAATGGGGGTTGTTAGGCCCAATAGATCTATCTTTAGGATTCGCGTCAATTAGGAACAGAACCTCTCGTCTGCCTAATTCTTAGGTTACTAATCTAAAAAGGGGTGATATTCGGTTTAATAATCCAACAATAGATTGTAGTTTTGAGTACTTGTGTCTATTTCGTCAAACATTTATAAAAGCAGCGCATGTATTCTCAATAACAAAAATATATATTGAAAAAGCATTTAAATAGGGAGCAAATGAAACTCACTATCCTGTATTTCGTAGTAAAAATACATATGACGGCATTGAACAAGTGCAAAGTTGGCCTCGGATTCACGAACGTATGAACATTGTGATTCAATATTGCAGGAAAAGTACGTAGACGCAACGGATATGATAAACACTAGTTTGACCTCACGAGCATACCCTTGAACAATACCCATAACCTCCATAGCTATAACCCATAATTTCCTCAGCCCTATCCCGTTTGAAAACTTATTTTGAAATCGCCTGAGCATAATTCCGTCGTAGTATTTTATGTATACTAATAATATCTTGAAATAATACTAAGTAAATATATATATGTAAATCGATTGAGAGAGTTTAGAGAAATATATTTTCAAATTTCTATAAAATAATGAAACCTATTGAATTCTATTTATAATAGATTTTCGAATTATTAAAGTAAATTATTAAAGTATAAATTATTAAAGTATGAATTATTAAAGTATGAATTATTAAAGTGAATTATTAAAGTTAAAAGTAAAAGTAAAGTAAAGGTAAAATTAAAGTATAGTAAAAGTATAAAACTATGTACGTATAATACGCGTATAAATATATATATAATTAATTTAAATCGTTATATATATATTTAATAAAATAAAATATAATTATTGTTATCTTTATCATACTGGTTAAGTAATGAGTTTTCAAAAGTGGTTCTAGATATTTATAAAAGTTATATACGTTTTAATGATAAAGTTCTTTTTTAAACTGAAACGTTTTTTTTTTGTACGCTTGAAACTAAATCAAATAAATATGATAATTTTGTTTTTCAAAACTAAATATATTTAAGAATCATTTTGTTAAAAGGTTAAAATAATAGAAATCGTTATATCATAAAACGTTTTAGAAAAGTAGAATTATATATATTCATAATAGGTTTCAAGTTTTTAAATTACAGTCTGTTGGTGAAGCATGGGATAAAGTCCAAAGGTTAAATAAACGTATGAAATCATCTTAATGAAAAATGTCGAGTTACTTAACTTATCGATATCCAACATCTAAGTTATTTACACTCCACGTTCTTACTTTCATATTAAATAAAATGAAAGTTAACATAGTTATCTTATCAAGGTCACGAGGAAAATATTATAAAACATGAATTGGAAATTAAACAGGAATTTCCACTAACCCTTGTCTAGTTCTCGTTAATTGATACATTTGTTCTTACTTATAAATCACTTTACCATTTTTCGAATGTTGTCAAAAAGAACATATTTCTTAAATCATAGTGGACCTTATATCAGAGACCCGTAGTCATAATCACAATGTATCTGATAATTCAACCCTTTGATATTATCTTTTAATTCCGTCGATAATTATATTATGTATATTGAAACAAATACGTTCATGTAAAGTATTATACCTCTAATACTTTGTTAACGTTTTCAATTAATATAACTATATCTTATATATATATATACATTTCTATACACATAAATGTTCGTGAATCGTCGAGAGCAGTTGAAGGGTAATTGATTACATAAACACAGTTCACTGTTTTTGAGATTTCAACATTACAAACTTTGCTTATCGTGTCGAAAACATATAAAGATTAAGTTTAAATTTGGTCGAAAATTTTTGGGTTGTCACAGTACCTACCCGTTAAAGAAATTTCGTCCCAAAATTTGATTGGAATGATCATGGCTGACAATAAGTATGTTTTTATGACGCATACGAGCTGAAAATTAGAGTTTTATCATCAGCGAGTAATATGGATAAAACAATTTGATTAAGTGAAGAGTACGAGTGAAGCTATCACAAAAGAGTGAAGTGAGTAAGTGTAGATTCGTCATATCTTTTGACGTAGATAGGATTGATTTCTAGAGTTCAAGGGATTTGGAGAAAATCTTCGTAATAAGATTTGATTTATCGGTAATCGAGGAAATTAGGATCTGCTTTAAATGCGATCATCTGTTTTGATTGCTCTGTCGGACATTTCACTATAAATCCACCCCCTTCGTTTCCTTACAAGTCACACCTTCTATCCTTTCTCCCTCATTTCATACTTTAAAGCATTCGTCAATATGCTCCCTCCCGTTCTGATCCTTGATATACTCCTAACTTTCATATCTGTCATTCTTCTCTTTCATCTACCACCGGAGGATTTTATTTACTTTTACTATTACCTTGGGGTTATAGTGTTTTTAATTCTCCCGTGCCTTTACGTGGCAATACGTATTGATATGCACGGTTTGTAACTTATGTGTTGTTGTCGAGCTTTATATTTTCTTTTATATTCAAGAGTTCCATACTTTTGTCTCCTCTTCCTGACTTCAAGTCAAGCGAATAATGGTCCAGAATTCGTAGGTATGAATTTTGAAATGTTCTAAGAAGGAAATTGTAATGACACGATCTTGATTTGTCAAATTACCAGAATACCTCAAAAAAGACCGAGTCATCAAGAAATTTTTTCTCTTGATATGTTTAGAGGTTAAGTAGAATACCAGAGTCGTGTAACATGGCACATGATGACGTTATGATATATGAATCATCACGTTCCATTTAGAAACTCAGCATTACTTACTGTAATATAATCACGTTGATCAAGTGTCATTATATTATACTAACTCATGCTTTAGTTCTCAACACTACTTCAAAAATATTCTTATTTTAAACTCGAAGGTTACAAAATTTAGAAACTAAAATAGTTTCTTTTATGATGTAATACAGATAGCGCGAAGAGGTAAATGATTTCAGATAAAAATAATTATGGAAATATCTTCAGAAATATGGAGGATATTTATAATGAAAGATACGATGATATCTTAGAATTTCTAATATCAGAGGATGATGAAGAATATTGTCTGCAGGGGTTTAGAGTCAGGAGCAACGTATTCGCTAAAGATTTCAGTAGGCATTGAATCATTTGGATTATTTGAAGGTAGATTTCGTCCTTGTGATTTGTCCACAGCCTCTTTCATGGTTTGCTCAATCCGTTTTTCAATACCAAATCTTCTCCTTTTTCGAGTTTTGCCAACACACTACTCTTTATCATTAAACTTTTTATTATTAAGGTCGTTTATAGTTTTTACTGCTTCATCAGCATTTCGAGAACTAGTTCGCAGTTTAGGGTGTTTTTCAGAAACTTCACATTCGAAGTATGTAAGTCTAGGAGATAGACGTTATATGTACACATATAATTGTTGGCGTAGACATGCTGAAAGATTTCAAAATACTGATTGCCGAATCTCAGTAATTAGCATGACAATTCTTGTTACAAGATGTGGATGAGTAAATGATGGGGTTTCGATAAATATAATGATTTTTCAGAAAGTCAAAGATCAGTGAAGTTGTTGGTAAGTTTATTGCTAATGTGGTGGAACATAAATAGCTCCCCGGTAACGATGGTGAAAGGGAAACGTATATATAGAGGTTATAATAAGACTGTTTCAACTGAAAAGTCAAGGTTGACTTGCTGGAGCTGTGACAAAACTGGCTACTTTGGAAAGGAATTGAAAAGTTATTTTAGCTAATAAATGCCAAAGGGTCTGACACGGATACGTGTTAAACTATGACTTTGGTTTCGAGAGTTTTTCAGGTGCATGACTATGGGTAACATGTGGTTGGATCATCATCTCAATTGTTCATTATTTGAAGTGTCTTCAGGAATTTCGAGGGGTTTGAATACAGATTGTAATCGTTAATATACGTATGGTATTCTAGGATTTTGAATGATACGAATATTTTTCTGGTTTCCATTTATAGAAATGATGTTCTAGCACAGTTTTGAAGTCAAAGTATAGCTTTAAAAGATGTAGGAATCTAAGAGTGATGATACCGGTTATATCTTGAATTGAATTCTGCGATTTCAAAATCAGAATATGTACTTGAATTTGAATGAGTATGGTTGTTTTAATTTCTATGAAAGAATGTATATTGTTGTAAAAATAGGGAGTATCGTGGGTGATTTGCTGAATTAGATTCGAAGAATGTAACATATTAATTGTGAATCTATATATCTCTCGGGTATTACCTACCCGTTAAAAAAAATTTCACAATTAATATTTGGTACAAAAGAATTTTTATTACAGTCTTTATGAAAATATATATATGTGTATATTTTCTTTAGATGTAACATAGTTTTAATGAGTTAATATTAAACTAAACTCATTTGATTTCCGGTTGAAACTAGAATTGAGTAATCCCTAAAACTTTAGAAATTACATAAGTATTTCTTCAATGATATTGAAATTATGAATCAATACTTCGTTATTTGTTGATGCATGATATTGGTGTTCGTGGAATTCTTGTGAACTTCGCAAGATACTAATGATGTTATTTGAAAAGTTTCGAGTACATCGATGATGAAAGTGTAAAATCAAATATATATTTGAATAATACACTTGATTTATTATGAATTAGAATTTATTGAATTGAGACAGAGATTGAAGTTAACGATGGTTAAGTTGCGGAAGAAGGACGTACATTATTGCGTATTAGTAATATGAATTAACCGAGTAGTTAAGATTCACACATAATAGCTTAGTACGGAAAGATCTATTATGGTTTAAAAATTTATATATATATAAGATATACATATAAATCCTTCAGTGGAAATGAGTTAATACTTCATAACTCGTTGATAAGACATACTTGTTGTTGATTTGTAATGATGTCTACGGTGATTCTTGAACTGTCGGAGTTTGTGATGTTATAGGTGTTGCTGATTCTGATGATGCTGACGGTACTGACTGTGCTGGTGATGCTACCGGTACTGTTGATGCTGTTGATGGTGGTACTGGTTATGCTGCTGGTACTGCTGCTGGTGTTTGTAACCTTTGCACCATATTCTCCAAAGCCACTACCCGAGCGCGAAGCTCGTTGACTTCTTTTATTACACCAGGGTGATTGTCGGTTCAGACGAGCGGATAAATATGATCTAGAATTTGGTATAGTATATAATCGTGACGAGATACTCTGGAAATGAGAGAGAAAATGGTGTTTCGGACAGGTTCGCCGGTAAGTGCTTCAGGTTCTTCACCAAGAGGGCAATGTGGTGGATGGAAGGGATCACCTTCTTCTTGTCTCTAATGACTAAGTAGAGTACGAACCCATCCCCAATTCATCCAGTATAGATGATGGCTAATCGGTTGATCCATTCCGGTCACACTGCTTTCGGAGCTCGAGTGGGATTCCATTTCGGAATCCAAGGGACTTGAATTAATGACGAATTCCATTTCGTACGATTGAATAAAGGATTTTTCGATATGAAATGATTTTCCGGCTATCGGGTGGTATTCTAATTACATAGAATATCTATATATAGAGAGTAAAAGATTTCGTAGATTACGGAGGAATTTACGGAATATGTCAGGCAAAGTTTACAGTAACAGATACGCTAAGATATGAATTAGCATATACGCCAAGATATGAATTTTGTCTATACACTATTCATGCAATCAATGCAATAAGTTGTGTCTAGACTAAGAATGATAAGCAGGTAATTTCCGATAAAAATGATAAGCAAAACTTTTGACATGCAGACACGGTCGAAGTCCAGACTCACTAATGCATCCTAATGACTATCAGTTAGACACACTAATGTAGACCTGGTTCGCTAAGACCACCACTCTGATACCACATGTAAAGACCTGTCCTAATCCATAAGAACGAATACAATAACATATAATTACATTGCGAGGTATTTGACCTCTATATGATACATTTTACAAACATTGCATTCGTTTTAAAAGACAATTTTTCATTACATCGAAATTTGACAGGCATGCATACCATTTCATAATATTCAACTATAAATGATCTAATCTGTCATTTACTTAATCATAATTTTTACTAAACTCAATGACTTGAATGCAACGTCTTTTGAAATATGCCATGAATGACTCCAAGTAATATCTTTAAATTGAGCAAATGCACAGCGGAAGATTTCTTTCAATCCTGAGAATAAACATGCTTTAAAGTGTCAACCAAAAGGTTGGTGAGTTCATTAGTTTATCATAATCGATCATTACCATAATTTTAATAGACCACAAGATTTTCATATTTATAAACAGAACCTCTCGTCTGCATAAAGATAAAATCATTCATATGAATTGAACACCTGATAACCGACATTAACTTTAATGCATAGAATATCTCCAAACAGAACCTCTCGTCTGTATAATATAATCTCGAAGTACTAAAGCCATCCATAACCTGAATGGGGGTTGTTAGGCCCAATAGATCTATCTTTAGGATTCGCGCCAATTAGGAACAGAACCTCTCGTATGCCTAATTCTTAGGTTACCAAGCTAAAAAGGGGTGATATTCGGTTTATTAATCCAACCATAGATTGTAGTTTTGAGTACTTGTGTCTATTTCGTCAAACATTTATAAAAGCAGCGCATGTATTCTCAGTCCCAAAAATATATATTGCAAAAGCATTTAAAAAGGGAGCAAATGAAACTCAGTATACTGTATTTCGTAGTAAAAATACATATGACGGCATTGAATAAGTGCAAGGTTGGCCTCGGATTCACGAACGTATCAATATTGTGATTCAATATTGCAGGAAAAGTACGTAGACGCAACGGAGATGATAAACACTAGTTTGACCTCACGAGCATACCCTTGAACAATACCCATAACCTCCATAGCTATAACCCATAATTTCCTTAGCCCTATCCCGTTTGAAAACTTATTTTGAAATCGCCTGAACATAACTCCGTTGTAGTATTTTATGTATACTAATAATATCTTGAAATAATACTGAGTAAATATATATATGTAAATCGATTGAGAGAGTTTAGAGAAATATATTTTCAAGTTTCTATGAAATATGAAACTATTGAATTCTATTTATAATAAAATTTTGAATTATTAAAGTGAATTATTAAAGTATGAATTATTAAAGTGAATTATTAAAGTATGAATTATTAAAGTATGAATTATTAAAGTGAATTATTAAAGTTAAAGTAAAGTAAAAGTAAAGTAAAGGTAAAATTAAAGTATAGTAAAAGTATAAAACTATGTACGTATGATACGCGTATAAATATATATAACATTAATTTAAATCGTTATATATATTTAATAAAATAAAATATTATTATCGTTATCGTTATCATACTGGTTAAGTAATGAGTTGTCAAAAGTGATTCTAGATATTTATAAAAGTTATATACATTTTAATAATAAAGTTCTTTTTTAAACTGAAACGTTTTTTTGTACGTTTAAACTAAATCAAATAAATATGATAATTTTGTTTTCCAAAATTAAATATATTTAAGAATCATTTTGTTAAAAGGTTAAAATAATAGAAATCGTTATATCATAAAACGTTTTAGAAAAGTAGAATTATATATATTCATAATAGGTTTCAAGTTTTTAAATTACAGTCTGTTGGTGAAGCATGAGATAAAGTTCAAAGGTTAAATAAATGTATGAAATCATCTTAATGAAAAATGTCGAGTTACTTAACTTGTCGATATCTAACATCTAAGTTATTTACACTCCACGTTCTTACATTCATATTAAATAAAATGAAAGTTAACATAGTTATCTTATCAAGGTCACGAGAAAAATATTATAAAACATGAATTGGAAATTAAACTGGAATTTCCACTAACCCTTCTCTAGTTCCCGTTAATTGACACATTTGTTCTTACTTATAAATCACTTTACCATTTTTCGAATGTTGTCAAAAAGAACAGATTTCTTAAATCATAGTGGACCTTATATCAGAGACCCGTAGTCATAATCACAATGTATCTGATAATTCAATCCTTTAATATTATCTTTTAATTCCGTCGATAATTATATTATATATATTGAAACAAATACGTTCATGTAAAGTATTATACCTCTAATACTTTATTAACGTTTTCAATTAATATAACTATATCTTAAATATATACATTTCTATACACATAAATGTTCGTGAATCGTCGAGAGCAGTCGAAGGGTAATTGATTACATAAACACAGTTCACAGTTTTTGAGATTTCAACATTACAGACTTTGCTTATCGTGTCAGAAACATATAAAGATTAAGTATAAATTTGGTCGAAGATTTCCGGGTTGTCACAAAGACATTCTATTAAGTGTTTAGTCACTTAACTTGATCCTCGAATGCTTTTACGACCGTTAGTGCCACTTGACGTTTTGAACGAGCTATGTACTTTGTACTCGTTTAACTTTTGTCATAATTGGAGTATTATGACTACTTGAAACTAATTGTTATTTTCTAATGACAATTACTTGGCTTATTGGTTACTTGATTACGCTTAGTAATTTACTAATGCACACTAGTTAGTCTTAATGGACTTTTTACCTTAATGGACTTAGGCCCACCCTACTCTAGCTATTGGACTTTTAAGTTAGCCCAATTTAAATAGATTTATGACCCATTAAGATGTAGGACAAAAACCCATTAAGATGAGCCAACATACTAGCATTTTTGTTAACCATTACTACACATGTTGCATGGGATCCCAACAACAAGCATCACCTTTAGACCACCACCATGCAAAAAAACAAAAAGTTGTCCCCCCTTGTCCCCCATGATGCCTTCAATTTGGAGACACTCACCACCACCTCCACCACTATAAATATCAAGCCTCATTCTTCATTTCACACTTCATGTCATTCTCATTTTTACACACACTTCCTCTCTAATTTTCTCTCTAGTCTTTCTCACACTAAAATTGTAAGTTCTTGAATTTTCTTCTTCTTCTCTTTTTCTTCTTAATCACGACATCATCATCATCATCATCATGAGATCAAGCTTTTTAGCTTTTTGATCTTGTTATATCTTGTAGATTCAAACTTTGATTTGAATCCTTCAAGAACATGAAAGATTCAAGCTTTCTAGCTTTGAATCTTCATTACTTTGTTGAATCTTCATGAGATCATCCTTTTTACTTCAATATTAGTCATACGAGTTCAAAATTTTCCAAAATTAATGGGTGGTTAATTCTCATCCTCATATTCTCCCATTCGAATCTCACACACTTAAGCAATTTTGGTCGAAGGACTTATGCCCTACTAATAGTCATCAACCACATTTAAATTCAACAGTTTTCATTACCTCGTGACATTGTTGCTCAAATATCATCCGAAATTTTCAAAAAAAAAAAAACTTTTACTCGATCCTCATCAATCTTTTTTTCAAATTGTAACCTCCGAAATATGAAAATTTTGTTTGCCAAAATTTTACACACACTATTTTACTGTGCGATCCTCTCAAAGTTTTATAAAGATAAATTTATTTTATTGCCATTCATACAAATTTTAGAAATCATATATGTTATATATAATAAAGTAAATAATTACTTATTTTTGACTAATACATATGAAATTTTACTTTCACTTTTACAAATCAATTCTTTTATTCAAAAGATATTTTACTTAGAATAGTACATGCTGTACATAACTCTAGTTTACTAAGAACTTCGTTTCTTTTCTTATATTTTCACCTTAAACGATTTCTATAAAATTTCCATTGCTTGTTATATAGAATTTTTCGTGTTACTCATTTCCAAGTCATCATGAAGACTTTACAACCATCGAAATCGGGAGATTCATGTGTGTGTGTGTGATAAAGGCACTTACTGCCACGTCATGCAGAGCCTTTGGGCATCCACTAACACTTAAAACATTCAAAATTATTGCGTTACCCCAGGGATCTTATTTGCCACACCTATTGGAACGATGTTCTTTCTTACATAACTCTAAGTCCTGACTTATTCTAGGGGATTCACATTTTGTGATATTAACACCATCAGTATTCCGACTTTAATATTAGTCATAACCTGTTTGGCATTTTGCAAAGTCAAGAAGCGATTAACTTCTCGTCCTCATGCTCTATCCTTCATACCTCACTTTTTAGCAACGGCTTCGCAAGTGAACATTTTTGGCCCAAAGACTTATGTCCTGATAATTAACAAAACTACATTTAATTCATTAGTTTTCATTACCAAGTAACATGTCACCCGATGATTCAACGATTTTTCAGTCGATCTTTTTCAAATCGTAACCTCTTAAATACGAAAAATTATGTTTGTCAAAATTTTACACGTTTATTTGTGCGGTCCTCACGAGATTTATAGACAAATGAAAGTAATAAAATTTATCTGTCACTTATGCGATTTATAAAATGTAACACCCTGAATTTTGTGCGTCAGGAAATGTTCCTGAAAGTGTCAAAAAATGTGTGCACCAGAAAGCGCCACAAAAGGTCTACCTAACACTTATGCATATTTAGAATTTACATCAGAATCAGGATTAGTCAGAATCAGTCCCTGAACTTCAGAATCTGTTTAGACCCTTGTGCTCGCCGCGCACATTCAAGGGTGCGCGCCGCGTACCCCACTGGGCACAGTTTTCTGTCTTTTTTCTATTTTGAGTTAAATGAGGGGCTTTTTGGTCTTTTCACTTGAGGACGGATCTGTAGCCTTATTGGCAGATTTGGATCCAATTATGGATCACTTTCACATCCACAACTCTCTCATCTTCAAACCCTAAAGAGAGGAAGAGTTTTTAGAGAGGAAAAGCTCCACTTGGAGAAGAAAGAGGTTGATTCGGGCTAAGGTGCAAGAGTTAAGGTTGTTCGCCTCGTTAACGGCTACGTTTTGATAGTGTTGGTAAGCTTTAACTTCGAATTTAATTGTTAAGATTCTTGTTCATGTTTAGGGTTTGAGCTTGTTTGTGTTCTAAACGCCATTTCTCATGAAATTAGGGGTTTTGTTGTATTGCTAGCGTAAGTAAACCCGATTATTGTGGGTTTAGGGTTTGATGACGAATTTGGAAGTATTCGTCATGGTTTGGGTGTTAATTCACTAGATTGTAAGTGTGTTGGTGTTTTAGATGTTCATAAAAACATGTTTGCTAGTCTAGATGGGTGTTAACCTTGATTTGGTGTCAAACTAAGTTTTGAGTCAAGATTTGAAGAATCAAGTATGTAAATTCTTGGTTCATGCGTTAAATGGTGTTTTGGAAAGTTATCACTAGCCGTTAGTAATTAAGGATGTTTTTGGGACTTATGTCAAATGGGTGAGTTGAATTAGGTCAAATTTGGTAATGACTCTAATTTTGGATTAATTGGATGATAAGTACTTTGTTAAGTGTTAAATGGCATTTGAAATGATTACTACCTAAGTAGTAATTTAGTGTTAAGACCTAGGTTGGTTTAAATGGTGACAAGTATAATTTAGGTTAAATTGTACGTGTTTGATGGGTCGAAATTACCACCCGTAGTGGCAATGTGGTTGAGCTCATTAGGAGATAAATGGTCGAGGTCAAACGAGCAAGGTGAGATCCCTCGACTATGGGATGTGAGTGTTGAGTTCTCTTTTAGATAATTGTTATTTATGTGTATTTGTACCGAAATGTGTATTATAGGTAAATGTTTGCTCGGTTGTGTTTGGAGGCGGTTTACATACATGACTTATGCGGGCATTTCGAGGTGAGTGGAATAATTATGCATGTATGTATATAGTGTATTTATTTGTATGCTATGGCATGAACCACGGATCCGGTAGTGCCATAGTATGTGCGAGTGTGCTATGATGTGAACCATGGAGCCTTTAGCATCATGGTACGTGTGTTGTAGTGTGAACCACGGAGCCGGTAGCACTATAGCATGAGTCGTTAAAGTGTGAACCACGGAGCCTGTAGCAATATAAAAGAGTATGACTCGAGTTGTGATGTGAACCACGGAGCCGGTAGCATCAAAGTGTGAACCACGGAGCCGGTAGCACTATAAAATGAGGTGTGAACCACGGAGCCGGTAGCACCGAAGTGTGAACCACGGAGCAGGTAGCACTATAAAAGAGTATGACTCAAGTGCGTAGTGACGCGAACCACGGAGCCGGTAGCGTCATAACATTGCGTATGGTATGAACCACTGAGCCGGTAGCACCATGACGCATTTATGGTTAACCATATGGTTGTGTATGTGTTGTTGTATAGTATAATATATTATTTTGGAGTATATGCTATTGTTTATGCTAGTTGCGGTAATGGAGGTTATTAGCTTTATACTTGGAGTTCGTATGCTAATATTGTATTGTTAGCATGTTTGCGGTATGTGAGTAGGTGGTTACAAGTAGGTATATTATATATGTATGTGTATACTTATTGCACTCACTAAGCGTTAGCTTATCCCTCTCGTTGTTTACCTTTTTCAGGTATTGTGTTATGAGGCTAGCTTGTTGTTAGACTAGTTGCGTAGGAGCGCTTGGGCTCGATGGGGTAGCTTTTGGATATACGGATGCGGATTGGGGATTTGGTAGTCCCTGGGATTATGCTCTTGGTATCGGGTTGGGTTATAGAGTCCTAACTCGTCTAAATGTAAATTGGGATTGAAACTTGTATTTTGTACGAAAGTCGTAAAACGGCCGATGTGGGCCCGGTGTTGTAAAACTCGTTTTATTATTGGAACGTGTTAGTTTATCTAATATTATATGTTGTGCAAAGAGTTTCGTCTAAAAGTGTCGGGAAGTGGGAGATCTTTAATTGAAAATTTGAAATTTTGGACAGAAGCTGACCAGGCCTTGTGTGCGCCGCGCACAGGCAGTGGAGCGCGCCGCGCACCCTTCTGTCATATATATAAAAAAAATTTGCTGCGTATTCGGTTGGATAACGGGTTGAGTCGTTACAAGTGGTATCAGAGCATAGTCTAAGGGAATTAGGTGACCTTGGAATAGGTGCCTAGTCTTAGACTTATTAACGGTTATGCATTATTTGCGGGACTTGTAGGAATACGGGTCGGATTGAGATTTGTTAGTGCCTTAGAGTAGGTGACTAACTAGGACTTGTGTTTGTCCAATGCAGGATTATGTGGGGCCTTATTTCGTGAGTAAATTAGTGCCTTAGATAGCTAGTGCCTAATGTAAGTAGGCGAACTTGGACGTTGTTTCAGTGATAGTCACCTAGGTTGTAGGTTGACTTGTTGTTGTGGTGTACTTGTGTACGTTTATTACTATATTGTATATTGGTGTATATATACAGGTATCTATTTGGTGCGGTGTCCTAGGGACGAATCTATTGGAGAGATTCGCATGTTTGGCGGTTTGAAGTGATTAAGTTAGCGGTAAGGACTTTGGTCATTCGGGTACTAGGAGTTATCGCGTGTTATTTTGTGTGAATGTCGCGTCAGTCCGGGTAAAGTACTTCGCGTGACCATGCGAAAATGGTAAGGTACGCAATTGTAATAGTGACTGATCAATATTATTACAACCGTGTATCTTGACACCAATCATGACATGACGAGTACCGAGCGGAGGAAACGTGGCATGGTTGGGGTAGAATCGGGACGAGTTAGGAATCTTTTATTGGTTTCTAGGTTATGGTGCTCTCTGGTGATGTGCTTGTTGTCACATTGAATTTGTTGTGAGTCAAAAATTGTTACGGTGGATTCGGTTAGTTAAGTGAGTGAGCCAACTCACGAGTTCGACTATTCTCAACGATTCTTGAACAATTAATTGTAAATAGATATGTGTGTATGTATATATAAATAATAATTCGAAATATAATTTGAAGTATTATATGTTGTTGTTATTAAAAATTAATAAAAATAAAAATAGGATATTATAATAATTATTATTTAAAATATATCTATATATATAAATAAAGTATATTAAAAATAAATATTAAATGATTGTAATACTAATTTGATGTTTCGATTGATATTAAGGAAGTAAATTAAAACTTATGTAATTTTAAAATAAACGGTGATACGAAAATGAGTCCTATAAATTTTAGGCTTATTAAAAATGTATTTAGGAACTATTTGATTAATTTTTAGCACTTTTTATATTTTACCCAGAATTGAGAGGGACGGTTGATGTAATTTTTATTTAATAGTTAATGACTGAATTTTATACCATAATGATTGAAATAATTAAAGATATTTAATATAAAAATTTGGAATTTTTCCGAAGACTTTTATTCGCCACTGATTAACAAATGGAGCACGAAATAATACCCTAAAATCTATGTCGACTAAATAGTAACCGATGGGTATCCTATTTAAGTTTCTGTGCTTGATTGAGTGATTGATATGCTTTTTCAAATTCACTTACCGTATTATATTTTTAATAGGCACGTTTGATTCTAAAATTTCATTATTAAGAACTTATTACTGGTCATGCAACTTGGTTCTTTTTGTTGTGGAGCACACAAGTTGTGTTTTTGTTTTTCACCATTAAAATTATATATATATACATATGATTATAGATTCATGCACCACAAACTTTAATTTCTTTCCTTGTTTTGCCGTAACCCCACCTCAACTAAATTGCTTTCTGATTGTTTTATTCCTTCTTTGAAAAACAAACACATATACTAGTACATATTATATTAGTTTGTTTTGTTTCAAATCAACCACATATGACAAACATTACCACCCATATCATTTAACTTTCTGTTTAATGTCTCGATCATACCCACTCCAATCAAAACCCACTTGGAACACTCTCTTTATATTATATCTTCCACTTGTACGATTCTTTTTCTTTCCACCTTTCATTGTCTAACATATTACTAGCTATATATATCCACTTATATCAGTGAAAACATTAACCAAACTATGACCACATCTTCTTTTTATTTTTTCTTTTTATATATATACATATAGATTTACATATAGATAGATATAACACCCATCTCTCTCTTTCTTCTTTCTCCTTCTCCAACCCGTCATGCTTAACCCACCTTCAACCATAGAAACCGCCACCACCTTTGAACACAATCTTTTATCACCACCATCTTCACCCTCAAACACTGCAGCTAATTTCTGTTTACTTTACATTTCTGTTTGAACTCTTTATATGTTTCTGTTTCTGTTTAAAACGAGCACCACATATCACTTATATTACTTACTGCTGCTGCTACTCCATCGTTTACTGTTTCTTTTTCACCAAAATCAACACCCAAAACAACCTTAAAAACTGCTACTGCTTGCGTGTTGTTTCAGTTTAATTTTTTTTGTCGAACAACAAACACGAAACCTGCAGCAGTTGTCACACTCTTCTGTTTTAGTAATGATGTTAAATGATGATGAGTATCTTGATGACGAATACAGTAACGATGAAGATGATGTATGATGTTACTTTTACGATAAATGGTGGTGGTAACGTGAAGAAATGATGAGGAAATCATGTTGATCATATACGAATTTTTAGATGATGATGATTATCATGATGTTAAATGAGGATGAAGACGAGAAAGATCAAGATGATGATGTGGAATCGTATATGATGATGATAAAATCATGATGTTAGATGATGTTGTTAATAACGATGATTAGGATGAGGATGATGATAGCTTGAATAAACGATAATGAAGTATTACGATGATGATGATGCTTCTATGATGGTGAGTATGATTATGATTATGATAATCGTAATGATTAATGACGATGATACGAAATGAAAACGATGATGATGAAATGAAGCTGAGATGACGAGTTTGTGAAGATGTTGATGATGATGAATAGTTTCGGGTTTTGTTTTGTGAAGGTGAAGAAGAACAAGGACCAGACATACGAGTTATATAGATATAAGCTGTGAATTAAAAGAAAAATGTAGACATCAGAGGAATGGTTCAGGGTGTTGTGTTTAGGCAAGAGGTCGCGGGTTCGAGCCCGGTCCATGGCAATTCTTTTTAGAAAAAGCTTATAAGGGTTCGTCAATCCAAGGCCAACTCTGCATTGTTCAGTTTCGTCGTATGAATATTTTTACTACAAAATATCGTATCGTGAGTTTCATTTGCTCCCTTTTTAAATGCTTTTGCAATATATATTTTTGGGACTGAGAATACATGCGCTGCTTTCATAAATGCTTTACGAAATAGACACAAGTGATCGAAACTACATTCTATGGTTGAATTATCAAACCGAATATGCCCCTTTTTAGCTTGGTAGCCTAAGAATTGGTGTTTATGATAATTGCCACCAATTGACGCGAATCCTAAAGATAGATCTATCGGGCCCAACGAGCCCCATCTGAGTTACAGATGCTTTAGTACTTCGAATTTATCATGTTCGATGTGAGTCCCGGAATGATGGGGATATTCTATATGCATCTTGTTAAGGTCGGTTACCAGGTGTTCACCATATGAATGAATTTTAATTCGCGAGTTATGCGTGACAATATATGAGATCTTGTGGTATATTAAAATGATGAAAATGATCGATTATGATAAACTAATGAACTCACCAACCTTTTGGTTGATACTTGAAAGCATGTTTATTCTCAGGTATGAAAGAAACCTTTCGCTGTGCATTTGCTCATATTAGAGATACTACTTGAAGTCATTCATGACATATTTCAAAAGACATTGCATTAGAGTCGTCGAATTCATCAAGATTATTATTAAGTCAATTATAGTTGGATATATTATGAAATGGTATGCATGCCGTTAACTTTCGATGAAATGAAAGTTTGTCTTTTAAAAACGAATGCAATATTTGTAAAATGTATCATATAGAGTTCAAGTACCTCGCGATGTAACCAAATGTAATGTATTCGTCCAGATGGATTAGGACGGGTCCTGAAATTGTGAGGCGGGGAATTTCAATTCCGATTGTCTCACATCGAGAC
Organism: Rutidosis leptorrhynchoides; assembly: GCF_046630445.1. Classification (NCBI taxonomy): domain Eukaryota; kingdom Viridiplantae; phylum Streptophyta; class Magnoliopsida; order Asterales; family Asteraceae; genus Rutidosis; species Rutidosis leptorrhynchoides. Next base: position 275,373,731 of record NC_092339.1, on the reverse strand, counting down.
ACGCGGATGTTGTTTGTTTGCGAGGATGTGTTCCCTAGTGGATGCGACCCATTAGTTGCGTTGAAATGTCAATGTCATCCCAAATGGACGGTCGAGGAAAAAGGATTCACCAGGCATTGGTGGATATTTTTGTGGGTTGCGTGATAATTTTGAATTGTTGTGATGATAATTCGCTGTTGGCGGGATTCTAGTACATGAATAGTTTTCATGCTAGTACTAGGAAGCCGTATTGTATAGATGTGTTGTAGGGCTTAGAAGAGAAACCCTGTGTCGAGTGTTGAAGTTTTGTCCAACTCGTGGTGTGTTATTGAAGTCCTGGAATAATCCAGAGACTAGTGGTCGTGTGCGGATCGATTGACGGGAAAGTTTGTGTTCCCAGTGTGAATATTTGGGGATACCAAAATTTCTTCGTTGAAGGAATAACTCGGTCGTGGTGACTTTAAGAAGTACTAGTCGGAGGAGCGTGTCGATTGCCCCGTTGGCATCGACTTGTAAAATTGCGAATCACGAGTTTTCTGGGGTGGAAAACAAATGTTTGCACATAAGCGGATGTGCGATCGTTGAGTGGTACAGTTATGGACCGTTGAAAGTACTGAGTTTCGACGCGGCATGAATCCTTCTCGATTGGGATTAATGCATGACTTGGTTCACGGCGTAGTAGACCTAGTAGATCGCGTTGGGTAATGTAGTTATAGATGTAACTTGTTGCGAGTATTAGCCGAGAGAAAATGGTGTTTTCCGTATTTTGACGTTGAGTGTATGAGATAGCGCTTGTTGTGGTAGTGCACGCTAGTGATTATTAGCGTGTGGTGAGATCTTAGAATTTACGTAAGATGTTATTGGATGTCGGCCTTGATTGTGTTTCGTCGGATACGTAATTACTACATGTGTGACTCCGCATTTGGAGGCGAGAATGTTCAAAGGGGAAGTGCTTAACTTCTAGTATTTGGTGCGGATCACGAGGACGTGATCCAATCTAAGTGGGTGAGAGTTGTAACACCCTGAATTTTGTGCGTCAGGAAATGTTCCTGAAAGTGTCAGAAAATGTGTGCACTAGAAAGCGCCACAAAAGGTCTACCTAACACTTATGCATTTTCAGAATTTACATCAGAATCAGGATTAGTCAGAATCAGTCCCTGAACTTCAGAATCTGTTTAGACCCTTGTGCGCACCGCGCACATTCAAGGGTGCGCGCCGCGCACATTCAAGGGTGCGCGTCGCGCACCCCACTGGGGGCAGTTTTCTGCCTTTTTTCTATTTTGAGTTAAATAAGAGGCTTTTTGGTCTTTTCACTTGAGAACGGATCTGTAGCCTTATTGGCAAATTTGGATCCAATTATGGATCACTTTCACATCCACAACTCTCTCATCTTCAAACCCTAGAGAGAGGAAGAGTTTTTAGAGAGGGAAAGCTCCACTTGGAGAAGAAGGAGGTTGATTCGGGCTAAGGTGCAAGAGTTAAGGTTGTTCGCCTCATTAACGGCTATGTTTTGATAGTGTTGGTAAGCTTTAACTTCGAATTTAATTGTTAAGATTCTTGTTCATGTTTAGGGTTTGAGCTCGTTTGGGTTCTAAACCCCATTTCTCATGAAATTGGGGGTTTTTGTTGTATTGCTAGTGTAAGTAAACCCGATTATTGTGGGTTTAGGGTTTGATAACGAATTTGGAAGTATTCGTCATGGTTTGGGTGTTAATTCACTAGATTGTAAGTGTGTTAGTGTTTTAGATGTTCATAAGAACATGTTTGCTAGTCTAGATGGGTGTTAACCTTGATTTGGTGTCAAACTAAGTTTTGAGTCAAGATTTGAAGAATCAAGTATTTAAATGCTTGGTTCATGCATTAAATGGTGTTTTGGAAAGTTAATCACTAGCCGTTAGTGATTAAGGATGTTTTCGGGACTTATGTCAAATGGGTGAATTGAATTAGGTCAAATTTTGAAATGACTCTAATTTTGGATTAATTGGATGATAAACACTTTTGTTAAGTGTTAAATGGCATTTGAAATGATTACTACCTAAGTAGTAATTTAGTGTTAAGACCTAGGTTAGTTTAAATGGTGACAAGTATAATTTAGGTTAAATTGTACTTGTTTGATGGGTCGGAATTACCACCCGTAGTGGCAATTGGGTTGAGCTCATTAGGAGATAAATGGGCGGGGTCAAATGAGCAAGGTGAGATCCCTCGACTATGGGATGTGAGTGTTGAGTTCTCTTTTAGAGAATTGTTATTTATGTGTATTTGTACCTATATGTATATTATAGGTAAAGGTTTGCTCGGTTGCGTTTGGAGGCGGTTTACATACATGACTTGTGCGGGCATTTCGAGGTGAGTGGAATAATTGTGCATGTATGTATATAGTGTATTTATTTGTATGCTATGGCATGAACCACGGAGCCGGTAGTGCCATAGTATGTGCGAGTGTGCTATATTGTGAACCACGGAACCGGTAGTATCATGGTACGTGTGTTGTAGTGTGAACTACGGAGCCGGTAGCACTATAGCACGAGTCGTTAAAGTGTGAACCACGGAGCCGGTAGCACTATAAAAGAGTATGACTCGAGTTGTGATGTGAACCACGGAGCCGGTAGCATCAAAGTGTGAACCCCGGAGCCGGTAGCACTATAAAATGAGGTGTGAACCACGGAGCTGGTAGCACCGAAGTGTGAACCACGAAGCAGGTAGCACTATAAAAGAGTATGACTCAAATGCGTAGTGACTTGAACCACGGAGCCGGTAGCTTCATAGCATTGCGTATGGTGTGAACCACGGAGCCGGTAGCACCATGACGCATTTATGGTTAACCATATGGTTGTGTATGTGTTGTTGTATAGCATAATATATTATTTTGGAGTATATGCTATTGTTTATGCTAGTTGCGGTAATGGAGGTTATTAGCTTTATACTTGGAGTTCGTATGCTAATATTGTATTGCTAGCATGTTTGCGGTATGTGAGTAGGTGGTTGCAAGTAGGTATATTATATATGTATGTGTATACTTATTGCACTCACTAAGCGTTAGCTTACCCCTCTCGTTGTTTACCTTTTTCAGGTATTGTGTTATGACGCTAGCTAGTTGTTAGACTAGTTGTGTAGGAGTACTTGGGCTCGATGGGGTAGCTTTTGGATATACGGACGCGGATTGGGGATTTGGTAGTCCCCGAGATTATGCTCTTGGTATCGGGTTGGGTTATAGAGTCCTAACTCATCTAAATGTAAATTGGGATTGAAACTTGTATTTTGTACGAAAGTCGTAAAACAGCCGATGTGGGCCTGGTGTTGTAAAACTCGTTTTATTATTGGAACGTGTTAGTTTTATCTAATATTATATGTTGTGAAAAGCATTTCGTCTAAAAGTGTCGGGAAGTGGGAGATCTTTAATTGAAAATTTGAAATTTCGGATAGAATATGACCAGGCCCTGTGTGCGCCGCGCACAGGCAGTGGAGCGCGTCGCGCACCCTTCTGTCATATATATAAAAAAAAATATTGCTGCGTATTCGGTTGGATAACGGGTTGAGTTGTTACATAAAACCATATATGTATGTATATAATTAATTTAATAAATTTACTCTTACTAATTTTGGTTAGTACGTACTAAGTTATACCTTCAAATTATTTAAAAATCGCTCCTTTATTGAGTTGTTTAACTTAAGTCAAATAGTTTTGTGCAAAATGGTACACGTTGTACATACTTCTAAATTTACCAGGAACTTCGTTCCGTTTATATTGGCACATAAAACGTTTAAAGGTTTTTCAAAACTTCCTTGGTTAATTTTATTATAGGTTTTCGTAATAGACTACACCATGTATGGATCACACTTCTTCTCGCCCTCCGTTAGGGATGAAGCTTACCATTAAGATCTTTGTTAAAAACTCTTGAGCCACTTTGAATGGCAGTTTTTAGAAATTTGTTAAGAAGTCTTTGCGCTCATAAAATGTTCCTTTTTAAGGTTAGACATGGCAAAAACGCGGGCCGATAAATCAGTTTTCTAGGGTACACTCAGTGGTCACCGTATGGTGGGAAAGGCACTAGGTGGGTTTCTACTCTCAATATTTCACGACTAATCGCAACACCCTCGTAAACATCATCTCTATGATTCAGTATGTCGAGATACAAGAAATCATTTTTGAGATTCTTTTCACTTGGAGTAAACCATTCTTTATGACCAAGGGTTCACGTATCTTCTCATCCGCGCATCCCCTTAAGTATAAGGATAAATTCAGATCAACTCGCTCGTTATACGGAGAGTTCACTCTCGTTCAGAGATCACACCTTTCGTGCGATTTTCTTTCGGGAATATAATGTAAATTACTTTAAAAATCTATGAATCTTGTTATCCTCTTGGAAGGGACTACTTAAAACATCTATAACACTGATGTGGTTACTCTATATATTTCTTCCTTCGTTGGTTGCAACTATATGTTGTTCTAGTCGATGTTAACCATAACTTCAGCATGTAACTGAAAGCATATAGTTACATTATGGAACTGTGCTTTCGTTCCATCCAAGGATAACTTCACATGCAGTATGTTAAACTGGTGATATCTTTCATTGTTCGTTCAGACCGTCCTGAAGACACTATAAATAATTATGGCTTACATTGCATGTAAGTCTGATTAGTCACTTTCAGCTAAAATTTCAATTCATTTATTCAAATCAAACGTTACTTAAATATCGGGTTCTTTATGCCTCTGGTCTCCTTTCGAAATTAAGGAGTTAGTAAAATCGGTGGCTAACACTATCCAGACATCAAATTGCATGGTTGTGATCACCATGTGTTCCATTCTATCTGTCAGCTTTGTATTGCGACATGAGCGCTCAATGTTTTAGATGAGTTTGGTAACATTCATGATGCATTTCATGCATCCATCTTACTGAAGATGCCTGTAAGGCTAAAAACATCATCTTTCCTTTTGTGGGAATATATTCAGATGACATATTTATGTTAACAAGAAACGGAATCAATTTGTTGATCTTAAGGTCAAGAGACTTAATTAATGGCATATACCTATTCTTACTTTTATGCGCCCAAGTACCTTTCAAGGTAAATAGCTCACTTCTGATCCCACGAGTCCCTCGGAACTTTGATATGCTCCTTCTTCTTCAAATTCGGTGCCGTTGTTGGTCCCCCCTCAAAAATTTGGGACGAAATTTTCTTTAACAGGTGGGTAATGTAACGACCCGACTTTTTCAACTTATATTTTTGTGCTCTATACTTTCACGAATCTGCGTATATGTACGTACTGAGCTAGTTTATGCTCTGGGATCTTATTTCATGATAATTACATTTGTTAATGTCTTAAGACATGCTATTAAGTGTTTAGTCACTTAACTTGATCCTCGAATGCTTTTACGACCGTTAGTGCCACTTGACGTTTTGAATGAGCTACGTACTTTGTACACGTTTAACTTTTGTCATAATTGGAGTATTATGACTACTTGAAACTAATTGTTATTTTCTAGTGACAATTACTTGGCTTATTGGTTGCTTAATTACGCTTAGTAATTACTAATGCACACTAGTTAGTCTTAATGGACTTTTTACCTTAATGGACTTAGGCCCACCCTACTCTAGCTATTGGACTTTTAAGTTAGCCCAATTTAAATGGATTTATGACCCATTAAGATGTAGGAACAAAAACCCATTAAGATGAGCCAACATACTAGCATTTTTGTTAATCATTACTACACATGTTGCATGGGATCCCAACAACAAGCACCACCTTTAGACCACCACCATGCAAAAAGCAAAAAGTAGTCCCCCCTTGTCCTCCATGATGCCTACGGTTTGGAGACACCCACCACCACCTCCACCACTATAAATATCAAGCCTCATTCTTCATTTCACACTTCATGTCATTCTCATTTATACACACACTTCCTCTCTAATTTTCTCTCTAGTCTTTCTCACACTAAAATTGTAAGTTCTTGAATTTTCTTCTTCTTCTCTTTTTCTTCTTAATCATGTCATCATCATCATCATGAGATCAAGCTTTTTAGCTTTTTGATCTTGTTATATCTTGTAGATTCAAACTTTGATTTGAATCCTTCAAGAACATGAAAGATTCAAGCTTTCTAGCTTTGAATCTTCATTACTTTGTTGGATCTAAGTTTTCTAGCTTATGATCTCTTTATTTTTGTTAAAAGATCAAAACTTGTGTTTATGATCTTCATGAAACTCGAAGATCTAACCTTTTGCTTTAAAGATCTTCAAGAACATAAAAGATTCAAGCTTCCTAGCTTTGGATCTTCATTACTTTGATGGATCTAAGCTTTATAGCTTAAGATCACTTTGTTTTTACTAAAAGATCAAAACTTGTGTTTATGATCTTCATGAAACTTGAAGATCTAGCTTGTTGCTTTAAAGATCTTCAAGGACATAAAAGATTCAAGCTTTCTAGCTTTGAAATCTCATTATTATTATTAATAGATCCAAGCTTTCTACCTTAGGGTTTCATTACTTTGTTTGATCTAATTTATGCAACTTAAGGTCTTGCTTGTTTGATTGAATCAAAGTTGTAGCTTTAAATTTAAAACTTGTATTTGTGTTGAGACAAAGAACATGATGTAACCTTGGTTCATCATTCATTTAAAACTCTTAAGTGAGTTGTATTTCTCCTTAGTCTTGACATGGTGTGTTGATGGTTGGAACTTGGTCAAAGTGATGTAAAACATCAAAGAGTTGTACACTTGAAGCTTACACGCATCAAGGATGAGAATCGTGATGAGCATCAAGCACCAAGAAACCCACCGGAGCACTTGTTTTCTGTTTTTCAGGGTCTGATCAGACTCCTGGGACTTCTGGAAAGTTGATTTTCAGATAGTTCGGTTTGAGTAGATGACTTTTCGTTTAAGAATCGTCTAAAATCCGATATACGGTTTAGGATTTTTAGCCTTCCGAAAATCACTACGCCTTTGTAACGACGTGCTGAAAATTCTGACCTACTCGCGCTTGAACCGTCGCCACGGTCAAACGACATCGAGTTAGGATCTGAAAATTGGACAGCGGTAAGAGGACTCACATACAGAGCCTTGGCCACTAACCACTCGTCTTTTTAGTTTGTATAGAGGTCGTAGAAGCTGTCCGAAGTCAGCCTTTTGTTTCGATCTCTATTCTTGTTGAAAACTTACTTTATCTTTTACGAATGATGATGATGATACTTAAGACTTAACTTATTTACTTTTAAACTTTTGGGGACGATTTACTGACTTAGTAACCATTGACTTAGGTTGAGGACCTTTTGGATCGACCAACTTACTTGTTTGGACAGACTTACTACTTCTTTACATTTTCGTATCGATTTTACCACACATTCACTGTGAATTATAGCTCCCTTTTTACTTTAACTATTTTTGGAACTGAGAATACATGCACTTTTTATGTTTTACATACTAGACACGAGTACATAAACTTTATATATGTGTGCGTGACATAACGGCATAAAGATTCCCCTTAGCTCAGTAACGTTTAACTATTGGTTTATGAACCGGTAGACGCGAATCTTAGATATGGATCCATAGGGTTTGACATCCCCACTCGGGCTAGTCGCGCTAGCAGTCAATGGGTGTTTAATACTTCGTAAACATAAGCACTCACCAAGTGTACTTTTAGGGGGTGATATTTATTTTACGTTAAGTTAGTTACCGAGTGCCCACGAATAAGCATATACTTTATCATACGGATTTGAGATACTGTTTTGAATATGAAATCTCGTAGTCTACATTTACATTGTCGTTTATAAATAAACTATAGCTCACCAACATTCGTGTTGACTTTTTAAGCATGTTATTTCTCAGGTGCTTAGACGATTTGCTTCCGCTGTTATAGACTCACTGTGTTCGACTTCTGCTGCATTGTTTAGAGATGTCTCAATCACGGAACTTTTACTTTGCATTCACAACTTATGTTACATTTGAACAATCGCTTTGTAATGACTTTTGTGTCACGTACTTATGTTAATGCTTTCTATTCGTAAAAGCACGTTATCTTTTGTAAAACATTTGACGTTGGTAAAGACGTCATATTTTGTAAAACATTTGACGTTGGTAAAGACGTCAACTTTCGTAAAACATTTGACATTGTTAAAAACGTCACCTTTTCATGAATGGAAAACTTGTTTTAAAACAGCATATAGTGTTGTAACTGTGTAAAGATCCTGTTGTTGATGATCCGTACACGTTGATTTTGTACGGGGCGTCACATTTGGTATCAGAGCATTGGTTATTGGGAATTAGGTTGCATTAGTGTGTCTTGACTGAGTCAAGTAGGATTCACTAATAGGACTAATCTACAACTTACTCGTTTACTTGTTTCTGCGAAACTGCTGCATGCTACTGTTAGATATTACTGCAAGTTAATGCTTATTACTACTGCATACTACTGGTTACCTGATACTACTGCATGACACTACTATCTACTACAGTTTTTGTGTACTGCAATAGACTACATAGGTTATTGTTGATGTTGTTTCTTGCTACATGTCTGCTATTCACTGTACCGACTTGGAAAAATTTATCTTTCCTAGTTCAGATCTTTTTCTGAACCCTTTACCCACTCGTCTAACCCTAAGGACTAGTATTGTAATCCACCTGTTACTACCGTTCCACGGTTCCGGAAATCGAAACATTACTACACGCAATCTAGGAAGAGTACCCCTCGGATTACACGCCCATTAAAGTTGATCCTCGGAGGAGGAGATATGTGAGGACTTGTCGGAGTAACCGCACCTTGCCCCACCCCCCGAGCTCACCCTAATTAGCCACGTACAACGTATGAACATTAGAAGGTTGTTCAGTTTCCGCAAGTTGACCCGTATCCCGTACGCTTTCATGACCGTCACTTATCTCTTCCATCCTTCACCACTACTCGACGATCTAACGACACTTCTGAACTTAGGTCCCTAACACTCTTAGGCATTGGAGAAGTCGGGAAGGCATCTCCTTTCACGAGGTCAGAGTGTCTTCTATTGATGCTCAGTCATACCCAAAGACTTGGGAGTCGCCTCAAGAACAATCGTATTACTACTTGCTACACATACAACTCGACACGAGACCCAGATTGAATTTCTAGAAAGGAACCTAACGACATTACCTGAACCCGAACATTTTGAAGAAAATTTTAGGACATTTAGGCATTGATGCATGATCTACGGAACCTACGCACCTACACCGAGAAACCATGAGATTAATTATGTAGATTTTGCTTTGAGATAGCATAGATAAAGCACCATTAGATGAAATTGAGTAGAACTTGAAGTGATCACGTTACATTGACCATATGGAGTGATATTGGAATGAACGTACGATTTAGTATAATATAATGACGCCAGGCCAGCGTGATTATATTGAAGTAAATCATGCAGAAGTTCAGATGTTACTACATAAGGAGTATGAAGTGATTCAAAGAAAATTTTAGTAGGAACCACTTGAGTATACGCATTATGGTCTGTTAGAGGTAAGGAAAGAATAACCACGTAGCTCAGATACTGTACAAGAAGGGCCTTGATTGCAGAATTGATAACTCGAAAATTTGTTATAGATATAGACACCCTGGACACTTAAGAAAAAGTTCTCAAATAGGAAAAACTTTGGACTTACTTGCGGTAGAGCAATCGTTATCTCAGCTATGGAGGCTCGCATGGATCCTGATGTTAGTTAGGGTACGTTTTGTCACAACGTTTTATTGTATCGAAGTTTTTTAATACTAGAGCGATAGAAACCTTATATCTAAGAACCTTAGTGTTATGACTAATAAGCCATTAACAACCATGAGAGTTAAGTATTTCTATAGAACAAGCTAATGGTAAGCTGGCAGAGATAGAGGAATAATTTGAGGTAGTACCTTAAAATTAACAGGTGGGTCATTTGGAAATGACCTCATGTCAACAAAACTTGGAAGTTTTAAAGAAGTAGTTGGAAAGGATTAGCTACCTACGCACAAGCAGATGTTATTTGAGAAGATAGATAGAATTTTTCACGGTAGTATGATTTGGTTGGAATGAACCTTAAGATTAACCTAACACCCATCAATTTGGGAAGCTTGATATAAAAGTTGGAATAGACTTTAGGATTAACCTAATACTCATCAAGTTAGGAAGCTTTGATGTAATAGTTGGAATGGACTGGCTTTCAAGGATGAAAGCGAAAGTTATTTATAGTGAGAAGATTATTCACATACCTCGCGAGAATGGTGAGCCATTAACAGTTTACGGGGAGAGAAGTAGCCCGAAGCTGAACCTTATTAGTTGCATGAAGGTACAAAAGGTCATGAGAAAAGAGCGTTTTGCTATTTTGGCACATGTGAAGAAATTGGAGACTGAGGAGAATATTGCTGAAGAACGCTTGAACATTCTCGTCTTTCGATTCAAGGTTAAAAAGACTGGACTCTGATATTTCACTGGAAGAATTTGGGTACCTAGTTATGGGGATTTATGAGGCCTTATTCTAGACAAGACCTATAAGTCACGGTATTTGATTCATCCCAGAGCTGGTAAGACGTACCATGATCTCAAGGAACAATATTGGTGGCCGAACCTTAAAAAGGACATTGCTACTTATGTTGGGAAGTGTCTGACTTGTTTCAAGGTCAAAGCCGAACACCAAAGGCCATCTGGGTTACTTCAACAACTCGAAATCCCACAATGGAAATGGGAAGGAATAACAATGAATTTCATCACGAAGCTACCGAAAACGGTAGGCGGTTATGACACTATCTGGGTTATTGTTGACCGTCTCACCAAAACTGCTCATTTTCTAACCATGAAAGAAACCGATACAATGGATAAACTTGCACAACGATACATAAAGGAAATTATACCCCGCCACTTCAGCCATTCAAATTCTATATTAAAGACTACCCAAGAATCTTATTTGATACTCATTCTTACGCGACTCTAAATCCTAACTTATTCTGAGAGATTTCTTATTTGATGATAATCACACCATCATCCTTCTTACTTCGATATTAGTCATACGAGTTCAAAATTTTCCAAAATCAATGGGTGGTTAATTCTCATCCTCATACTCTCCCATTCGAATCTCACTTATAAGCAACAACTTCACACTTAAGCATTTTTAGTCGAAGGACTTATGCCCTACTAATAGTCATCAACCACATTTAAATTCAACAGTTTTCATTATCTCGTGACATTGTTGCTCAAATATCACCCAAAAGTTTCAAAAAAAAAAAAATCTTTTACTCGATCCTCATCAATCTTTTTTCAAACTTGTAACCTCCGAAATATGAAAATTTTGTTTGCCAAAATTTTAAACACACTATTTTACTGTGCGATCCTCTAAAAGTTTTATAAAAATAAATTTATTTTATTGCCATTCGTACAAATTTTAGAAATCATATATGTTATATATAATAAAGTAAATAATTACTTATTTTTGACTATTACATATGAAATTTTACTTTCACTTTTACAAATCAATTCTTTTATTCAAAAGATATTTTACTTAGAATAGTACATGCTGTACATAACTCTAGTTTACTAAGAACTTCGTTTCTTTTCTTACATTGTCACCTTAAACGATTTCTATAAAATTTTCGTTGCTTGTTATATAGAATTTTTCGTGTTACTCGTATCCAAGTCATCATGAAGACTTTACAACCGTCGAAATCGGGAGATTCATGTGTGTGTGTGTGATAAAGGCACTTACTGCCACGTCATGCAGAGCCTGTGGGCATCCACTAACACTTAAACCATTTAAAATTATTGCGTTACCCCAGGGATCTTATTTACCACACCTATTGGAACGATGCTCTTTCTTACATAACTCTAAGTTCTGACTTATTCCAGGGGATTCTCATTATGTGATATTAACACCATCAGTATTCCGAATTTAATATTAGTCATAACCCGTTTGGCATTTTGCAAAGTCAAGAAGCGATTAACTTCTCGTCCTCATGCTCTATCCTTCATACCTCACTTTTTAGCAACGGCTTCGCACGTGAACATTTTTGGCCCAAAGACTTATGTCCTGATAATTAACAAAACTACATTTAGTTCATTAGTTTTCATTACCTAGTAACATGTCACCCGATGATTCAAAGATTTTTCACTCGATCTTTTTCAACTCGTAACCTCTGAAATACGAAAAACTATGTTTATCAAAATTTTTACACGTTTATTTGTGCGGTCCTCACGAGATTTATGGACAAATGAAAGTAATAAAATTTTTCTGTCACTTATGCGATTTATAAAACCATATATGTATGTATATAATTAAATTAATAAATTTACCCTTACTTATTTTGGTTAGTACGTACTAAGATATACCTTCAAATTATTTAAAAATCGCTCCTTTATTGAGTTGTTTAACTTAAGTCAAATAGTTTTGTGCAAAATGGTACACATTGTACATACTTCTAAATTTACCAGGAACTTCGTTCCTTTTATGTTGTCACATCAAACATTTAAAGGTTTTTCAAAACTTCCTTGGTTGATTTTATTAAAGGTTTTCGTAATAGACTACACCATGTATGGATCACACTTCTTCTCGCCCTCCGTTAGGGATAAAGCTTACCATTAAGATGGTTGTTAAAAACTCTTAAGCCACTTTGGATTGCAGTTTTATAAAATTTGTTAAGAACTCTTTGCGCTCATAAAATGTTCCTTTTTAAGGTTAGACATGGCAAAAAAGTGGGCCGATAAATCAGTTTTCTAGGGTACACTCAGTGGTCACCCTATGGTGGGAAAGGCACTAGGTGGGTTTCTACTCTCAATATTTCACGACTAATCGCAACAACCTCGTAAACATCATCTCTATGATTCAGTATGTTAAGGTACAAGAAATCATTTTTGAGATTCTTTTCACTTGGAGTAAACCATTCTTTATGACCAAGGATTCACGTATCTTCTCATCCGCATATCTCCTTAAGTATAAGGATAAATTCAGATCAACTCGTTCGTTGTATGGAGAGTTCACTCTCGTTCGGAGATCACACCTTTCGTGCGATTTTCTTTCAGAAATGTAATGTAAATTACTTTAAAAATCTATGAATCTTGTTATCCTCTTGGAAGGGACTACTTAAAACATCTATAACACTGATGTAGTTACTCTATATATTTCTTCCTTCGTTGGTTGCAACTATATGTTGTTCTAGTCGATGTTAACCATAACTTCAGCATGTAACTGAAAGCATATAGTTACATTATGGAACTGTGCTTTCGTTCCATCCAAGGATAAGTTCACATGCAGGATGTTAAACTGGGTGATTATCTTTCATTATTCGTTCAGACCGTCCTGAAGACACTATAAATAATTATGGCTTGCATTTCATGTAAGTCTGATTAGTCACTTTCAGCAAAAATTTCAATTCATTTATTCAAATCAAACGTTACTTAAATATCGGGTTCTTTATGCCTATGGTCTCCTTCCGAAATTAAGGAGTTAGTAAAATCCGTGGCTAACACTATCCAGACATCAAATAGCATGGTTGTGATCACCATGTTTTCCATTCTATCTGTCAGCTTTGTATTGCGACATGAGCGCTCAATGTTTTAGATGAGTTTGGTAACATTCATGATGCATTTCATGCATCCAGCTTACTGAAGATGCCTGTAAGGCTAAAAACATCATCTTTCCTTTTGTGAGAATATATTCAGATGACATATTTATGTTAACAAGAAACGAAATCAATTTGTTGATCTTAAGGTTAAGAGACTTAATTAATGGCATATACCTATTCTTACTTTTATGCGCCCAAGTACCTTTCAAGGTAAATAGCTCACTTCTGAACCCATGAGTCCCTCGGAACTTTGATACGCTCCTTCTTCTTCAAATTCGGTACCGTTGTTGGTCCCCCCTCAAAATTTCGGGATGAAATTCTCTTTAACAGGTGGGTAATGTAACGATCCGACTTTTTCAACTTATATTTTTGTGCTCTATACTTTCACGAATCTGCGTATATGTGCGTACTGATCTAGTTTATGCTCTGGGATCTTATTTCATGATAATTACATTCGTTAATTTCTTAAGATGTGCTATTAAGTGTTTAGTCACTTAACTTGATCCTCGAATGCTTTTACGACCGTTAGTGCCACTTGACGTTTTGAACGAGCTTCGTACTTTGTACACGTTTAACTTTTGTCATAATTGGACTTTTATGACTACTTGAAACTAATTGTTATTTTCTAATGACAATTACTTGGCTTATTGGTTGCTTAATTACGCTTAGTAATTTACTAACGCACACTAGTCAGTCTTAATGAACTTTTTACCTTAATGGACTTAGGCCCACCCTACTCTAGCTATTGGACTTTTAAGTTAGCCCAATTTAAATGGATTTATGACCCATTAAGATGTAGCACAAAAACCCATTAAGATGAGCCAACATACTAGCATTTTTGTTAACCATTACTACACATGTTGCATGGGGTCCCAACAACAAGCGCCAACTTTAGACCACCACCATGCAAAAAGAAAAAAGTTGTCCCCCCTTGTCCCCCATGATGCCTACGGTTTGGAGACACCCACCACCACCTCCACCACTATAAATATCAAGCCTCATTCTTCATTTCACACTTCAAGTCATTCTCATTTTTACACACACTTCCTCTCTAATTTTCTCTCTAGTCTTTCTCGCACTAAAATTGTAAGTTCTTGAATTTTCTTCTTCTTCTCTTTTTCTTCTTAATCACGACATCATCATCATCATCATGAGATCAAGCTTTTTAGCTTTTTGATCTTGTTATATCTTGTAGATTCAAACTTTGATTTGAATCCTTCAAGAACATGAAAGATTCAAGCTTTTTAGCTTTGAATCTTCATTACTTTGTTGGATCTAAGTTTTCTAGCTTATGATCTCTTTATTTTTGTTAAAAGATCAAAACTTGTGTTTATGATCTTCATGAAACTTGAAGATCTAACCTTTTACTTTAAAGATCTTCAAGAACATAAAAGATTCAAGCTTCCTAGCTTGGGATCTTCATTACTTTGATGGATCTAAGCTTTATAGCTTAAGATCACTTTGTTTTTACTAAAAGATCAAAACTTGTGTTTATGATCTTCATGAAACTTGAAGATCTAGCTTGTTGCTTTAAAGATCTTCAAGGACATAAAAGATTCAAGCTTTCTAGCTTTGAAATCTCATTATTATTATTAAGGGATCCAAGCTTTCTAGCTTAGGGTTTCATTACTTTGTTTAATCTAATTTATGCAACTTAAGGTCTTGCTTGTTTGATTAAAATAAAGTTGTAGCTTTAAATTTTAGAACTTGTATTTGTGTTAAGACTAAGAACATGATGTAACCTTGGTTCATCATCCATCTAAAACTCTTAAGTGAGTTGTATTTCTCCTTAGTCTTGACATGGTGTGTTGATGGTTGAAACTTGGTTAAAGTGATGCTAAAACATTAAAGAGTTGTACACTTGAAGCTTACACGCATCAAGGATAAGAACCGTGATGAGCATCAAGCACCAAGAAACCCACCGGAGCACTTGTTTTCTGTTTTTCAGGGTCTGATCAGACTCCTGGGACTTCTGGAAAGTTGAATTTCAGATAGTTCGGTTCGAGTAGCTAACTTTTCGTTTAAGACTCGCCTAAAATCCGATATACAGTTTAGGATTTATAGCCTTCCGAAAATCACTACGCCTTTGTAAGGACGTGCTGAAAATTCTGACCTACTCGCGCTTGAACCGTTGCCACGGTAAAACGACATCGAGTTAGGATCTGAAAATTGGACAACGGTAAGAGGACTCACATACGGAGCCTTGGCCACTAACCACGCATCTTTTCGGTTTGTATAGAGGTCGTAGCAGCTGTCCGAAATCAGCCTTTTGTTTCGATCTCTATTCTTGTTGAAAAATTACTTTATCTTTTACGAATGATGATGATGATGATGATGATACTTAAGACTTAACTTATTTACTTTTAAACTTTTAGGGACAATTTACTGACTTAGTAACCATTGACTTAGGTTGAGGACCTTTTGGATCGACCAACTTATTTGTTTGGACCGACTTACTACTTGCTTACATTTTCGTATCGATTTTACCACACATTCACTGTGAGTTATAGCTCCCTTTTTACTTTAACTATTTTTGGGACTGAGAATACATGCGCTTTTTATATTTTACATACTAGACACGAGTAATTAAACTTTATATATGTGTGGGTGACATAACGGCACAAAGATTCCCCTTAGCTCGGTAACGTTTAACTATTGGTTTATGAACCGGTAGACGCGAATCTTAGATATGGATTCATAGAGTTTGACATCCCCACTCGGGCTAGTCGCGCTAGCAGTCAACGGGTGTTTAATATTTCGTAAACATACGCACTCGCCAAGTGTACTTTTAGGGGGTGATATTTATTTTACGTTAAGTTAGTTACCGAGTGCCCACAGATAAGCATATAATTTATCATACGGATTTGAGATACTGTTTTGAATACGAAATCTCGTGGTCTACATTTACATTGTCGTTTACAAACAAACTATAGCTCACCAACATTCGTGTTGACTTTTTAAGCATGTTATTTCTCAGGTGCTTAGACGATTTGCTTCCGCTGTTATAGACTCGTTGTGTTAGACTTCTGCTGCATTGTTTAGAGATGTCTCAATCATGGAACTTTTACTTTGCATTCACAACTTATGTTACATTTGAACAATGGCTTTGTAATGACTTTTGTGTCACGTACTTATGTTAATGCTTTCTATTCGTAAAAGCACGTTATCTTTTGTAAAACATTTGATGTTGGTAAAGACGTCATCTTTTGTAAAACATTTGACGTTGGTAAAGATGTCAACTTTTGTAAAACATTTGACGTTGGTAAAAATGTCACCTTTTCATGAATGCAAAACTTGTTTTAAAACAGCATATAGTGTTGTAACCGTGTAAGGATCCTGTTGTTGATGATCGGTACACGTTGATTTTGTACGGTGCGTCATAAAATAGGTTATAGAAAGAGAAAGAGGAGGCTAATTATTTTCCACTATTTTAGACTTTTTCTCTATTCCACATTCATCATCAACATTAACAAAAAAACCGAACAAACAAAATAAATGTTGAAGGAATCAAATATCCACAAGCAATAAATATATTGAGGATAATACCCAAACACAATTTTCAGAATATTTGACCGATATTCACAATTTTATTTTAAATTAAATAAAAGAAACCCAATCTCCTTCACCTTCTTCCCAAAGTCCAGGTGAAATTAATAAATAAATAAACCCTAAAACACATAATGAAAGTGTATATATTAAAAAAACTACAATTAAATCAATATCTCCAACTAAACACCAAGAAACCACTGGTACCAATCACAAACTGGTGACCATGGTATACTTGAGTGACGGCGGTGAACATTATTCAAAGATCTGTGAATATTTTTTTTTTTTGATGATTGACATAAGAGGCTTTTTTTGGTTTTGATGAATAAAGATAAATAGATATAAATTAATTCAAAGATTTGTGAATAAATAAAGAAGAAGAAAATGATACAGAAAGAAGATGAGAGAAAAAAAAAAGAAAAGAAGATGGAGGGTAATGAAGGAAATTGATTGCAATACGGGTAGTGATCATATATGTAGTCACGCATATGTATTACACTAAAACTATAAAGACTGCGCAATAAACGTAAACTTACACACAATATTGCGCAATAATATACTTGTGTGTATGCCGCAATGTTTAAAAATCTTTTTGCGCAGTCCGCAAAGAATGAAAAACTATAAATAAAGGACTTAAGCTCTCATTTGAAGGTGGTTGACTCTTGGTTCTCAAACAGTACATTATTATTCATTCTCGTTCTAAAGTGACTTCAAACTAACTTCATATCAAGTTAAAGGTATAATGGAAGAGCAAGGCCGGGACAAGGTTATTGACCATTCGAAACGATATTTCGAATGGAAATCGATCATAAGGTCCCTTAAACTTCGAAAAAACTTCAAATCCCTTTGCACTCGACCTAAAATCAATAATCATAGTTGAATATTGACTCGATCAATTGGCGCCATTCGTGGTACCAATTAACGGATTAGCTTTTGAAAATTGACAAGTTTTACGTGTAAATGTCAATACTTGAAATCTCAAATTTTTTAGTGTTGCAGATTTTCATGTTTGAAAAAATGACAACAGTAACAGAACCGAAAATCGTAAGAAAAGCATAAATGCATCAGATGAATATGATTTTTGCTATCCGAGTTCATTTAACTTCAGAATGAATGTTGAACACACAAATGAAAATACAGAAACCTTAGCAGTTAGCGCGAATTTGTCTGAAAATTTGCAAGAAAAAGCTGCGAATGAGACTGAAAAAACAATGGAAAATAATGACAATCCTATGATTGATAATGTCAGCAAAGTTGTGCATAAAGATAGAGTTATAGCACAAAAATGAGTGTTTAACAATGTTGAGCGAGATAGTTCACTAAGAACATTTAAAAAATCAATATTGCCAATTGAGACGCAACAAAAACTACGAGAATGGGTTACAGGATCCTTTTAGGACCCAAGCACACATGGCCAGATGAAGAAAATGAACAAAATAAACAAAGGCCTGATTCGCTGCATATTGATAAAATATTTGCGGATGAAGAAACGCATGAAGCATTTGGATCACCTGTAGTGTAGGCGAAATCCGCGAAAGAACTAGCTTCAAAGCGGCCACAAATGAAAACAGCAATAAATGAACCTGAAATAATAGAAGTCACGCATGTCAAACGTAAGAAACAGAAATGTCAATGTTGCGAACTATTGAAACAGGTGAAACTTCTGTTCAAAATGACAAGGAAAAAGCGCAACAATTTTTGGCAAAAATGGTTAAAAAAATAGCTCCAGAAAAAATGACACATATATTTGATAAACCTGAATCAATTCAGCAAATGCTTGAAAGCTATTGTGCGGACCTGAAAAGCGTCCTAAAAAGCAGTAGAGTTTATTTCTACTACTAAAATTTTTTTCGTTCATCTATGAGATTATCCAATAACTGTACCACCAATCGTACCAACGTCTTTAGGAATCTATGCAGGACTCACAGATCCGCTAGATTTCCTACATAGTTTCGAAGGTGTGGTATTGGGATGAATCGGTAGCATGCCGTGTGTTTCCTATGGCTTTACAAGGATTAGCGTTAGAATGGTTTCACAACATAACTGCGCGAAGCATTACATGCTTCATTGATTTGCACGAAAAACTTCTGCTACAATACCAAAACTTATTGCCACAAAAGAAAATGCACATAGAATGCCATGACATCTATCAATGGAATAGAGAATAATTGGATGACATGCTCAAAATATTTACTTATGAATGCCAAAAAATTCCACATTTTGATGAAGATATGCGGTTAATCCACAAAAGCATCCAACTTTAGTGCGAAGATTGCGTAAAGATGTTCCAGAAACCTTTGCAAAAGTAATGCAAGAGGTATATGATTACATATGTTGCTGTGAAGATAGTAATGTGCCGCCAAGCTACAATTGGGGAAAAGATAAAGGGTGGCGAGATGATCATGATGTAGTGACCCGAACTTTTCCATGTTTATATATATATTAATTGAGATTGATATTTACATGACTAAATGTTTCCAATGTGTTAAGCAATCAAACTTGTTAAGACTTGATTAAATGAAATAAGTTTCATATAGACAATTGATCACCCAAGTTGACCGGCGATTCACGAACGTTACAAAATTGTAAAAACTACATGTTGTGGTATATATAGACATATATATATGGTTGACATAAGATTATGATGAGTAAGTATCTCACTAAATATATTAACAATGTGTGATATACATAAGAAATGAGATTACTAAGTTAAGAAACTCAAAATGATATATATAACGATTATCGTTATGATAACGTCTACTAAATACATATGTATCATATTAAGATATTGATACACTATATCTAACATGATAAAATGATATTTAAATATATCATTAAGTGTGTTAACAATGAACTACATATGTAAAAACAAGACTACTAACTCGAGAATTACGAAACGAGGCTTATATGTAACGATTATCGTTGTAACGATATTTTAATGTATATATCATATTAAATAATATTAATACATAATATCATGATAATATAATAATTTAACATCTCATTTGATATAATAAACATTGGGTTAACAACATTAATTGAGATCGTTAACTTAAAGGTTTCAAAACAACACTTACATGTAACGACTAACGAAGACTTAACGACTCCATTAGAATGTATATACATGTTATGTTTTGATATGTATTCTTACTGTGATGACCCGGAAATTTCTGACCAAATTTAAACTTAATCTTTGTATGATTAACATTTTTGACACGATAAGCAAAGTCTGTAAAACTGAATCTCAAAATTTTTGAACTACTTTCATATATTCAAATACCTTTCGGTTGTTCTTGACGATTCGCGAACAATTATATGTATATAGATACATATATATATATATATATACTATAACTTGAAAACGTAACATTGTATTAATTGTTTGATACCGTACATTAAACTTATTGGTTTAAATATTTATTTGAATATATATGATAAGTTGGAATATTAATTATATGAATAACTTGCGACGTATATTTAAAACGTGTTTATGAATGTCAAAAATATATATTAACTTGGTCATAAAACGATTTGTTATTATATATATATATATTAACAAATAGTGAGACAATGATTTATAGATGTAAATGACCAAAACACTCAAAAGTTTAAGATACACTTTGAATGATATAGTTTATTGATAATTTAAGACTATATTTTGACAAAGGTACGAGTCACAAAACGTAAATTGCGAGTTTTCTAAGCGTACAAAAATGCGTTCGAGAAACCGGAACCGGGACATAAGTCGAGTGACAACGTACGAGTCATCGGAACGAAAATTACAAGTCAACTATGCACGAGAATATAATATAATATATAATTAATTAATATAAATTATATAAATTATATATTAATAAATAAATATGTCGACAAACAAGAAAACAAAAGTTTGTGAGCTGGATCAGAGGGCCATGCGATCGCATGGCCTTGAAGCACAAATCCCATGCGATCGCATGGGGTGCTTTTTCAGAAAAGGTTCTATAAATTGCACGATTTCAGTTCAGTTTCCTCACACTCTTTTATATTACTCCGTATTACTTATATTAATTATTTAATTTAATTATTATTATTATTATTATTAATATTATTATTATTATTATTATTATTATTAATAATATTAAGATTAATATAGTTATTAATCTTATTATTATTAGTAGTATTAGTGTTATTTATACCTAAAATACTACGACGAAGTCATGAGCGTGACACTTTCAAAATGGGTTTTCAAGCGGGATAGAGCTAAGAAAATTATGGGTTATAGCTATGGAGATTATGGGTAATGTACGTGGGTATTATTGGCAAGTCAAACCTAGTGTTTATCATCTCCGTTACGTATACATACTTTCCTACAAAATTGAATCTCAAAATTGATACGTAAGCACTCATATTTTATCTTTTATATATTAATTGTGTATCCATGTCTAGTGCTCGAGTATATATATTTATACATGCTTGTATGCTAAATTTCGTCGTTAAACAGTTTATGATGAATCATGAATTAAATACATATATTACTGGTAAAAGGTATATGATATGCATGTTTTTGGAAAGCTGGCGAAAAATCAATGACTTTTCATTTAGATATCGAATAGTTTCGATGAACGGATTAAGAGATATGATCAACTGAATTATGATTGACGTTAATTGAAATTGCTTTTGAATCTGCAATAAAGATTTAAACAACTTGTTTACAAGATTGATAAAATGGATTTTTAAATATTACCAGCCGAGTAAATGAAATCTTATATAAGGCACGTCTCGTTTTGTTAAACTATTGTCAAAATTGACTTTTTGAAACGACTTTGGATAACTTTTGTATGTCGATCTCGAGCATTAGGATTGTGATACACTATGACCTGACCTAACTTGATAGACATTTATTTACCAACATATATTCTCTAGGTTGAGATCTACGGTTATTTGGTAATCCGAGTTTCGATCACATTTTGGTGAACGACTTTATATGCTGCTAAGGTGAGTTTCATACGATCCCTTTTACTCTCTACATTTTTGGGCTGAGAATACATGCAAATGCTTTATTAACCGATATACAATATTTATATGCGTGAGTTTCATAAGATCCCTTTTACTCTCTACATTTTTGGACTGAGAATACATGCAAATGCTTTATTAACCGATATACAATATTTATATGCGTGAGTTTCATTTGCTCCCTTTTTAATTGCTTTTGCAATATATATTTTTGGGCTGAGAATACATGCACTTTATTTTAAACGCAATGGATACAAGTACATACTAAATTCTACACTGAGTTTGAACCGAAAATCCCTTAGCTTTGGTAACTGTTAACTGCCAGTTATAAGAACTGGTGGGCGCGAGTAGTAGTATATGGATTCATAGGGCTTGATATCCCCGTCCGAGCTAGAGCACTAGCCTTTTAACGGACGTATGCTATTTGAGAAGCGTACACGTTGGTTTACGTGTATTATTAAGATGATTATACAAAGGGTACAAATTATATATACGTTAAGTTTAGTTACCAGGGTGCTCAATTTTGTAGAATATTTTGATAAACGTTTCTGGATGAAACAACTGAAATCTTGTGATCCACTTATATATACAGATTATGCGAAACACTAAAACTATGAACTCACCAACCTTTGTGTTGACACTTGTTAGTATGTTTATTCTCAGGTTTCCTAGAAGTCTTCCGCTGTTTGCTTATATGATAGACAAGCTATGTGCATGGAGTCTTACATGGCATATTTTTCAAGAAAACGTTGCATTCACCAAATCATCACCATGTATCTTATTTTGACTGCATTGTCAACGGAAGTACTATTGTAAACTATTATTTACAGTGATTGTCTATATGTAGAAATCATCAGATGTCGAAAACCTTTGATTTAAATATTCATATTTGGTTTGCCTTTTCAAAAGAATGCAATGTTTATAAAACGTATCATATAGAGGTCAAATACCTCGCAATGAAATCGATGAATGACGTGTTCGTCCATATAGATTTGGAGCGATCGTCACAGTTGGTATCAGAGCGTTGGTCCTAGCGAACCAGGTCTTGCATGAGTGTGTCTAACTGATAGTTGTTAGGATGCATTAGTAAGTCTGGACTTCGACCGTGTCTGCATGTCAAAAGTTTTGCTTATCATTTTTTTGTCGGAAATTACCTGCTTATCATTCCTAGTCTAGACACATTTTACTGCACTGATTGCATGAATAGTGTATAGACAAAATTCATATCTTAGCGTATCTGTTACTGTAAACTTTTCCTGACATCTTCCAAAAATTTCTCCGTGATTTATGGAATTTGGTATTATATATACATATGTAAATTATGTATTGAAGAATACCAAACTACATTCTATAATCTAATTCATATAAAAAAAATCATCTCCCTAATTATACAAGATGGATCCCGTATCTAGTTCAAATTCCTTAAACTCTGACAGCTATTCCGATATGGATATTCACCTGAATTCCGAAGACAGTGTAACCGGAATGGATCAACCAATTAGCCATCATCTATTCTGGATGAATTGGGGATAGGTTCGTAGCCTACTTAATTATTGGAGACAAGAAGAAGGCGATCCCTTCCATCCACCACATTGCCCTCTTGGCGAAGAAGCTGAAGCACTTACCGGCGAACCTGTTCGTAATACCATTTTCTCTCTCATCTCCAGAATATCTCGTCATGATCATATACTCTCTCAAATTCTGGATCTTATTCATCCGCTCGTTCGAACCGCCAATCATCCCGGTGTAGTAGAAGAAGTTAACGAGCTTCGCGCTCGGGTAGTGGCTTTGGAGAATATGGTGCAAAGGTTACAAGCACCAGTAGAATCTCCGGCATCAACAGTACCACCGACAACAACACCAACAGTACCATTACTACCACCAACAACATCCGCAACGCAAGCCTCAACATCACTATATGTACTTTGAACATCAACGTCATACGCATCGTAGTTACCAAGAAATACCAGCAACAATAACCGATGAAGTATTAACTTATTTCCCCTGAAGAAATTTTATGTATATTTAATATATATGAATTTTGAAATCAAAATAAATCTTTTCGTACTAAGCTATTACGTGTGAATCTTAACTGGTAAGTACTACTCGGTTAGTTCATATTACTAATATGCAATGATGTACATCCTTCCTTAACAACTTAACCATTATTAACTACAATCTCTGTTTCAACTTAATGAATTCCATTTCATAATAAACCAAGTGTATTATTCAATTACATAATTGATTTTACATTTTCATTTTCGATATACTCGAAACTTTCCAGAAAACATCATCTGTGCCTTGTAAGGTTCACAAAGATTCCACAAGCATCAACATCCTTCACCAAGAAATAAGAATAAATAATGGAGTATCGATTACATTAGCGAAATACTCCGCAAAGATTATGTAATCTTTAATGTTTTAGAGATTAATCATTTCTAAGTCAAGTCGAAAATCAAATGAGCTTAATATGATATTAACTCATTAAATCTGTATTAGATTTGAAAAAAAAAATATGCATACATATATTTTCATAAAGACGGTAATAAAAAAATCTTTTGTACAAAGTATTAATTGTGAAATCTTTAACGGGTAGGTACTACTCGAGAAATATTTAAGTTCACAATTAATATGTTACACTGTACATTCATCAATTTTGATTCAAAAATCATTAACTATACTCACTATTCTCACAATGATACACAATCATTTCATACAAATTCAATCACATATTCTGATATCGACGGATCAGAATCCAAGCCATAACTCTGAACCGGTGACATCATTCTTAGATCTCTACATCTTTCAAAGCTATATTTTGACTTCAAAACTATGCAAGATCCTTTAAAATTGTTTTTACCGAAAATAACCTTGCAATTCCTTTTCAAAGTATCCAGTATTATCAACCATTCAACCAGTCAACGACGACCTTTCAGACTTGTAATTTTGGCATATACGTTTTCGTTACTGGGGAACCTTTCATGTTCCACCACATTAGCAGTAAATTTACCAACAACTTCATTGATCTTTGACCTTCTGAAAAATCCTTATACTCATTGAAACTGTATCATGTACTCATCCACATCATGTAACGGCAATTGCCATACCAACTATCGGGAATTAGCAATCAGTATTTTGAAATCTTGTAGCACGTCTACGCCAACAGTTATATGTGTACATATAACGTCTACCTCCTGGACTTACATACTTCGAATGTGAAGTTTCCGAAAAACACCCCAAACTACGAAACTAGTTCTCCGAATTTTGGAAAAATGTTGATGAAGCAGCAAAAACTGTAAACGACCTTAACAGTCAAAAGTTTGATGATAAAGAATAGTATGGTGGTAAAGCTGAGAAAAAGAGAAAGTTTAGAACTGGAAAACGGATTGAGCAAAATATGAAAGAGGCTGTGGATAAATCACAAGGACGAAACCTGTCTTCAAAGAATCCAAATGATTCAGTATCTGCTGAAGCCATTAACGAATACCTTGCTTCCAAATCTAAACCCTTGCGGACAATATTCTTCATCATCCTCTGATATTAGAAATTCTAAGATATCGTCGCATCTTTCATTATAAATATCCTCCATATTTCTGGAGATAATTTCATAATCATTCGTATCGGAAATCAACTTTCTCCTTGCGATATCTGTGTTACATCATAAAAGAAACTATTTTAGTTTCTAAATTCTAAAACTTTCAAGTTTAAAATATGAATATTTTGGAAATGGTGTTGGGAGCTGAAGCATGAGTTAGTATAATATAATGACGCTTGATCAACGTGATTATATTACAGTAAGTCATGCTGAGTTTCTAATGGAACATGATAAAAGTTCACAGATCATACCCTCATCATGAACCATGTTACATAACTCTTTCATTCTATTTAACCTCTAAACATATCAAGAAAATATTTTTCTTGATGATTCGGTCTTTTCCAGATATTCTGGTAATTTGACAAATCAATATTGTGCCATTACAATTTCTTTCTTAGAACATTAACTATGTTCATTTCAAAATGAATAGCTACGAATTCTGAACCATTATTCGCTTGACTTAAAGTCGGGAAGAGAAAACGAAAGCATGAAGCTCCAAAATATAATGGAAAATATGAAGCCCGAAAACAACCCCGAAATTACAAACCGTGTATATCAATGCGTATAGCAATATAAAGACACGGGAGAATGAAAAACAATATAACCCCAAGGTAATAGTAGAAGAAGATAACCTCCTCTGGTGGCAGATGAAAAAGAAGAATGAATGATATGATAGCCAAGAAAATATCAAGAATCAGAACTGGATGAAGCATTTTCACAAATCTTTTGTAAGTATGAAATAAGGAAGAAGATTATAGGAATGGTGAAAATAAATGAAACGGAAGTGATCAATTTATAAGCGAAATATCAGACATAGCAATCGAGGCAGATTACGTATTTAATCAAAGAAAATCCTAATTTCCGCAAATTCTGAAGAATCAAATCTTATTTAGATTATGAAGATTTTCTATTCCTTAAAATCCGGAAATCAATTGTTACTAAATCAAGAGATAAGACGCATCTCTATTCTCCATTTTACTTGATTACGATAACTTCTCTCATACGCTTCGAGTAAGTGGATTGTTGTATCTATATTATTCAAACGTGATAAAACTCTAGTTATCGACTCATATTCGTCATGAAAATATTTTTATTGTTAGCCATGACGACCTCACTGAAATTTCGGGACGAAATTTCTTTAATGGGTAGGTACTGTGATGACCCGGAAATTTCTGACCAAATTTAAACTTAATCTTTGTATGATTAACATTTTTGACACGATAAGCAAAGTCTGTAAAACTGAATCTCAAAATTTTTGAACTACTTTCATATATTCAAATACCTTTCGGTTGTTCTTGACGATTCGCGAACAATTATATGTATATAGATACATATATATATATATACTATAACTTGAAAACGTAACATTGTATTAATTGTTTGATACCGTACATTAAACTTATTGGTTTAAATATTTATTTGAATATATATGATAAGTTGGAATATTAATTATATGAATAACTTGCGACGTATATTTTAAACGTGTTTATGAATGTTAAAAATATATATTAACTTGGTCATAAAACAATTTGTTATTATATATATATATATATATATATATATATATATATATATATATATATATATATATATATATATATATATATATATATATATATATATATATATATTAACAAATAGTGAGACAATGATTTATAGATGTAAATGACCAAAACACTCAAAAGTTTAAGATACACTTTGAATGATATAGTTTATTGATAATTTAAGACTATATTTTGACAAAGGTACGAGTCACAAAACGTAAATTGCGAGTTTTCTAAGCGTACAAAAATGCGTTAGAGAAACCGGAACCGGGACATAAGTCGAGTGACAACGTACGAGTCATCGGAATGAAAATTACAAGTCAACTATGCACGAGAATATAATATAATATATAATTAATTAATATAAATTATATAAATTATATATTAATAAATAAATATGTCGACAAACAAGAAAACAAAAGTTTGTGAGCTGGATCAGAGGGCCATGCGATCGCATGGCCTTGAAGCACAAATCCCATGCGATCGCATGGGGTGCTTTTTCAGAAAAGGTTCTATAAATTGCACGATTTCAGTTTAGTTTCCTCACACTCTTTTATATTACTCCGTATTACTTATATTAATTATTTAATTTAATTATTATTATTATTATTATTAATATTAATATTATTATTATTATTATTATTATTATTATTAATATTAAGATTAATATAGTTATTAATCTTATTATTATTAGTAGTATTAGTGTTATTTATACCTAAAATACTACGACGAAGTCATGAGCGTGACACTTTCAAAATGGGTTTTCAAGCGGGATAGAGCTAAGGAAATTATGGGTTATAGCTATGGAGATTATGGGTAATGTACGTGGGTATTATTGGCAAGTCAAACCTAGTGTTTATCATCTCCGTTACGTCTACATACTTTCCTACAAAATTGAATCTCAAAATTGATACGTAAGCACTCATATTTTATCTTTTATATATTAATTGTGTATCCATGTCTAGTGCTCGAGTATATATATTTATACATGCTTGTATGCTAAATTTCGTCGTTAAACAGTTTATGATGAATCATGAATTAAATACATATATTACTGGTAAAAGGTATATGATATGCATGTTTTTGGAAAGCTGGCAAAAAATCAATGACTTTTCATTTAGATATCGAATAGTTTCGATGAACGGATTAAGAGATATGATCAACTGAATTATGATTGACGTTAATTGAAATTGCTTTTGAATCTGCAATAAAGATTTAAACAACTTGTTTACAAGATTGATAAAATGGATTTTTAAATATTACCAGCCGAGTAAATGAAATCTTATATAAGGCACGTCTCGTTTTGTTAAACTATTGTCAAAATTGACTTTTTGAAACGACTTTGGATAACTTTTGTATGTCGATCTCGAGCATTAGGATTGTGATACACTATGACCTGACCTAACTTGATAGACATTTATTTACCAACATATATTCTCTAGGTTGAGATCTACGGTTATTTGGTAATCCGAGTTTCGATCACATTTTGGTGAACGACTTTATATGCTGCTAAGGTGAGTTTCATACGATCCCTTTTACTCTCTACATTTTTGGGCTGAGAATACATGCAAATGCTTTATTAACCGATATACAATATTTATATGCGTGAGTTTCATAAGATCCCTTTTACTCTCTACATTTTTGGACTGAGAATACATGCAAATGCTTTATTAACCGATATACAATATTTATATGCGTGAGTTTCATTTGCTCCCTTTTTAATTGCTTTTGCAATATATATTTTTGGGCTGAGAATACATGCACTTTATTTTAAACGCAATGGATACAAGTACATACTAAATTCTACACTGAGTTTGAACCGAAAATCCCTTAGCTTTGGTAACTGTTAACTGCCAGTTATAAGAACTGGTGGGCGCGAGTAGTAGTATATGGATCCATAGGGCTTGATATCCCCGTCCGAGCTAGAGCACTAGCCTTTTAACGGACGTATGCTATTTGAGAAACGTACACGTTGGTTTACGTGTATTATTAAGATGATTATACAAAGGGTACAAATTATATATACGTTAAGTTTAGTTACCAGGGTGCTCAATTTTGTAGAATATTTTGATAAACGTTTCTGGATGAAACAACTGAAATCTTGTGATCCACTTATATATACAGATTATGCGAAACACTAAAACTATGAACTCACCAACCTTTGTGTTGACACTTGTTAGTATGTTTATTCTCAGGTTTCCTAGAAGTCTTCCACTGTTTGCTTATATGATAGACAAGCTATGTGCATGGAGTCTTACATGGCATATTTTTCAAGAAAACGTTGCATTCACCAAATCATCACCATGTATCTTATTTTGACTGCATTGTCAACGGAAGTACTGTTGTAAACTATTATTTACAGTGATTGTCTATATGTAGAAATCATCAGATGTCGAAAACCTTTGATTTAAATATTCATATTTGGTTTGCCTTTTCAAAAGAATGCAATGTTTATAAAACGTATCATATAGAGGTCAAATACCTCGCAATGAAATCGATGAATGACGTGTTCGTCCATATAGATTTGGAGCGATCGTCACACTTACACTTTTGAAAAACTTCAAGACACATATCAAAGTACTTCTACTTAACAAAAATGCTTACAATTACATCCTCGTTCAGTTTCATCAACAATTCTACTCGTATGCACCCGTATTCGTACTCGTACAATACACAGCTTTTAGATGTATTTACTATTGGTATATACACTCCAATGATCAGCTCTTAGTAGCCCATGTGAGTCACCTAACACAAGTGGAAACCATCATTTGGAAACTAGCATGAAATATCTCATAAAATTACAAAAATATTAGTAATCATTCATGACTTATTTACATGAAAACAAAATTACATATCCTTTATATCTAATCCATATACCAACAACCAAAAACACCTACAAACACTTTTATTCTTCAATTTTCTTCATCTAATTGATCTCTCTCAAGTTCCATCTTCAATTTCTAAGTGATCTTCATAAATTCCATAAGTATAGTTTCATAAAAATCAAGAATACTACCAAGTTTGCAAGTTTACTTCCAAGCTTTCTAATCCATTCCAAGTAATCATCTAAGATCAAGGAACCTTTGTTATTTACAGTAGGTTATCTTTCTAATTTAAGGTAATATTCATATACAAACTTTGATTCAATTTCTACAACTATAACAATCTTATTTCGAGTGAAAATCTTACTTGAACTGTTTTCGTGTCATGATTCTGCTTCAAGAACTTTCAAGCCATCGAAGGATCCTTTGAAGCTAGAATCCATTTTTCTCATTTCCAGTAGTTTTATCTAGAAAACTTGAGGTAGTAATGATATTCATAACATCATTCGATTCATACATATAAAGCTATCTTATTCGAAGGTTTAAACTTGTAATCACTAGAACATTGTTTAGTTAATTCTAAACTTGTTCGCAAACAAAAGTTAATCCTTCTAACTTGAATTTTAAAATCAACTAAACACATGTTCTATATCTATATGATATTCTAACTTAATGATTTAAAACCTGGAAACACGATGAACACCATAAAATCATATATACGCCGTCGTAGTGAAACCGGAGGCTGTTTTGGTTTGGATAATTAAAAACTATGATAAACTTTGATTTAAAAGTTGTTCTTCTGGGAAAATGATTTTTCATATGAACATGAAACTGTATCCAAAAAT
Organism: Rutidosis leptorrhynchoides; assembly: GCF_046630445.1. NCBI lineage: Eukaryota > Viridiplantae > Streptophyta > Magnoliopsida > Asterales > Asteraceae > Rutidosis > Rutidosis leptorrhynchoides. Next base: position 275,342,872 of record NC_092339.1, on the reverse strand, counting down.
CTTGGTTAAACTCAAAGTGAAAGTATGTTTTTCAAAATGGTCATCAAGATGTCGTTCTTTCGACGGAAATGACTACCTCTTTAGTAATTGACATGTAACTTAAATTTCTGACTATAAACCTATACTTTTTCTGTTTGGATTCTTAAATTAGAGTTCAATATGAAATCATAGCAATTTGATTCACTCAAAACGGATTTAAAATGAAGAAGTTATGGGTAAAACAAGATTGGATATTTTTGATCTTTTTAGCTACGAGAAATGTTTAACAAATCTATACAAATCATATTCTAGCTAACTTATATTGTATTATATATGTATTCGAATATATTATGTAATCTTGGGATACCATAGACAAGTATGCAAATGTTTTGACATATCATATCGACCCATGTATATATATTATTTGGAACAACCATAGACACTCTATATGCAGTAATGTTGGAGTTAGCTATACAGGGTTAAGGTTGATTCCAAAAATATATATACTTTGAGTTGTGATCTAGCCTGAGACATGTATACACTGGGTCGTGAATTGATTCAAGATAATATATATTGATTTATTTCTGTACATCTAACTGTGGACAACTAGTTGTAGGTTACTAACGAGGACAGCTGACTTAATACACTCAAATATTTAAAACATAATAAAAATGGTTGTAATTATATTTTGATCATACTTTGATATATATGTACATATTTGTATAGGTTCGTGAATCGATCCGTGGCCAAGTCTTATTTCCGAGGAAGGAAATATCTGTGAAAGTGAGTTATAGTCCCACTTTTAAAATCTAATATTTTTGGGATGAGAATACATGCAGGTTTTATAAATGATTTACAAAATAGACACAAGTACGTGAAACTACATTCTATGGTTGAATTATCGAAATCGAATATGCCCTTTTTTTATTAAGTCTGGTAATCTAAGAATTAGGGAACAGACACCCTAATTGACGTGAATCCTAAAGATAGATCTATTGGGCCTAACAAACCCCATCCAAAGTACCGGATGCTTTAGTACTTCGAAATTTATATCATATCCGAAGGGTGTTCCGGAATGATGGGGATATTCTTATATATGCATCTTGTTAATGTCGGTTACCAGGTGTTCACCATATGAATGATTTTTATCTCTATGTATGGGATGTGTATTGAAATATGAAATCTTGTGGTCTATTGTTATGATTTGATATATATAGGTTAAACCTATAACTCACCAACATTTTTGTTGACGTTTAAAGCATGTTTATTCTCAGGTGAATATTAAGAGCTTCCGCTGTTGCATACTAAAATAAGGGCAAGATTTGGAGTCCATGTTTGTATGATATTGTGTAAAAACTGCATTCAAGAAACATATGTCAATGTAATATATTTCTATTGTAAACCATTATGTAATGGTCGTGTGTAAACAGTATATTTTAGATTATCATTATTTGATAATCTACGTAATGTTTTTAAAATCTTTATTGATAAAATAAAGGTTATGGTTGTTTTAAAAATGAATGTAGTCTTTGAAAAACGTCTCATATAGTGGTGTTTCCGCTAAGGAAGCAAAATATTGGGAAAATTACCAATTTTCCAATGAATCGGATCCTGATGAGGATTCCGATGATGTTATAAAAATTACCCCGACCCAATTTAATGAGGCAAAAGAAAATAATAAGGGAAAAGGCATCAAAATAGAGAAATCTGATTCCGACCCCGATGAACTTTATATGTACCGTCAACACCCGTATTTTCAATATCGTGACAATAACCCGGGAACCTCTAAACCACCAGGTTTTTCTAAACCAATGTGGAAAACGACGACTCGTATTAGAGGAACATCATATATCCCTAGAAGATTAGGAAAAAGAACCAAGTCCGAAGAAGAAGAAACCAGTGATTCAGATTAGAGGGGTGTGAGCATGTTGTGTAATAAATGTATTGTAGTGTGCTTGTACTTTTATGTTCTATGTAAAAATTGCTTGTATTATTTGTTATTACGAATCTAATCCTTGTCTATTTTATAGTATAAAACCAAAATGGACGTTAAGGGTAGACAACCGAATATTTTAGAAGACCTACCAGAGGATATGATTGAGGAAATCTTGTCTAGAGCCGGTCAGAATTCATCAGCACATTTAGTTATGGCGAAATTAACTTGTCAAACATTTGAAAGACTTTCCAGAAATGCCTTAGTTTATAAAAGGCTTTCCTTTGATAGGTGGGGTATATCACATTGGGGAGACTTTAAGTTACGCCGTGTTTTCTTTAAAGCATTAAATGCGGGGAACCCAAATGCAATTTTACACTACGGGTTAAGAACCTATTTTGACTCAACATATCCCAACATAGGATTTCGTGAATTAGAAAGAGCTTTTAACATGCAACATAAAGAAGCATGTTATGCTTACGGGTTAGTGATGTTCGCTTCTTACCAAAGTGAGAAAAAGAACATCGGATTGCAGCTTTTAAATAAAACTTTCCCACAAGTGACAGATTCAGTAGTTGGGGTGAGAAACAAGGTTTTTAGATTATTACGGGGCTGTTGGACATTACGAAACCCTCGTCCTTTTGACGACATTACAACATGCTGCCTAGCTAATGGTCATAACGGTTATTTTCCACAAGACCAAGGATGGGAAGTCGTCTTAGTAAAACCAGAATGCATGAATTGTTTATGGACTTATGAATTACGTGTCTTTATTTCCTTTGCTGAACAACTTGCGTATTAACTAGATTTATCTTTAAAACTATCATGTATCATAGTGTACTATATTTCATGTTATATGTAATATAGCGAAGTTGTAAGTTTGAAGAATATTTGTATGTGATATATTATTATAATCAGTTTTTCATATGGAATTGTAATAGTTGAATTGTATATTAGCTACTAAGTATGAACTTAACGGGTAGGTAGTACCCGAATTTAAACTTATAAAACGCTAATATGAAGAAAAAACTTTTATAAATGAGTTCATATTATGCTACGAGATACTATTGACTACTCTTAATATTCTGTATGATTAAATTATTTCATTTGACTATTTTGAAGGAAATGGCACCGACTACTCGACACACCTTGAATATGAGCGAAGAGGAATTTCGTGCCTTTCTTGCTTCAAACATAGCCGCAGTACAGGCCGCGCTACATACCAACAATAACTCTGAATCTAGCAATACAACTAACGGCGCAAGAAATCGTGTAGGATGCTCCTACAAGGAATTCACTGCCTGCAAACCTTCAGAATTTGATGGGACCGAAGGACCAATCGGATTAAAATGGTGGACCGAGAAAGTTGAATCGGTTTTTCCATAAGTAAGTGTGCTGAAGGAGACAAAGTGAAGTACGCTACGCATACCTTCACAGGTATTGCGTTAACATGGTGGAATACCTATCTAGAGCAAGTGGGACAAGATGCTGCTTACGCGCTACCGTGGTCAGCATTCAAGCACTTGATGAACGAGAAGTACCGTCCCAGAACCGAGGTCAATAAGCTCAAGTCAGAACTTAGAGGGTTACGAACACAGGGATTCGATATTACTTCGTACGAAAGACGATTCACAGAATTGTGCCTATTGTGTTCGAGAGCGTTCGAAGATGAGGAAGAGAAGATCGACGCGTTTGTGAAAGGGTTACCGGAGAGAATCCAAGAAGATATAAGTTCACACGAGCCTGCCTCCATACAAAAGGCATGTAGAATGGCTCACAAACTAGTGAACCAGATTGAGGGAAGAATTAAAGAACAGGCGGCCGAAGAGGCCAACGTGAAGTTAGTCAAAAGAAAGTGGGAGGAAAACGGTGATAAGAGTTACCAAAACAACAACAACTATCCCAACAATCGCAACATCAATCGCAACTACAACAAACGGTACAACAACAACAACAACTACAACAATCATCCCAACAACAATAACAACCGCAACAACAACAATCAGAAGCAGCTATGCCAAAGGTGTGAAAAGTATCACTCGGGGTTCTGCACCAAATTTTGCAACAAGTGTAAAAGAAATGGTCATAGCGCGGCGAAGTGTGAGGTTTAAGGACCAGGGTTTAATAGAACGAAAGGAACAAATGGTGTCGGAACGAGTAATGGCAGAGCAAGTAGTGTCGGAGCAAGTTATGCCAATGTAGTTTGTTATAAATACGGAAAACCGGGCCACATTATTAGAAATTGCCCGAACCAGGAGAACACGAATGGACAAGGCCGCAGAAGAGTTTTCAATATTAATGCGGCAGAGGCACAGGAAGACCCGAAGCTTGTTACGGGTACGTTTCTTATTGACAATAAATCTGCTTACGTTTTATTTGATTCGGGTGCGGATAGAAGCTATATGAGTAGAGATTTTTGTGCTAAATTAAGTTGTCCATTGACGCCATTGGATAGTAAATTTTTACTCGAATTAGCAAACGGTAAATTAATTTCAGCAGATTATATATGCCGGAATCGAGAAATTAAACTGGGTAGCGAAATATTTAAGATTGATTTGATACCAGTAGAGTTAGGGAGTTTTGATGTAATAGTTGGCATGGACTGGCTGAAGGAGATGAAAGCAGAGATCGTATGTTACAAAAATGCAATTCGCATTGTACGAGAAGAAGGAGAACCCTTAATGGTTTACGGAGAAAAGGGCAACACGAAGCTACATCTTATTAGTAATTTGAAGGCATAAAAACTAATAAGGAAAGGTTGCTATGCTGTTCTAGCACACGTCGAGAAAGTACAAACTGAAGAAAAGAGCATCAATGATGTTCCCGTCGTAAAAGAATTTCCCGATGTATTTCCGAAAGAATTACCGGGACTACCTCCACATCGATCTGTTGAATTTCAAATAGATCATGTACCAGGAGCTGCACCAATAGCTCGTGCTCCTTACAGACTCGCACCCAGCGAGATGAAAGAACTGCAAAGCCAACTGCAAGAACTATTAGAACGTGGTTTCATTCGACCAAGCACATCACCATGGGGAGCTCCTGTTTTGTTTGTCAAGAAGAATGATGGTACATTTAGGTTGTGTATTGACTACAGAGAGTTGAATAAACTTACCATCAAAAACCGTTATCCACTGCCGAGAATTGACGACTTATTTGATCAACTACAAGGCTCGTCGGTTTATTCGAAAATCGATTTACGTTCTGGATATCATCAAATGCGAGTAAAGGAGGATGATATTCCAAAAACTGCTTTTAGGACGCGTTATGGTCATTACGAGTTTATGGTTATGCCGTTTGGATTGACTAACGCACCAGCTGTGTTCATGGACCTTATGAACCTAGTGTGTGGGCCATATCTTGACAAGTTTGTCATTGTTTTCATCGATGACATACTTATTTACTCAAAGAATGATCAAGAGCACGAAGAACATTTGAGACAAGTGCTAGAAGTATTGAGGAAAGAAAAACTGTACGCTAAGTTTTCAAAGTGTGCATTTTGGTTGGAAGAAGTTCAATTCCTCGGTCACATAGTGAACAAAGAAGGTATCCAGGTGGACCCGGCAAAGATCGAAACCGTTAAAAAGTGGGAAACCCCAAAAACTCTGAAGCATATACGTCAATTTTTAGGATTGGCTGGTTACTACAGAAGATTCATCCAAGATTTCTCCAAAATAGCAAAACCCTTGACTGCATTAACGCATAAAGGGAAGAAATTTGAATGGAAGGATGAACAAGAGAAGGCATTTCAGTTATTGAAGAAAAAGATAACTACGGCACCTATATTGTCATTGCCTGATGGGAATGATGATTTTGTGATTTATTGTGACGCATCAAAGCAAGGTCTCGGTTGTGTATTAATGCAACGAACGAAGGTGATTGCTTATGCGTCTAGATAATTGAAGATTCACGAGCAAAATTATACAACTCACGATTTGGAATTGGGTGCTGTTGTTTTTGCATTAAAGACTTGGAGGCATTATTTATATGGGGTCAAAAGTATTATATATACCGACCACAAAAGTCTCCAACATATATTTAATCAAAAGCAACTGAATATGAGACAACGCAGGTGGATTGAACTGTTGAATGACTATGATTTTGAGATTCGATACCACCCGGAGAGGGCGAATGTGGTAGCCGACGCTTTGAGTAGAAAGGACAGAGAACCTATACGGGTAAAAGCTATGAATATAATTATTCGTACTAACCTTACTACTCAAATAAATGAGGCGCAACAGGGGGTTGTAAAAGAAGGAAAGTTGAAGAATGAGATACCCAAAGGATCAGAGAAACATCTTAATATTCGGGAAGACGGAACCCGATATAGGGCTGATAGAATTTGGGTACCAAGGTTTGGAGATGTGAGAGAAATGGTACTTAAAGAAGCACATAAAATCAGATATTCAATACATCCCAGAGCGGGAAAGATGTATAAAGATCTCAAGAAACACTTTTGGTGGCTGGGTATGAAAGCCAATATTGCTAAATATGTAGGAGAATGTTTGACGTGTTCTTAGGTCAAAGCTAAACATCAGAAACCATCAGGTCTACTACAACAACCTGAAATCCCGGAATGGAAATGGGAAAACATTATCATGGATTTCATTACTAAATTAACAAGGACTGCAAGTGGTTATGATACTATTTGGGTAATAGTTGATCGTCTCACCAAGACAGCACACTTCCTGCCAATGAGAGAAGATGACAAAATAGAGAAGTTGACGCGATTGTATTTGAAGGAGGTTGTCTCCAAACATGGAATACCCGTCTCTATTATCTCTGATAGGGATGGTAGATTTGTTTCAAGGTTCAGGCAGACGTTGCAACAATCATTGGGGACTCGTCTAGACATGAGTACTGCCTATCATCCACAAACTGATGGGCAGAGCGAAAGGACGATACAAACGCTTGAAGACATGCTACGAGCATGTGTTATTGATTTCGAAAACAGTTGGGATCGACACCTACCGTTAGCAGAATTTTCCTACAACAACAGTTATCATTCTAGTATTGAGATGGCGCCGTTTGAGGCACTTTATGGTAGAAAGTGCAGGTCTCCGATTTGTTGGAATGAAGTGGGGGATAGACAGATTACGGGTCCGGAGATAATACAAGAAACTACCGAGAAAATCATCCAAATTCAACAACGATTGAAAACCGCCCAGAGTCGACAAAAGAGCTACGCGGACAGTAAAAGAAAAGATATAGAATTTGAAATTGGAGAAATGGTCATTCTTAAGGTTTCACCTTGGAAAGACGTTGTTCAATTTGGTAAACGGGGGAAACTAAATCCAAGGTACATTGGACCATTCAAGATTATAGATCGTGTCGGACCAGTAGCTTACCAACTGGAGCTACCTCAACAACTCGCGGCTGTACATAACACTTTCCACGTCTCGAATTTAAAGAAATGTTTTGCTAAAGAAGATCTCACTATTCCGTGGGACGAAATCCAAATCAATGAAAAACTTCAATTCATTGAAGAACCCGTCGAAATAATGGATCGTGAGGTTAAGAGACTTAAGCAAAACAAGATACCGATTATTAAGGTTCGATGGAATGCTCGTAGAGGACCCGAGTTCACCTGGGAGCGTGAAGATCAGATGAAGAAGAAATACCCGCATCTATTTCCAGAAGATTCGTCAACACCTTTAACAGCTTAAAATTTCGGGACGAAATTTATTTAACGGGTAGGTACTGTAGTGACACGAACTTTTCCATGCTTATATATATTAATTGAGATTGATATTTACATGACTAAATGTTTCCAACGTTTTAAGCAATCAAACTTGTTAAGACTTGATTAAATGAAATAAGTTTCATATAGACAATTGATCACCCAAGTTGACCGGCGATTCACGAACGTTACAAAATTGTAAAAACTACATGTTGTGGCATATATAGACATATATATATGGTTGACATAAGATTATGATGAGTAAGTATCTCACTAAATATATTAACAATGTGTGATATACATAATAAATGAGATTACTAAGTTAAGAAACTCAAAATGATATATATAACGATTATCGTTATGATAACGTCTACTAAATACATATGTATCATATTAAGATATTGATACACTATATTTAACATGATAAAATGATATTTAAATATATCATTAAGTGTATTAACAATGAACTACATATGTATAAACAAGACTACTAACTCAAGAATTACGAAGCGAGACTTATATGTAACGATTATCGTTGTAACAATATTTTAATGTATATATCATATTAAAAGATATTCATACATCATAATATCATGATAATATAATAATTTAACATCTCATTTGATATAATAAACATTGGGTTAACAACATTAATTGAGATCGTTAACTTAAAGGTTTCAAAACAATACTTACATGTAACGACTAACGAAGACTTAACGACTCCATTAGAATGTATATACATGTTATGTTTTGATATGTATTCTTACACTTTTGAAAGACTTTAATACACATATCAAAGTAATTCTACTTAACAAAAATGCTTACAATTACATCCTCGTTCAGTTTCATCAACAATTCTACTCGTGTGCACCGGTATTCGTACTCGTACAATACACAGCTTTTAGATGTATGTACTATTGGTATATACACTCCAATGATCAGCTCTTAGTAGCCCATGTGAGTCACCTAATACATGTGAGAACTATCATTTGGCAACTAGCATGAAATATCTCATAAAATTACAAAAATATTAGTAATCATTCATGACTTATTTACATAAAAACAAAATTACATATCCTTTATATCTAATCCATATACCAACAACTAAAAACACCTACAAACACTTTCATTATTCAATTTTCTTCATCTAATTGATCTCTCTCAAGTTCCATCTTCAAGTTCTAAGTGTTCTTCATAAATTCCATACGTATAGTTTCATAAATATCAAGAATACTTCCAAGTTTGCAAGTCTACTTCCAAGCTTTCTAATCCATTCCAAGTAATCATCTAAGATCAAGGAACCTTTGTTATTTACAGTAGGTTATCTTTCTAATTCAAGGTAATATTCATATTCAAACTTTGATTCAATTTCTACAACTATAACAATCTTATTTCGAGTGAAAATCTTACTTGAACTGTTTTCGTGTCATGATTCTGCTTCAAGAACTTTCAAGCCATCCAAGGATCCTTTGAAGCTAGAATCCATTTTTCCCATTTCCAGTAGTTTTATCCAGAAAACTTGAGGTAGTA